>NC_057795.1:684787913-685139374 GCF_018294505.1 Triticum aestivum | reverse complement strand
TGAAAGAAAAACAAAGAAAACCAAAAAAGAACAAAGACAACAAAATAGAAACAAAATAAACCAGAAAAAAGGAAATAAAAAAAACTAAAGAAAGAAATGCAAAAAATGAAACAAAATAGAAAATTTGCGAAGAAAAAGAAAAAAACAGAAAAGAGAAGAAAGAAACCTAAGAAACCCAGCTCTAGTTACCTCAAGAAGGACGCCCTCCACTTCTAGCCATGAACAGCCCGAGGAAAGTTCTAATTCTTTTGTAAATTCATATGAATTTATTACTAATGCAATTTCTTCTGCGGCAAATTGCCGCCGCGACGCACACACGGAGCTCCGACTAGACCGGCCCATTTAGGCGTTGTGACGATGTAAAAATACAGCGAAAATCCTGACGGAGGAGAGAATCGAACTCCACTTGGGCTGGCGAGTCCTACTGACAATCAGTAAGCGCAAACTAGTAAAAATTATAAAGACGGAGATCCGATCTTTTTCAGAGTTTTCGATCATTCTTTGGAAAATATGAACAAAGTTATAAAAATTTGAGCAATGTTTGAAAGTGTGAATTGAATTTCTAAATATTGAACAAATTTTGAACACTTATCAAAACATGTGAACAATTTTTGATTTTCGAACACAAATTTAGAAAATTGAACAATTTTGAAAAACTGTGAAAAATAATTGGAAAATGCGAACATATTTTAAAAATTCAGAACATTTTTTGAAAGTTTGAACAAAAAATGAAAACAGGAACTTTTTTGAACATTTTTTCAAATGCGATAATTCTACAAATTCCAGTGGATTTTTTGAAAACACAAACACTTTTTTAATTCGAGAATTTTTTTTGAAAAAGGGAACATATTTTGAAGTGTTGAACATAATATAGAAAAGGTGATCAAATTCTAAATTTTTTGGAGTTTTATGAAACGCCAAACATTTATTTTAAAAGAAAAAATAATAACTTTATGAAATGCAATTTGTTTTGAAACGTGAACATTTTTTGCAAATGTGAACAAATTTTAGAGGAAGAACATTTTTCTAAAATTTCAACTAAAGCATTTTTTTTGAAAATTACGAACATTTTTTAACATCCGAACATTTTTTTAAATTTAAAATTTTGAAGAAAAGTATTTGCAGCATTTTCTGAAAACTAGAACATTTTTTGAAAATCACAAATATTTTTCGAAATTATATTTTTTATTAAAAGGACAATTTTTTAAATTTCGAACATTTTTTAAGGCAAGAACATTTTTCAAAACTTAAGAACAATTTTAGAACATGAACTTAGTTTTAAAAAGATAAAATAACCTTGAAAAGGAAAAAAAGAAAAGAAAAGGAAAAGAGACAGAAACAACCAAAAAGAAAATAGAAAAACCAGTAAATGAAAAAAACCAGTTTAGGGAACATTCTAGAAGGTTCCCAAAACCGGCTGGCTAGTGGCGGTTGTACAGGAAAAAAGTGGGCCGGCTCTTTGCGTCGCTACTCGGTCGCTCGCCCTGTGCGAAGCGCCGGCAGTTTGACGCAAAGAGCGTCAAGTAGGATATTTCGGTACTGTGATCAATCCCTCTCTTGTGCACCTTTTCCCTCTTGTTTTAAAAGTGTGTTGATGGGCCGGACCGGTTTCTTCCGCGGGAACCGAATTCCTTCGGCGAGACCAGTTTCTTGCGGGGGGACGATAGTTTTCGCGCAAACAATGGAACAAACCCAAAGAAGCGCTACAGATCTTTCTGCTGCAGGGGTTTTCTCTCAAGATTCAGGGATGATGACACAGAGCTCGGGTCAACTATTTTGTACTGTTTCGTGATTTGAATGCAAAGAAATTCTCAAAAAAAACGAACGCTCCTTCGTGAGGTCGGCCGTCACGTGTCGCGCTCGGGGCGCTCCACAGATTTTTTATTTTACCGCACCCATTTTTGGCTTTTTAAAAGGTTTTTTGGTAGGTTTCGACGTTTCGGTTTTTCATCGGTCTTCCTTAACTTTTGAAACATAAAAATATTCAAAAAAAAATTGCGCTAAAAACGCGCTTTTTCTCGCGAGAGGCACGGTTTTGCTTTCGCGAGATTCACGGACGTGGCTCTCGGAAACGGAAAAGGCGCATTTTCTACTCTTTTTTCCTTCCGCGAGAGGCACGGTTTTGCTTTCGAGAGAGGCACGGTTGTGTTTTCGCGAGACGCACGGCCGTGCCTCTCAGAAACGGAAAAAACGTGGTTTTTGTTTTTTTTTCATTCTGAGATAGGCATGGTTTTGCTTCCGCGAGAGGCACGGTTGTGCTTTCACGAGAGGCACAGCCGTGCCACTCGGAAACAAAAATACGTGATTTCTATTAATTTTTACTTTTGTGAGAGGCACGGTTTTGCTTCAGCGAGAGGCATGGTTGTGCTTTCGCCAGAGGCACGGCCGTGCCTCCTCGAAAACGGAAAAAATGTTTTTTTTTCTTTTGTGAGAGGCATGGTTATGATTCCGCGAGAGGCACCGGCGTGCCTCTTTTGGAAAGGAAAAAAATCATCAGAACCTATCAACATGGAATCTAGCTTTGAAAATCTCGACACGAAGAATCCAACGGTGAAAACGGTTCGAGATTTGGACGCACGGTTTAAGAGATAAAACGTTTTGAATAAACGAATCTAAAAAAAGGAACTTCCACGTTGCGACAAGTGGCGCGCATGTAGCACGCCACTTGTCGCAATATGAGAAAGTGAGAGTGATCTTTGCAACGAATACTCCTTAACTAGTGATTTCGGCAAACCCACATGCTCGCTCCGTATTGGGCCAGAGGATACATCCAGCGATGTTTTTTGTAGTGAAATGACCATTAGAGCATTTTAAGTTGTTTTATTAAAATCAAACATTTCTTAAAAAAATTTTTTTGAACGTGAATAATTTTTGAAATTGGGAAATTTTGTTAAAAATTTGTAAATGAGAATATTTTTGCAGTGCCTTGCTTGTCGCAACCTGGGAGTTTCCCTTTTTCTTGTAGATTTGTTTGTTCAAAGTATTTTACCTCTTAAACCGTGCGTCCAAATCTCAAACATTTTCACCGTTGGATTCCTCCATATTAATAGGTTTTGACGAAAAAAAAATCATGAAAAAACTGGACGTAAAAACTACATCGGGAGCATGTTTTTTTCCTATCTGAAAGCCGTTTCCGAGTGGCAAAGTAAAACTGCGCCTCTTGCGGGAGAAAGAACGCATTTGTTTTTAGTTTCACAGAGGCAAGGTCGTACCTCTCGTGGAAGAAAAAAAAGAAATGCATTTTTTTCATTTATCGAGAGGCACGGCCGTGCCTCTCGGAAGCAAATCAGTCCCTCTCGCGGTTGAAAAAACAGAAAAAGCATATTTTTCTGTTTTTGAGAATCGCGGTCATGCCTCTTGCGGAAGCAAATATATACCTCATGTGGAAGCAAAATTGTGCCCCTCGCAGAAATAAAGAAAACATGTTCCCTCTGCCGGCATGCAGTGCAGGCAGCTCCCTCGGCCGGCATGATACTTCAATGCTGGCACCAGTGAGAGGTCGTGTATACTCTGGACCAGCGACATTGCGGAGCGGATGCTCTACAGTGGCATGAATGCGGTCAACTGGCACTAGGTGGGAATGCACGCGGGCGAGGAAGGAGGATTTGTGTGGGCCAGGGCGGTTAGACGCGGGTGTGGCAGCGGTCTGGACTTCTGTGAAGCCTCCCACTTTGTCTTCGGTTTGTGGAAAAAAATATGTTCGGACCACCTGACGGACCGATACAGGACCGCGTTGAATGACACGACACGTCCGAAGACCACATCTGCCCTGACTGCCGACACGGAGCCATGCGTTCGAGCGACCAGGAAAAATGTGTGCGGAGAAAAACTAGAAAGAAGACTATAGACCCAGTTCTTTTGGCCGATTCTCCCAAAATCTTGAGAATTGGCCCTCCACCCAGCTTCTCCCAGAATCACGAACTTGTAGTTTTTTTACAATCCTAGATAGTTAGGATGTAAACAATTAGAATTGTAAAAAAAATATCAGTTCAAAATTCTAGAAAAAGCTGGGTGGAGGGTCGATTCTCAAGATTCTGGGAGAATCGATCAAAAGAACTAGGCCATATGTCGTCCATGATGAGCAAATCAAGATAGGAGTGGTTTGCTGCGTCCGCCCTCGTCCCTGACTCCATGTGCTTCGTTCCTGTGGCCACTGACAACATCGCCACCGGCACTGCTTCCCAGCACAACATGAGTTGGTCGCTTCCTCTAGCTACATGTCATATGTCGTCCGTGTCCTGGTCATCCTCATGGCCGCCAAGCTCGGTATGGACATGCGCGCCTCAGCAACAATGTCGTATATGCCATGCTCGTCATGGTCGAGGTCAACGGCTTCATGCTTGTGGCCGCGTCCTTGACATGAGCTTGCGCATGGACAGGATTGCCATGAAGAAAAGGAGAAACACAAAAGGAAAACCTGGGAACCGAGAAAATCAAAGAAAATGGGAGAAGTAGGGTAGTGTGCGCCTTGGATGGATGAGAGAGGCAAAACCCCACCTACCAACATTAATGGCGTCACTGCCGCTATTAATGGCATCGCATCCCTATCTATCCCCATCTCCCACCCCGCTCCTCCGCATTCCAGATCGAGCCGCACATCGCTTCAACCTCCCACAGCCAATTCCAGTGTGCGAGATGATTGGGGGCGTGAGGCATGGGGGGAGGGCTCGAAGGACGCGCCCCGCGCATCTGGTGGCTGCGTTGCTCCAGCCGCCGATGCTGGCGCCCCAGCTGCCGGTGTAGGCGCTCCCGGAGATCGACGCGTCGTCACCGGAGGTGCAAATGGAGATGCTTCGGGTGGTGAGGGAGAGATTCCCAAACCGCTCCAGGTGGCCTGACATCTTCTTGGAAATCTTTCAATCCGCGACATTCGAAGAGCGCGCTCGCTTTGTGGGCAACGATGGGGGGATGGACTATGAGTTCATCTTTTGGGCTATCCAGGAGGCGGAGTCGACAGAGCCAAGGCAGGCGGAATGGTGGGGGCGCTTCAGGATGAGGAATCCCTCAAGGCTCAAAATACGGCCCCCAACGGTGATGCAGATCACCAGCATCCCACCGGAGTACCTGCCGTCGGGGATTGCCCTACCCAGGACCCCCTGAAACATCAACACCGCGATGTGCAGGTCTTGTAGGATGACCCCGACCTGCAAACAAGGCGCGGGAGGAAGAGGGCTGGTCTCAACCTTGAACCTCGAACATGGTCGGGTGACCGTGGGGAGAAACCTCATCTTCCTGACAAGGTACAAATCATTTGATCCAAAACTCATTCGTGTGCGAATTTGCAAAAATTGCGGTCTGAATCTCATTTGGATGAGGATTTTCATGTTGATTTGGGTAGAAAAATTACTAAAGAGAGTTTTCCTAATGCAATTGGAAGGGTTGTCCCTTCGGTTAGCTTATGTATTTCCCCATCTGCTCATGGATCATTAAGAGTTTCATGCGAGACTCCGATTCCGGCGAGGTATGTTAACACCGATGAACTCGCTTCTGCGAGGGAGGCAGAACTGGATTCAAACCAGCGGGCTATTGTGGGGCCGACACCTACCCCATCCCCGTTGATTAAAGTATGTGTGGTCAGGAAGAAAACGGGTTTTCAAAAAATGTCTTCAACCCTAGTGAACGGGAACGGGGAGGAGGTGGTGGATTTCTTTGGTCAGCTTTTGGTTATCCCCTCCCCGACCCACAGCTGCCACCTACATAAGAACAAACAGGTGCCCCCAAACCCTAAATACGTCATTCCAGAATTATTTTGGGTTAAGAAGGATCTGTTCTTAGCTAAGAAGTTCACGGTTCAGGACTGCTTTCCGATCTCGTCTATGGGTCCTTTTGATCCTGTCCCAACTACCTTCAAAATCTCTACTGAGGGGATAGGATTTCCTAGATCGTTCGTAGAAGCTGTGAAAAGCGGGATGGATAATTGTGGCCAGATGGCACAGAGAAATCGCCGGCCACCTCCAGGGAAGAAGCCTAACCTACAAGATGGAAAAGCTGCTGCTCTGGCCTTGGGAAACACCGGGAAACCAGGGCAACAGGGGGGCACAAGCCGATGAACCAAGGAAATCAACCCCAAGCTGCTCCTCCGATGACTGCTGCCCCACCACGACCACCTCCCCCTCCAGCGTGTACAAGTTCTTGATCCAAAATACAAAGATATGATCTGCTTCAATTGCAGTTGGCCTGGTCACTATGTGGAGAATTGTGTGGAGACAAAAAACTGCTTTATCTGTGTTGGGAATCATAATGTTAACAACTGTGCTGCATGGGCGAAACCACAGCCAGCTCTCACTTACTTTGGTAGTGCTGCATCGGGGCTAGGGTTCTATCATATCGAGGTTCCTGTGGTGGTTGAATCTAGTTGGCTTAACTATAAGAATTGTGTTGTTCTCAAGGTGGTTAAAGGTGAGGTTCTGCCTCGGATCTGTTGACACAACTTAATGGGATCTTTTGCAAGAACAAGGAGTGTTCGTGATAGATCAAAGAGTTGGAAAGTAAGAAATTCTTACTGAGATTCCCACCATGGAAAAATGTGGATGATGTGATTGAGTTCCCAGCATTTGAGTTACCGATTGCTGGGGTCTCTGTCAAAATATGTGAATGGGAGGGATTGTTGGATGAATTTGGAGCTGTAACTGAAGCTTGGGTCCAGATTGAAGGAATTCCACCTAAGTGGTGTGCTTGGCAAGTCTTTGCCCAAATCACAACCTATTTTGGGATTCTGGTGGATGTTGACTGGAATGGCATTTTCAAAAGTTTTTATGAAACTGTCCGAGTTAAAGTTGCTTGCAGAGATCCCAGAAAAATTCCTTTTGAAAGGCTGGTGGAAATTAAAAAGAAACTCTATTTGTTGTTCTTTACAGTGGAGGGCTTTGAGCAAATGGATGAGGAATCTGATGGAGGTGATGATGATCCAGGTCTGGATAATTTGGATGGTAACAACAAGGACAACAACAAAGATGCTCCTGGTAAGGATGGCATGGAATAGGACAATGAGGAAGAAGCCATTGATGAACTGGATAAGGCCAACTTTCCTACCAAATCTGTCTCCTCTGCAAATTCAAGCAAAAAATTGTTTCAAGTGACTGCGTCTTTAGTTGAATTTCACCCTCTTGACATGTTGAATGAAAATCATGAAGAATTTGTTGAAGAGCTCAGGAACAAGACTCTAATGAAGAATGACGGTGCTGAGACTGAGCCAGACTCGGTGTTTATGAGGTCTGATCCTTAGTTAACTCACCTTGACTATTGCTCTGAACAACTTAGCAAATTTGAAATGGAGGAATCTGATGTGGAAGAAGAGAATGTCAATACTGAAATGTAATGTCGACCAGATGAGCTAGCTATGGCTATGAATTTAGTGAAGAGATCATTACTGGAGACTCTGGAAAAGGCTGAAACAGTGGTGAAAAAGAAACCCAATGTCAAAAACTCACCTACTTGGGGCCCGGTGCTTGCTGATAAGCCTATGACAAGGAACCACGAAAATGTTAAGATCATGGACAAAGCGACTTCATACATGATGAAGAAAAATCTGGAAATCCCTGCAACATTCAAAGGTAAATCATTTGCTATACTTGACCTGGATAAACTTGCTTCATTTACTGCTAAAGTGGACTTATGCATTGGTAGTAATGAGCAAGAACAAAAAGATATTATTCTTGATCTAATTGATAATGAAAAAACTAGATGTCTTCAATTTGTTGATGAAAACCCGGAGATTGTTCTCCCCGATAGCTTAGAATTGATAGATGCGAGTGATCTCACTCTTGATTCTGGGAAGTATGATATGCCATATAATGGATCAGTTGGCACTGCTGATTCATTTGTGGAAACCCCACCTTGAATACCAAGAAGAAGCCATGTGGCTTATCTCACCCATTTAAGATTAAATGATAGGATCTTTTGGAATATTCGTGGTCTGGGTCAGCATGGTAAAATTCAGTGCCCGGGTGATTTTATTTACGATAACCATATAGATTTTGTGTGTTTATTTGAAACTAAGAGAGAAAATATTGACACCCATATTATCAAAGGGATTGTTGGGAGAGAAAAATTTGATTGGCATTATCTTCCTGTGATTAACACAGCTGGTGGGATCCTTGTGGGTCTGAAGAGTGATTTATTTGAAGTAATAGGTTTTGTTACTAAGAGATTTTGCATTGTTGCTACAGTTAAAAATAGAAATGATGGTTTCATTTGGCACCTTGTTGCTGTTTATGGCACTCCCTATAATGAGTTTAAACTAGATTTTTTTTGCTGAGCTTCATGATACTATGGCTGATCTCACCTACCCTGTTTTACTTAGGAGTGACTTTAATTTGGTCAGATCTATGGCTGACAAAAACAATGGTATTATTAATAATCAATTCTCATACCTTTTCAATGATTGGATCAACAAATGGTCTCTTATGGAGATTAGTATTGCAAATAGGAAATACACGTGGAGCAATAACCAGGACGATCCCATCTTTGCTACTATAGATAGATTTTTTACTTCTATCTCCTGGGATGCTCATTTTCCCTTATCTGTGGTTAAAGCACCTCCTCATGTGGGGAGTGATCATACACCTTTGATTTTAGATACGGGTGCTCGGAGGGTTACCTCCTCGGAGATTTTTCGCTTTGAGAAGTGGTGGCTTGATCACCCTGACTTCAAAAAAATGGTAGTTTACACCTGGAACACCCCAGTTCCTGGTAAAACAGCTATAGATGTGTGGATGAACAAAAGTAAATTGTTTAGGAAAAAAGCTAAAGGTTGGAGTATTAACATTGAAGCAGATATTAGGAATAAGAAGAGAGCTTTTTCTCGAATTTGACATTTTAGATGTTTTCTCTGAGAGGAACCAAGTTGATGAGAGGGATAAGAAAAGAATGGATGAAATTAAAACAGAAGTTGTTGAAATCTGGAGTAAAGAGGAAACTGCTCTTTGGCAGCGCTCCAGAGATCGCCGAATCATTGATGGGGATAAAAACAGTGCCTATTTCCATGCTCTAGCCAACCACAGACATAGGAAAAACCATCTATTCGGCTTAGTTGGGGATGATTTCCTGTTTACACCACTCAGAAAATGATGGGTGTGGCTACTAATTACTACAAAAACCTTTTTGGTTTTGAAAATAAACATAATATTTGTCTTGGTCCTTCCTTTTGGGAGGAAAGTGAGATGGTCACTCAAGAAGAAAATGACCACTTATAAAAGAACTTTTCTGAGGAGGAGATTAAAGAAGCAATTTTTGGATCTTATGCCCATGGTGCCCCTGGCCCGGATGGACTGTATTTTTTGTTTTACCAGACTTTTTGGGAGGTGATTAAAATTGCCTTTATCGCTCTGGTTAGAGATTTTGAAGAGGGAAAGTTGGATATGCAAAGATTAAACTTTGCCCTGATTGTTCTAATTCCTAAAGAACCTGATGCTAGAGAAATGAAGAAGTTCAGACCTATTAGTTTGAGTAATTGTGGGGTTACGATTTTTTCCAAAGCTATGACTAATAGGGTTTCCCCATTGGTCGTAGATTGATTTCTTATAACCAAACTGCTTTCATTAAGGGGAGATACATCTTGGAGACTGTGGTTATGGCTCATGAAGTGATTCACGAAATAAAAAAATCAGGATCGCAAGGTTTAGTACTTAAGCTGGACTATGAGAAAGCTTACGATAGAGTTAGTTGGGATTTCCTCTTTGATATGCTCCATTCGAGAGGTTTTGACCCTAAATGGATTGCTTGGATCAAAAGTACCCTTATCAACAGCACCTTTAGTGTGAGGATTAATGACACCACTGGACCCTACTTTGTAGGGGGTAAAGGTCTCAAGCAAGGGGATCCACACCCCCCTGTTGTTTAACTTGGTCGCGGATGTATTTTACCAATTTTTTTAAAAAAGCCACTTCCCAGAACTTAAACTCGGGGCTTCTGCCCCATCTGATTCCTGGAGGTGTAGTCAGTTTGCAATATGCAGATGACACTATACTCTTCTTGGAAAACTCTGTTCACAAAGCAAGGAATTTTAAATGGCTTCTGTCATGTTTCGAAAACCTATCTGGGATGAAAATTAACTTTCATAAAAGTGACCTGATGACTATCAATATAGATGATGCGACTGCCAAAGAGTTTGCACAGATATTTTGTTGTAAAAAAGGCTCGTTTCCTATAAAATACTTGTTGGAAATATGCCCTAGAGGCAATAATAAAAGGATTATTATTATATTTCTTTGTTCATGATAGTTGTCTTTTATTCATGCTATAATTGTATTATCCGGAAATCGTAATACACGTGTGAATACTTAGACCACAACATGTCCCTAGTGAGCCTCTAGTTGACTAGCTCGTTGATCAACAGATAGTCATGGTTTCCTGACTATGGACATTGGATGTCGTTGATAACAGGATCACATCATTGGGAGAATGATGTGATGGACAAGACCCAATCCTAATCATAGCACAAGATCGTGTAGTTTGTTTTGCTAGAGCTTTTCCAATGTCAAGTATCTCTTCCTTAGACCATGAGATCGTGTAACTCCCGGATACCGTAGGAGTGCTTTGTGTGTACCAAACGTCACAACGTAACTGGGTGACTATAAAGGTGCACTACAGGTATCTCCGGAAGTGTCTGTTGGGTTGACATGGATCGAGACTGGGATTTGTCACTCCGTATAAATGGAGAGGTGTCACTGGGCCCACTCGGTAGTGCATCATCATAATGAGCTCAAAGTGACCAAGTGTCTGGTCATGTGATCATGCATTACGGTACGAGTAAAGTGACTTGCCGGCAACGAGATTGAACAAGGTATTGGGATACCGACGATCGAGAACGGGCCCTAGAGCGAGATGAACCCAGATGGGACTCCCCTGGTTGTAGATCCTAAGGATAAAGGCGAGGTTTCCTCTGAAGTCAAGTCCGTTATGTCTCAGGATCTAGAACGGGCCCTTGCTAAGCAAAAAGAGGAGCACGATGCTTCTCTTGAGGCATTGGTCCAACTGAGATTAGCCACGTTGTCCGTGGTGCTTGCACCACACTCAAGTGGTGTGGTTTCGAGGCCAGCCGTGCCTACATCATCACTTGGTCAACAACCTCCTAGCAATGAACACGCCAGTGTTCCTTGGCTTTATGCAAGACCTCAGGTTGAGAAACCAAGATATAATCCTCAAGGCAAACCTCCTTTACTTTCTGCTACTTCCGATTTTGCTTTGTGGAAAGTTGCTATGCAGGATCATCTTCGACATGGAAACGATGAGATGCTGGAGATTATAGAGTATGGCTACCATGTGGTTGATCCAAAGAACCCCACACCAAGAGAAATATATGACAAGAACCTCAATGACACGACAATCATGTGTATAAGGAGAGGTATGGATGAAAAGCAAAGGAGACCGTTCATACACATCAGAAGTGCCAAGGAACTATGGGAAAGTATTATACGATCCAGGACTGGCACTTCTACCCTCCGGAGTGCTCAGTATGAAATTGCCAAGGGGGAATTGCAAAACTTTTGTATGGAAAAAGGTGAAACACCCAATCAACTCCTTGAGCGTCTCATGACTCTCACTGCGGATATTGAGTCATGTGAGTGTGACAAGACACAAGATGGATTCAATATGACTAAGAGGTTTCTTGTGGATAAGTTGCTTCATGCTCTTGCTCCATATCATCATCAAATGGCGTGGGACATAAGACAACACCATACCTTCAAGGAAATGACTACAGATGACATCATATCCACCTTCCAACTATTTGAAGAGTCAAAGGCCAATGCCACAAAACACCTTGCCATGCATGGTTCTCCATCATCACAGATCAATCTTGCATTGAAGTCCAAGCAAGTATGTGAAGATGAGCAAAGTGAAGAAGAAGAAGAAGATGATGATGATGAAGATGGTAATAAGATTGAATCCGACGAGGGCCCTTCGTATGAAGACATGGCTCTTTTTGTCAAGAAGTTTAGCGCCGGAAAATTCAAGGGAAGATTTCAAAAGAAGAAAGTAAGAAAATGCTGCAACTGTGAAGAAACCAATCACTTCTCCAACGAGTGCCCTTATGAGAAGAGAGAAGATAAACCAAGGTTTCCCAAGACCTTTCCCAAGAAGAAGTTGCCAAATCCTTTGAACTCCAAGCTCAAGAAGAGAGATGGAATGGCAATGGTTGCTCAAGAAGAATCTGATCCGGATGATGTTAGTGGTGTTGCCGGAGTTGCTCAAGACTCTCAAAACACATTGAGGTTAGTAAACAAGAGTGGTGACGTGGTCACCTACAACTACATGAAAGATTACAAGGGCAACGCTCACAAGTGCCTAATGGAAAAGGCCATGGTTGAAGAAGGGGAGGACCAAAGCTCTTCTGACAAGGTCAAGGTAACTCCACGATCAAATCCTCCTCTTTTCACACCTTCTACTCCTAGTGATGAGTATCTTGATGCGGAGGATAGCTATGAGGATGATGATCTAGATGATCCTATGACTGCTAAACTTAATAAGTTCATGTGCTCCCTCAAAGGAAAGAAACTCACTATGTTTTGTATGCTTATGGAGATGGTGAGTAAGCACACCATCACCATTAAGGAACTCGAAACCCTCGTCATCGAGGAAAAGGAAAAGTGTGAAATCCTTGAGCAGAAAGTCCAATATGAGGAAGCACGAAATGACGAACTATGCTTAAAAATTGGTGCAAATATTGATGTTCACACAAATGATCTTGCCTCCTTGAAAAAGGCTATTGACTCTTGCGAAGAGTTAATGAATGATAAAAGTAATCTTGTGAAGTCTCATGCTTCTCTATCTAAGGATTGTGAGCTTCTATCCGTGTCTCTCAAGACTAAGGAAGGAGAGCTCACCGATCTTAGAAAGAGTTTTGAGATGCTCAAACTTACTTATCTTGAAACTTTAGCCAAGGCTTACTCTTCCCCTATTATAAATGTTGATGCTTGTGCTGCTAACTCTAGTAGTGATCTAGCATCTATTCTTGAGGAAAATCATTTTCTCAAGGCTCAAATTGAGAAAGGTCTCATGACATGTGCTCAAGGGAAAAAGAACCTTGATGAGATTTTGAGCCAACACAATGAGGTGTTTGCCAAAGAGGGACTTGGGTTTGACCCGAGCACAAGCAAGAAGAAGACGTCCTCCCAAAAGTGCACAACTCCTCTAAACGAAACATTTGTAAGAGAAGGGCACAAGGAGAAAGGTAAGGTTGTGAGTGGGAAGGCCACAAGGGGCATGCCCACTCTCAACAAGCCTAAAGAGTCCATGCCTCCTTCCTATGTACTTTGTAAGACTAAGGATGGAGAAGTTTTTGCAAAATTTGTTGGTCCTCGAAATGCATTCCGGTTCTATGCTATTTGGGTCCCTAAGACCCTTGTAACTAACTTGAGAGGTCCCATTGCAAAATGGGTGCCTCTAACCAAGTCCTAATTGTGTGTAGGTAAGTTTCTCTGGTGGAGTGAAATGGGTGATTGATAGTGGATGTACAAATCATATGACCAGAGATAGCAAATTGCTCTACAATTTCATGGAAGCTATTCAACCATTCATGAGCATTATGTTTGGTGGAGGTTCAAAAGGACAGGTACTCGGGTTGGGCAAGGTGGCTATCACAAACGACATGTCTCTTGCAAATGTTATGCTTGTCCAATCCCTTAAATACCATTTGCTTTCTGTTCGCCAATTGGCTTCTGTTGGTTATGATACACTTTTTGGACTAACGGATGTGAAAGTCTTTAAGAGAGATACTCTCGAAGTGGCTTTTGTTGGAGAGTTGGATGGCAACCTTTACACGGTTGATTTCTCGAAAGAGAGAACATTCCATGCAACTTGTCTAATGGCCAAGGCTGATAAGGGGTGGCTATGGCATCGCCGGCTAGCCCATGTCAGCATGAGAAATCTTCAAGATCTCTTAAAGGGGAATCACATCCTTGGACTAACCAATGTCTCTTTTGAGAAAGATCGTGTGTGTAGTGCATGCATAGCCGAGAAGCAACATCAATCAAAGCACCCACCCAAGAACATAGTATCTACTTCAAGGCCCCTGGAGCTCCTTCATGTGGATCTTTTTGGGCCTCCTTCATGGGATAGTCTTGGTGGGAAAAAGTATGGGCTTGTCATTGTTGATGATTACTCAAGATATACATGGGTGTTCTTCCTCAAGTCCAAGGACGAAACGAAGATCACCTTCATTGATTTTGCCAAGCAAGCCCAACGCAAGTTTGACAAAGAAATCCGGGCAATAAGAAGTGACAATGGCTCTGAGTTCAAGAACTATACTTTGGAAGAATTTCTTAGTGATGGAGGGATTGAGCATCAATATTCAGCTCCATACACTCCTCAGCAAAATGGTGTAGCCGAACGGAAGAACCATACACTTGTAGAGATGGCAAGGTCCATGTTGGATGAATACAAGTCACCACATAGTATTTGGGCCGAAGCTGTCAATACCGCATGTCATTGGAACAAAATGGATTTTCAAGAACAAGCAAGATGAAAATGGTGTAATCATCCGCAACAAGGCAAGGTTAGTGGCACAAGGGTACTCACAAGTTGAAGGTTTGGACTTTGGTGAGACCTTTTCCCCCGTTGCCCGTCTTGAATCCATTCGCATCTTACTTGCCTATGCCGCTTTCAATGGTTTTACATTACATCAAATGGATGTGAAGAGTGCTTTCCTTAACGGTCCTCTACAAGAAGAAGTATATGTGTCACAACCACCCGGGTTCGTTGATCCCTTTCACAAAGACTATGTGTATAAACTTCATAAGGCTTTGTATGGCCTCAAACAAGCACCTCGTGCTTGGTATGATCATCTGAAGAAGTTATTACTCGATGATGGTTTTGTGAGAGGGGTGATCGATCCCACTCTTTTTACTAAGAGGGACAAGGGTGATTTGATCCTATGCCAGATCTATGTAGATGACATCATTTTTGGTTCTCCTAACATTCATTTATGCAAGAAGTTTGCGGCTTCAATGACCAAGAATTTTGAAATGTCACTCAATACGGATTTGAAGTTCTTTCTCGAATTTCAAATTCAACAATTTCAAGAAGGAATTTTCTTATCTCAAGCAAAGTACCTCAAGGATATTCTCGAAAAGTTTGGTATGTCTGATGCTAGTCCATGCAAGAGACCCATTGTTGGTGTCAAAACCGGCGGATCTCGGGTAGGGGGTCCCAAACTGTGCGTCTAGGCGGATGGTAACAGGAGACAAGGGACACGATGTTTTTACCCAGGTTCGGGCCCTCTCGATGGAGGTAAAACCCTACTCCTGCTTGATTAATATTGATGATATGGGTAGTACAAGAGTAGATCTACCACGAGATCGGAGTGGCTACACCCTAGAATCTATCCTATGGTATGATTGTTGTTCGTCCTATGGACTAAAACTCTCCGGTTTATATAGACATGGAGAGGGCTAGGGTTACACAGAGTCGGTTACAATGGGAGGAGATCTTCATATCGTATCGCCAAGCTTGCCTTCCACGCCAAGGAAAGTCCCATCCGGACACGGGACGGAGTCTTCAATCTTGTATCTTCATAGTCCGGGAGTCCGGCCAAAGGTCATAGTCCGGCCATCCGGACAACCCCTAATCCAGGACTCCCTCGGTAGCCCCTGAACCAGGCTTCAATGACGACGAGTCTGGCGCGCAAGTTGTCTTCGGCATTGCAAGGCGGGTTCCTCCTCCGAATATTTCATAGAAGATGTTGAACACCAGGGTAGTGTCCGGCTCTCCAAAATAAGTTCCACATTCCTTCGTAGAGAGAATAATATTTGTATCAATCAGATCTGCTGACGCATTCCGTGGCGTGACATCATGCCACAGCCAGGCTCTTTATTTATTTTATTGTTCCACCTCAGCGCGTTTAGCGAGGCAGTTTCCTTGGCACTTCTTGTCAAAGCAGAGATCGTGTCCCCTTATTCTGGGATTCTCATCAATACGGGTGTGGGTAACCCAACCGCGCCATTAACCGCGGCGCTTGGGGGATAAGCGAGTTTTATTAGGCCGGTGGGGGCTTGTAGTTTTGGCCGCCCATATAAGGGGATAAGAATCTGCCCTTTCCATTCACGCCCTCTTCCTCCTCTGCTAATCCGTCCGTGCACGCTAGAGCTCCAGCGCCCAAGCCCGCACTTCCCACCTCAACCTTCTCCAACCATGTCAAGAGCGGGAGGTAGATGGATGGCCTCCTCCGTCACGGAGGGACAAATCAAAAACCTAAGGAAGGCCGGATACATGTCTAACGACATCACGCACCGGCTCCCAGATGCGGGGCAACTCATCCCCACCCCCAGACCCCATGAGAGGGTTGTTTTTCTTCCCCATTTCCTCTGCCGACTGGGTTTTCCTCTTCACCCGTTCGTCCGGGGGCTCATGTTCTACTATGGCCTGGACTTCCACGACCCGGCCCCGAACTTCATCCTCAACATCTCGGCGTTTATCGTCGTGTGCGAGGCCTTCTTCCGCATCCAGCCCCACTTTGGCCTATGGCTGAAGATCTTCAGCATCAAGCCGAAGGTCGTGCAAGGCCGACAGGCGGAATGCGGAGGTGCCATGGTGGGCAAGATAGCCAATGTCACCTGGCTCGAGGGTGCCTTCGTGGAAACCATCAAAGGGTGCCAATCTGGGTGGTTTTATATTATCGAGCCGCGCGACCCTAAATGGGCAGCGGCCCCTGTATTTCGATCTGGCATCCCCACCCGGCTCACATCTTGGAAAGAGACGGGCCTGTCGTGGGGCAATCCGGAAGAGGTGACCGGACTCCAAACCTGCGTCCAAGACCTGGTGACAAAGAAGGTCAAGCTTGTCAACGTGGTCCAGGTCATGCTCTTCCGCTGGATCCTCCCGTGTCAACGACGGGACTTCAATTTATGGGAGTTCGACCCGGCCCGGCACCAGACTCTATCCCGGCTCTTCGAAATGAAGCACGAGGACGCCTGGAAGGTGCTTTTCAAGAGTTCCGAGGTCTCCCCTCCCGTCACCGAAGATCGCGGGTTCTGCGCCAAATGTCAAGCCTCCGAAGTAAGCTTACCTTTAATCCCTTACGGGATACCCGAATTTCATAGTGTGACTTTATGTGGGATCTAAACTCCCGTTCCTTTGACAGGACTGGAAGAGGACATCCGGACAGTTTGACTGTCCGGCCCCTTTGCTCAAAGGCCCAGTAGACGCAGACTTAGCGAAGCTACTGGTTCCGGCACCCCATGTGGTGCCGGAGAATAAGGCCAAGGAGAAGGCCACGAGGAGTCGAAAGAGTTCCCGGCGCCCGGTGCCGTCGGATTTGCCCGACGGCTCCAACGCGCCCTCCGCCTCCGAAGATGAGGAGGAGGAAGAAGAAGATGCCTCTCCCCCTCCAGCAGGGGGAGGAAAGAAGAGAAAGGCCGCCCCAACTGGGGAAGCCGGAGGGCCCAAGAAGGGGAAGCCCCTACTGCCGGACTATGCCCCCGATGCCGAAGACGGCGAGGAGGACTGGCCTTCCAGGGTCAAGCCCCTGGCAAAATCGTAAGTGTCCGGCTACCCAAATGAATTATTGTACTCCTTTATTATTTGATAGCTTCTAACACCGAAGCTAATCATGCAGTCCGCCCAGAGCTCAGCTCGGCGATTCGTCGAACTGATCTCTGAATTCGTCGGATGTGAATAGCGCTTCACTTCCGACGGCCTCCTCCCCTCTCCCTACAGACGACACTGAGGCGGAGTCCCGTGGGGGACAAAACCAGGAGGAGGTGGTCCTGGAAGCGCCACAAGGCGACCTTTCGGACTCCTAGCCCAAAGGGGGTAAAGCCCCGGAGGGATCTAAGTCCGGCCCTGGGCCGGACACTGCTCCGGAATCATAAGTGGTTCCAGAGTCCGACAGGCGGCGCCTTCACAAGAAGGGCAAGTCCGCGACGCCGGCGACTTCTGTCAACCCGGAGGCGCCGGACAATTTGCTGGGGGCGCTCAACGGCGCCTCTATCGACAAAGAACACTGCACTGTTATAAGTGCGGTGATTCAGAAGGTTCAGTCCGCCAAGAGCGGGCTGACGGAAGCCTGCACAAGCCTGTTAACGGGCTTTGAGGTATGTGTTCAAAAACATATATAGAAAATTTTACCGCATAGACAGTAGCCCCTGATGCTTAGTTCGGTGTTCGGAAAGAAAAGCCAAACTGAGTATCTTAAAAGATATATGCAGGAGTCTAATAGAAATATGTCAATATGGGAATGTAGGCTGCGCTGCTGACCTCTGCCGCACTGACTGCGGAGGTCAGTGCCTTGAAGGAAAGCCTCGAGCGGTCCGAGAGCGAGCTCGGCCGTGCCAAGAAGCAGCTCGAGGATAAAGAGGGTACATAGTACCTCCTGTAAATGTATATAGAAATACTTGGTTGCATAATAATAATAATAACAGGACCAACGTTAATGTTGCAGGAGCCACGACCGAGGTGGCGACCCTGAAAGAGGCGGTCTCCAAGGCTGAAAAGAGTGCGACCTTGGAGCGCGCCGGGCGAGAGAAGCAGGAGGCGCGGGTGGCGGAGGTGCGGCAAGAGCTCCAGGCTCTCGTGGAAAAACACGAGAGTTTGGAGCGTGACTCGAAGACTCGAGAGTCCGAGCTTGCCTTGGATCTTGAGAGTGCCAAGACCGCTAAGGCCGAAGCCCAGAAGGTCCTTCAGGAGATCGAGGCAATGAAGAAGATAGCGGCGGGTAAGGCATACTTTATGCAAAGCAAAAATATAAAAGTTAATTATCTGCTACTTACCCGAATCCGGAGCTCTCCAGGAGCGTTCGCCGATCTGCCTCGTAGTGTGTCTGATGCCGCCGCATACTACCGAGCCGAAGAGGGGAGCTCGACAGAAAAAGTGTTCTGGTCTCAGTATGCTGAGGCCGGACATCCGGTGCCCCTGAGTGACCAGCTGAAGCAGCTGGTTGAGCTCCACAAGGTGGCCGAACAGGCCATGAAGGGCCTCATAGCTCGGCTGTGGCCTGGAGAAGTCATGCCTGGGAGCTACTTCGGTCTGGTGCGGCGGATGGTGGACGCGTGTCCATGGATTGAGGTCGTCAAGCGCTCTGTTTGTATTGAAGGTGCACGTCGGGCCCTTACCCGTGCTAAGGTGCACTGGGGCAAGCTAGACGCGGAGAGGCTATTGACGGACGCGCCACCGCTGGGCAAGGAGTATCGTACGCCCGAGATGTATTATAATGGCGTTCTGAAGGGTGCCCGCCGCATAGCGGATGAGTGCTCCAAAGATGTAATTTTTGAGTAAACTTGCATTTGTTATCCTGTACGCTGAAGCTTTGTTCATATGCGTTAAGCAACACTTGTTAATTTAAAATATTACCTTATGTGCGTCAGTTTATCAAATCTGAGAGATGCAAGTCGTCGGCTTCGACCCCCATGCCACGAGTGTTGGGGTGTTCGGGATAAACCTGAGCGCTCTTGTTCCCATTCTTGGGTCCGTCTAGGGAGGCGTTCAGCACAGCGAACCAGGCCGTTGGACTTATAATGCTTTATCACTCTCACTTAGCCATAGAATTCTATAATTTTAAATTTCGGCGAAGCCCCTAGTATTCGGAAAACCGAGTTCGAGGCGCTATCCACGCCTAGGCCGGATAAGTCCGGTTCCTCGCTCGAAGCGGCATAAGTCTTTAAGGACTCGAAGAAACCTCGCGAACAGCGACCGGTCTCTCGCACTATCATGATAGTCAGTTTTAGCTTTCTCTACTGAGGTGTTAACCCAGCTCAACTGGGGCACAATCGCAGTAGTTCTCCCAGCGCTACCTTAGCCAACAATGTGGAACGTAAGGTACCAAAACATAGGAGCCGGGCAAACCCAACTATTGACCAAAGACATGATTCGGAGCCGATGCATATAGTGCTATAAGTTCGGGGTGCCGCACTTGTTAGAGTGTTCGGTCTTCTCACACCATGTTATGGGGTGTTGTAAGCCCCTGGTGTATTATCCGTACCAAAGTGTACGGTTGCATAGTGTCATGGCTGAACATATTTGCATATATAAAAATATATAAGTACAATAATAGGTAAGGGCTATATATTGTTCATTAAAAAAGGGCTGTTGCGAAAGCAGAACGATACAAAAAGTGCGGTAAGTAAGAGATGGGAGTATTTGACATATTCCCCTTCAGGGGCAAGCTGCAGTATTGTAAGAGAAACAGGTATTTAAACTCGTTATAGAGACCACCTTGACTTTTGACGTAGCTTGCTTCCTCCCTGGCAATTGCATCGTTGGTTCGGCGATAGTATTGCTGGACAGGCCTTCCGAATAGTTGGGTCCTGAAAGTGTGTGAAAAAGGAAAACGGCGAAATAGGGAGCCCCCTAGTGCGGTTAAGCCGCATTCTAGGCATGCCGTTGTTGTGCCCCTCCCCTTATGCCCATGGTATCTCTAAGGCATAATTATGTACGCATGGTACCAGCATTGCCGTTTGGCGGGGGCTGGGGTCGGGGCCGCACTGCTATGCTTGCTCGGAACGTGCTAGCCGGATTTGTTGTAGGTTACCTCGGGCTCGCTTGACGTTGTCCGGACGTTTGGCGCCTGGATTGGAGAACTGCCTTGAGAGGCTACTCTGTGCTTCCGCCGCCAGGGCCGCCGTGTGTTCCTCCGTTCGGAGAAAGCGTTCTGTGTTTCCATTTACCGTGATGACTCCGCGAGGTCCTGGCATGTTGAGCTTGAGATATGCGTAGTGCGGCACCGCATTCAATTTTGCAAATGCGGTTCGTCCGAGCAGGGCGTGATAGCCGCTGCGGAATGGGACTATGTCGAAGATTAACTCCTCACTCCGGAAGTTATTCGGTGATCCGAAGACCACCTCGAGTGTGACCGAGCCTGTACAGCTGGCTTCGACCCCTGGTATGACACCTTTGAAGGTTGTCTTTGTGGGTTTAATCCTCGAAGGATCGATGCCCATTTTTCGCACTGTGTCCTGGTAAAGCAGGTTCAGGCTACTGCCGCCGTCCATTAGGACTCTGGTAAGGTGAAATCCGTCGATAATTGGGTCTAGGACCAGTGCGGCGAATCCGCCGTCACGGATGCTGGTGGGATGGTCCCGTCAATCGAAAGTGATCAGGCAGGAGGACTATGGGTTGAATTTTGGGGCGACTGGCTCCAGCGCATAGACGTCCTTGAGAGCATGCTTCCGCTCCCTTTTGGGGATGTGGGTTGCATATATCATATTCACCATCCGAACTTGCGGGGGAAATCCCTTCTGTCCTTTGTTGTTCGGCGGCCGGGGCCCCTCCTCGTCATCGCTATGTAGCCCCTTGTATCTGGTCTTGGCACTTATTTTGCCTACCTGCTTGAACACCCAACAATTCCTGTTGGTGTGATTGGCTGGCTGTTCGGGGGTGCCGTGTATCTGGCACGAGCGATCAAGTATCCGGTCTAAGCTGGATGGGCCATGAGGGTTTCGTTTGAATGGCTTCTTCCGCAGACCCGGTTTAGAGCCTCTGAATCTGCCATTGACTGCCGTATCTTCAGTATTGTCACCTTTAATGCGGCGCTTATGCTTGTTGCGGCGTGACCTGACGTTGTTATCCTTGTTATCCGAGTTGCCGGGGCTTTTGCTTATGTTATTGCTACGAGCTAGCCAGCTGTCTTCTCCCACACAGAAGTGGGTCATGAGTGTCGTGAGGGCTGCCATAGACTTCGGCTTTTCCTGTCCTAGGTGCCGAGCAAGCCATTCATCTCGGATGTTGTGCCTGAAGGCTGCGAGGGCCTCGGTGTCTGGACAATCAACTATTTGGTTTTTCTTTGTCAGGAACCGTGTACAGAATTGTTTGGCCGATTCCTCTGGTTGCTGGATTATGTGGCTTAGGTCATCGGCATCTGGTGGTCGCACATACGTGCCCTGGAAGTTGTCAAGGAATGCGGATTCTAGGTCCTCACAACAACTGATTGACTCTGATGGCAGGCTATTAAGCCAATGTCGTGCTGGTCCTTTAAGCTTGAGTGGGAGGTATTTGATGGCGTGTAGATCATCGCCACGGGCCATGTGGATGTGAAGGAGATAATCCTCGATCCATACCGCAGGATCTGTTGTGCCATCGTATGATTCGATGTTTACAGGTTTGAAGCCCTCGGGGATTTGATGATCCATTACTTCGTCTGTGAAGCATAGTGGGTGTGCGGCGCCCCTGTACTGGGCTATATAGTGACATGGCTCGGACAAGCTTGGTCTGTTGTATTCGACCGGGCCATACTTATTATGTCCAGCGTGACGGCTAGCGTCACGTGAAGCGGGGCACCCCTGCGATCCGTAGATCGATCTTGTTTGCCTTGCCTTATTCTCCAAGATGTCTCGCAGGTCTGTTGCGTCTCCCCATACTCTGGTATGTTTTGAGCGGTGTCGGGGTGCGGCTTGGGTCGAGGGCCTGAAGGCCTCTCTATCGCGGCCACGGGGTAGCCGATCGGGTGCATCATACGCTGGTGATGTAGGTTTAGTTGCTTCCTCCTGAAGTTGGGGAGGCAGCCTGCGCTTCGGGTAGCTCTTGGATGGGTGTTCTAGTTTATACTCTTCGGCCACCAGGACTTCGGTCCATCTGTCGGCTAGCAGGTCTTGGTCAGCTCTAAGCTGCTGCTGTTTCTTCTTGAGGCTGCTTGTCGTGGCTACGAGTCTGTGTTTGAAACGCTCTTGCTCGACGGGATCCTCCGGCACGACAAATTCATCATCGTCGAGGCTTGCCTCGTCTTCGAAGGGAGGCATGTAATTGTCGTCCTCATCCTCTTTGTCGGCCGCTCTCTCATGAGGGCTGGCTCCTTCGTCCTGCTGTACTGAATCCTGCTGGAGGGGGTTGTCTTCGGCACTGTCCGGCGTATTGTTATCTCTGGTGCTGGAATCGCCGTTTTTGCTTTGGCGGGACTTAGAGCGGCGCCGCTGACGTCGTCGCTTGGGTTGCTTCTTGGAGGGGTCATCTTCCGTTCTCTCCTCGCCATCCCCCGCTTCAGGGGTGTCCACCATGTATATGTCATATGACGAGGTGGCTTTCCAGTTCCCTATAGGTACTGGTTCTTGATCGTCTCCTTCATCGGCGTCCATGCCGTCGATGTCTTCGGAGTCAAAGTCTAGCATGTCGGTTAAATCGTCGACAGTGGCTACGAAGTGGGTGGTGGGTGGGCTACGAATTTCTTCGTCGTCCGTATCCCAACCGTGTTGGCCGTAGTCCGGCCAGGGCTCTCCTGACAAAGAGAGGGACTTGAACGAATTCAGGATGTTGCCGAAAGGTGAGTGCTGAAAGACATCCGCGGCGGTGAACTCCATGACCGGAGCCCAATCGGGCTTAATCGGAAGAGGTGCGGGATTTACGGAGTCCGAATCGGAGTCCGGCACCTTGGAGTCATGGGCCTTGCGAGGGACTAAGCTGGTATCCGGCTCTATCACCATAGAGATTGAAGTTTCCGGGGTGGCGTCTAACCGTCCATCCCCGACTGGTGTAGTGGGCTCCGAGTTAATGGTCGGAGTGGACTCCGGAGCGACGCTCTGGGCGTTGTCCGATGACAGAGCTAAATTGTGCCCATCATCACAGTGCGGCGCGCCCGGTTGTGGCTCGAATTCGTCGAAGATCAAGTCCCCGCGGATGTCGGCCGTGTAGTTCAAGCTTCCAAACCTGACCTGATGTCCAGGGGCGTAGCTCTCGATCTGCTCCAGATGGCCGAACAAGTCAGCCCGCAGTGCGAAGCCGCCGAATACGAAGATCTGTCTGGGGAGAAAAGTCTCATCCCGGACCGCATCGCGATTGATGAGTGAAGAAGCCATCGGGCCTAAAAGACGACGACACAGAGGAACTCTCAATGAAAGCACCAATGTCGGTGTCAAAACCGGCGGATCTCGGGTAGGGGGTCCCGAACTGTGCATCTAGGCGGATGGTAACAGGAGACAAGGGACACGATGTTTTTACCCAGGTTCGGGCCCTCTCGATGGAGGTAAAACCCTACTCCTGCTTGATTAATATTGATGATATGGGTAGTACAAGAGTAGATCTACCACGAGATCGGAGTGGCTAAACCCTAGAATGTAGCCTATGGTATGATTGTTGTTCGTCCTACGGACTAAAACTCTCCGGTTTATATAGACACCGAAGAGGGCTAGGGTTACACAGAGTCGGTTACAATGGGAGGAGATCTTCATATCGTATCGCCAAGCTTGCCTTCCACGCCAAGGAAAGTCCCATCCGGACACGGGACGGAGTCTTCAATCTTGTATCTTCATAGTCCGGGAGTCCGGCCAAAGGTCATAGTCCGGCCATCCGGACACCCCCTAATCCAGGACTCCCTCACCCATGCCAACCAAAATTACTCTCACTGAAGACACAAATGGTACTCCTTTCGACCCATCTACTTACCGCTCTATGATTGGTTCATTGCTTTATCTTTGTGCATCTAGACCAGACATGATGTTCAGTGTATGCATGTGTGCTAGATTTAAAGCTTTTCCTGTGGAAAGTCATCATAAGGCGGTTAAGCATATTCTTAGATACCTTGTTCACACCCCAAAGTTGGGCCTCTGGTACCCCAAGGATGCTAAGTTTGATCTCATTGGGTACACGGATGCGGATTGGGCTGGAGACAAAGTGGATCATAAGTCCACATCCGGTGCATGTCAGTTTCTTGGACGATCTTTGGTGAGTTGGTCCTCGAAGAAACAAAATTGTATTGCTCTCTCTATCGCGGAAGCTGAATACATTGCTGCCGCTACTTGTGCAACTCAGTTGTTATGGATGAGGCAAACTTTGAAGGATTACGGTATCACCTATAGAAATGTGCATCTTCTGTGTGATAATGAAAGTGCCATCAATATTGCTGAGAACCCCAAAGATCATCTCCGCACCAAACACATTGATATTAGGTATCATTTCTTGAGAGATCATGTTGAAAAGGGTGATATTCACATTGACCACATTGGCACAGATTTTCAACTAGCAGATATCTTCACCAAACCGTTAGATGAAGCAAGGTTCTGTCGACTTAGGCGTGAACTTGGTATCTTGGAGCTTGACAACATTATGTGAAATCTAGTACCTATTCATGCATGAATCTAATGTCTTGTCATGATGTAGGCATATACTTAGGGGGAGACATTCAATTCATGAATGTTCTCGCCCTACTCAATGCATAAAAAGAACCAACACTCTCAAAGTATCCATGGGTCTAGGCCTATGGTGCTTTAACATGATGGAGTAGTGACTATGCACTCAAAGTTCACATCTTTCCGTGTCATGTCATGACTACTCAGATATTGTGGCAGTAGCCACCACTTGTAGTATATGACTATGATTGAGTGAGGTAGAGTATTAGTTACTACATAAGTAAATTTTTACTATGGACGAAAATTGCCTTCTCCTCATCATGATCAGCGCTTGCACCTTTGCCTCCTATCAAAACTTCTGGCGTCGGACGTCCGTAGGTTCCGGACGTCCGTGTGGTTCTTCACTGTCAGTCGTTCGTAGGCATCCGGACGTCCATAAATTCTTCTCTGACTGCCACCGACCGGTCGTCCGGCCTCTCCGGACGTCCGTAAAATCCACTCTGGTTCCCTTAGTTGGCCTCGACGCCGAAACTCCGGACATCCGTAAGACTCCGGACGTCCGTAATAACCTTTCTGTTACAATTTGTCCGGTCGTCCGAAGCCATCGGTCGTCCGCAGAATAATCTCTGTCATCCTCTACTTTCTGTTGGTCCCGACTCTAGTCGTCCGTACGCTCCCGGACGTCCGGACGCATATTCGACTCCGGTCGTCCGTAGGCTCCGGACGTCCGGACGTTTTTACTCGCCACTATATAAACTGCGCCGTAGGGTTTCTCAACTAACCACATCCTATCCGCTAGTTTCCCCATCGCCGCCGCCGCTCCTGCCGTGCAACCACTCACCGCGGCCGCTCGCCGCCGTGCCCCTCGCCGGGGCTTCTCTCCGCCGCGGATCTGCGGCTCCCCGTCCAGCCCGTCCAGCCCGGGGCTTCTCTCCCCGACCAGCCCGTCGGTCACCTGCTCTAGCACGCCGCTCGTCCCCTCCTTGTTCTTCCGTTCAAGGTAGGGCACAACCCCCCTCCCCTCATGCATTCACCCTGATCTATGGAGGGGTGTTGATATGTGCTTTCCTTCTTCCCTAGGTCATGATGCCTCGGTCCAAGCACTCAGCTCGCAAGCAAGTCACCGGAGGGCCGGCTCGTCCATCTCGTCGTGGTGGCTCCGATGACTCCCAGGAGGAAGATCGCCCTCGGAAACGTGCCGCTCGTCCTCCCAGCTCGTCCAGTGATTCCTCCTCGGAGGGGTCAGACTTTGAGGATGTGCTTGAGGAGGTGGATCCGTCCCCGATGATTGGCGTTCGCGTCGCTGCACCCAAGTCGGGCACTCGTCGTCCAACCTTTCACCCTCCTCCTCCTCCGGTGCAACCCCACGGTGATGCTCGCCACATATCCATTGAGCCTCCACTGCCACTCGGTCATCATATTAAGAGTTTCAACGAGGTGCCAAAAACTTCATATCTTAAATTGCGTCGTGATGTAGATCAATTTATCGTTGTTAGGGATTCTCAGGATAGTCGCTTTCGCACAAATGTCCAAGCCGACATCTTCACCACGATTGTCATCCCTAAGGGCTTGTCACTTCATGTTTGCATTGATCTTGAGCACATTCACACTCATCCGGAGAAATATCCGGGAGCCATTGAGCTCATTGAGTCGTCCAACCTAGCTGCTCCATTCACCTTTCAACATGATTTTAACCACGCTGCCGTCCATCAGTTTTATGCCACATGTTACTGTTGGAAATATGCCCTAGAGGCAATAATAAAAGGATTATTATTATATTTCCTTATTCATGATAATTGTCTTTTATTCATGCTATAATTGTATTATCCGGAAATCGTAATACACGTGTGAATACATAGACCACAATACATCCCTAGTAAGCCTCTAGTTGACTAGCTCGTTGGTCAACAGATAGTCATGGTTTCCTGACTATGGACATTAGATGTCGTTGACAACGGGATCACATCATTAGGAGAATGATGTGATGGACAAGACCCAATCCTAAGCATAGCACAAGATCGTGTAGTTCGTTTTGCTAGAGCTTTTCCAATGTCAAGTATCTCTTCCTTATACCATGAGATCGTGTAACTCCCGGATACTGTAGGAGTGCTTTGGGTGTACCAAACGTCACAATGTAACTGGGTGACTATAAAGGTGCACTACAGGTATCTCTGAAAGTGTTTGTTGGGTTGACACGGATCGAGACTGGGATTTGTCACTCCGTATGACGGAGAGGTATCTCTTCCTTATTCATGCTATAATTGTATTATCCGGAAATCGTAATACACGTGTGAATACATAGACCACAATACGTCCCTAGTAAGCCTCTAGTTGACTAGCTCGTTGGTCAACAAATAGTCATGGTTTCCTGACTATGGACATTAGATGTCGTTGACAACGGGATCACATCATTAGGAGAATGATGTGATGGACAAGACCCAATCCTAAGCATAGCACTAGATCGTGTAGTTCGTTTTGCTAGAGCTTTTCCAATGTCAAGTATCTCTTCCTTAGACCATGAGATCGTGTAACTCCCGGATACTGTAGGAGTGCTTTGGGTGTACCAAACGTCACAATGTAACTGGGTGACTATAAAGGTGCACTACAGGTATCTCTGAAAGTGTTTGTTGGGTTGACACGGATCGAGACTGGGATTTGTCACTCCGTATGACGGAGAGGTATCTCTGGGCCCACTCGGTAATGCATCATCATAATGAGCTCAAAGTGACCAAGTGTTTGGTCACGGGATCATGCATTACGGTAAGAGTAAAGTGACTTGCCGGTAACGAGACTGAACGAGGTATTGGGATACCGACGATTGAGTCTCGGGCATGTAACGTACCGATTGACAAAGGGAATTGTATACGGGGTTGATTGAATCCTCGACATCGTGGTTCATCCGATGAGATTATCGAGGAGCATGTGGGAGCCAACATGGGTATCCAGATCCCGCTGTTGGTTATTGACCGGAGAGCCATCTCGGTCATGTCTGCATGTCTCCCAAACCCGTAGGGTCTACACACTTAAGGTTTGGTGAGGCTAGGGTTATTAGGAAGACTTGTATGTGATTATCGAATGTTGTTCGGAGTCCCGGATGAGATCCCGGACGTCACAAGGAGTTCCGGAATGGTCCGGAGGTGAAGATTTATATATGGGAAGTTGTCATACGGACACCGGAAAGTTTCGGGGGCATATCGGTATTGTACCGGGGCCACCGGAGGGGTTCCGGGGGTCCACCTGGAGGGGCCACCCCTCTCGGAGGGCCTCATGGGCTGCAAGGGGCAGGGAACCAGCCCCTGGAGGGCTGGGCGCCCCCCTTGGGCCCATGCGCCTAGGGTTGGGTGGAACCCTAGTGGGGGCGACCCCCTTTCTTGGGGGGCAAGCCCCCCTCCCTGGCCGCCGCCCCCCCTCTAGATCTCATCTAGAGGGGGCCGGCCCCCTTCCCCCTTCCCCTATAAATAGAGGGGCGAGGGGAGGGCTGAACACCTGATCCAAGGCGCAGCCCCTCCCCTCCCCAACACCTCTCCTCCTCCGTTGAGTGCTTGGCGAAGCCCTGTCAGAGTACTGCCTCTCCACCATCATCACGCCGTCGTGCTGCTGCTGGAGCCTTCTTCCTCAACCTCTCCTTCACCCTTGCTGGATCAAGAAGGAGGAGACGTCATCTGCTCCGTACGTGTGTTGAACGCGGAGATGCTGTCCGTTCAGCACTTGGTCATCGGTGATTTGGATCACGGCGAGTACGACTCCATCATCCCCGTTCCCTTGAACGCTTCCACACGCGATCTACAAGTGGTATGTAGATGCAATCTCTCTCCCATGACTCGTTGCTTAGATGAACTCATAGATGGATCTTGGTGAAACCGTAGGAAAATTTTTAATTTTCTGCAACGTTCCCCAACAGTGGCATCATGAGCTAGGTCTATGCGTAGTTCTCTATTGCACGAGTAGAACACAAATTTGTTGTGGGCAAAGATCTTGTCAACTTTCTTGCCGCTACTAGTCTTTTCTTGCTTCAGCGGTATTGTGGGATGAAGTGGCCCGGACCGACCTTACACGTACGCTTACGTGAGACAGGTTCCACCGACTGACATGCACTAGTTGCATAAGGTGGCTAGCGGGTGTCTGTCTCTCCTACTTTAGTTGGAGTGGATTAGATGAAAAGGGTCCTTATGAAGGGTAAATAGAAGTTGACAAAATCACGTTGTGGTTATTCGTAGGTAAGAAAACGTTCTTGCTAGAACCCAATTGCAGCCACGTAAAAGATGCAACAACAATTAGAGGACGTCTAACTTGTTTTTGTAGCAATTGTCATGTGATGTGATATGGCCAGAAGTTGAGATGAATGATGAATGATATATTGTGATGTATGAGATCATGTTCTTGTAATAGGAATCACGACTTGCATGTCGATGAGTATGACAACCGGCAGGAGTCATAGGAGTTGTCTTTATTTTTGTATGACCTGCGTGTCATTGAAGAACGCCATGTAAATTACTTTACTTTATTGCTAAACGTGTTAGCCATAGAAGTAGACGTAGTCGTTGGCGTGACAACTTCATGAAGACACGATGATGGAGATCATGATGATGGAGATCATGGTGTCATGCCGGTGACAAAGATGATCATGGAGCCCCGAAGATGGAGATCGAAGGAGCTATATGATATTGGCCATATCATGCCACTACTTTATATAATTGCTTGTGATGTTTATTATGTTTATGCATCTTGTTTACTTAGAACGACGGTAGTAAATAAGATGATCCCTTATAATAATTTCAAGAAAGTGTTCCCCCTAATTGTGCGCCGTTGCTAAAGTTCGTCGTTTCGAAGCACCACGTGATGATCGGGTGTCATAGATCCTTACGTTCACATACAACGGGTGTAAGACAGTTTTACACATGCATAAACACTTAGAGTTAACTTGACGAGTCTAGCATGTACATACATGGCCTCGGAACACAAGAGACCGAAAGGTCGAACATGAGTCGTATGGAAGATACGATCAACATGGAGATGTTCAGCGATGATGACTAGTCCGTCTCACGTGATGATCGGACACGTCCTAGTCGACTCGGATCGTGTAACACTTAGATGACTAGAGGGATGTCAATCTGAGTGGGAGTTCATTAAATAATTTGATTAGATGAACTTAATTATCATGAACTTAGTCTAAAGTCTTTGCAAAATATGTCTTGTAGATCAAATGGCCAACGCTCATGTCAACATGAACTTCAACGCGTTCCTAGAGAAAACCAAGCTGAAAGATGATGGCAACAACTATTCGGACTGGGTCCGGAACCTAAGGATCATCCTCATAGCAGCCAAGAAAGATTATGTCCTAGATGCACCGCTAGGTGAAGCACCCATCCCAGAGAACCAAGATGTTATGAACACTTGGCAATCACGTGCTGATGATTACTCCCTCATTCAGTGCGGCATGCTTTACAGCTTAGAACCGGGGCTCCAAAAGCGTTTTGAGCGACACGGAGCATATGAGATGTTCGAGGAGCTGAAAATGGGTTTCAAGCTCATGCCCGGGTCGAGAGACATGAAGTCTCCGACAAGTTCTATAGTTGTAAGATGGAGGAAAACAGTTCTGTCAGTGAGCACATACTCAAAATGTCTGGGTTGCACAACCGCCTGTCCTAGCTGGAGATCTACCTCCCGGACGAGGCGGTCATTGACAGAATCCTTCAGTCGCTGCCACCGTGCTATAAGAGCTTTGTGTTGAACTACAATATGCAGGGGATGGTGAAGACCATTCCTGAAGTATTTTCAATGCTGAAGTCAGCAGAGGTTGAAATCAAGAAAGAACATCAAGTGTTGATGGTCAATAAGACCACTAAGTTCAAGAAGGGCAAGGGTAAGAAGAACTTCAAGAAGTACGGCAAAGATGTTGCCGCGCCCGGTAAGCCAGTTGCCGGGAAGAAGTCAAAGAATGGACCCAAGCCTGAGACTGAGTGCTTTTATTGCAAAGGGAAGGGTCACTGGAAGCGGAACTGCCCCAAATACTTAGCGGACAAGAAGGCCGGCAACACTAAAGGTATATTTGATATACATGTAATTGATGTGTACCTTGCCAGTACTCGTAGTAACTCCTGGGTATTTGATACCGGTGACATTGCTCATATTTGTAACTCACAGCAGGAGCTGCGGAATAAGCGGAGACTGGCGAAGGACGAGGTGACGATGCGCGTCGGGAATGGTTCCAAGGTCGATGTGATCGCCGTCGGCATGCTACCTCTACATTTACCTACGGTATTAGTTTTAAACCTCAATAATTGTTATTTAGTTCCAAGTTTGAGCATGAACATTGTATCTGGATCTCGTTTAATGCGAGATGGCTACTCATTTAAATCCGAGAATAATGGTTGTTCTATTTATATGAGAGATATGTTTTATGGTCATGCCCCGATGGTCAATGGTTTATTATTAATGAATCTCGAACGTAATGTTACACATATTCATAGTGTGAATACCAAAATATGTAAAGTTGATAACGATAGTCCCACATACTTGTGGCACTGCCGCCTTGGTCACATAGGTGTCAAGCGCATGAAGAAGCTCCATACTGATGGACTTTTAGAGTCTCTCGATTATGAATCATTTGACATGTGCGAACCATGCCTCATGGGTAAAATGACCAAGACTCCGTTCTCCGGAACAATGGAGCGAGCAACCAACTTATTGGAAATCATACATACCGATGTGTGCAGTCCAATGAGCGTTGAGGCTCGCGGAGGATATCGTTATGTTCTCACTCTCACTGATGACTTGAGTAGATATGGGTATGTATACTTGATGAAACACAAGTCTAAGACCTTTAAAACGTTCAAGGAATTTCAGAATGAGGTAGAGAATCAACGTGACCGAAAGATAAAGTTCCTACGATCAGATCGTGGAGGAGAATATTTAAGTCCCGAATTTGGTACACACTTAAGAAAATGTGGAATCGTTTCACAACTCACGCCGCCTGGAACACCTCAGCGTAACGGTGTATCCGAACGTCGTAATCGCACTCTATTGGATATGGTGCGATCTATGATGTCTCTTACCGATTTACCGCTATCATTTTGGGGATACGCTCTAGAGACAGCTACATTCACTTTAAATAGGGCACCGTCTAAATCCGTTGAGACGACACCGTATGAATTATGGTTTGGGAAGAAACCTAAGCTGTCGTTTCTAAAAGTTTGGGGATGTGATGCTTATGTCAAGAAACTTCAACCTGAAAAGCTCGAACCCAAGTCGGAAAAATGCGTCTTCATAGGATACCCTAAGGAAACCATTGGGTATACCTTCTACCTTAGATCCGAAGGCAAGATCTTTGTTGCCAAGAACGGATCCTTTCTGGAAAAAGAGTTTCTCTCGAAAGGAGTAACTGGGAGCAAAGTAGAACTCGATGAAGTACTACCTCTTGAACCGGAAAGTAGTGCAGCTCAGGAAAATGTTCCTGTGGTGCCTACACCGACTGGAGAGGAAATTAATGATGATGATCAAGGTACTTCGGATCAAGTTGCTACTGAACTTCGTAGGTCCACAAGGACAAGTTCCACACCAGAGTGGTATGGCAACCCTGTCCTGGAAATCATGTTGTTAGACAACGGTGAACCTTTGAACTATGAAGAAGCGATTGCGGGCCCAGATTCCAACAAATGGCTAGAGGCCATGCAATCCGAGATAGAATCCATGTACAAAAACAAAGTATGGACTTTGACTGACTTGCCCGATGATCGGCGAGCGATAGAAAACAAATGGATCTTTAAGAAGAAGACGGACGCGGATGGTAATGTCACCATCTATAAAGCTCGACTTGTCGCTAAGGGTTATTGGCAAGTTCAAGGGATTGACTACGATGAGACTTTCTCTCCCGTAGTGAATCTTAAGTCCGTCTGAATCATGTTAGCAATTGCCGCATACTATGATTATGAGATATGGCAGATGGACGTCAAAACGGCATTCCTTAACGGTTATCTTAAGGAAGAGCTGTATATGATGCAGCCGGAAGGTTTTGTCGATCCTAAGAATTCTAACAAAGTATGCAAGCTCCAGCGATCCATTTATGGGCTGGTGCAAGCATCTCGGAGTTGGAACATTCGCTTTGATGAGATGATCAAAGCGTTTGGGTTTATGCAGACTTATGGAGAAGCCTGCGTTTACAAGAAAGTGAGTGGGAGCTCTGTAGCATTTCTCATATTATATGTAGATGACATACTTTTGATGGGAAATGATATAGAATTCTTGGACAGCATTAAGGCCTACTTGAATAAGTGTTTTTCAATGAAGGACCTTGGAGAAGCTGCATACATATTAGGCATCAAGATCTATAGGGATAGATCGAGACGCCTCATAGGCCTTTCACAAAGCACATACCTTGATAAGATTTTGAAGAAGTTCAAAATGGATCAGTCCAAGAAAGGGTTCTTGCCTGTACTGCAAGGTGTGAGATTGAGCTCGGCTCAATGCCCGACCATGGCAAAAGAAAAAGAAGAGATGAGCATCATTCCCTATGCCTCAGCCATAGGATCTATTATGTATGCCATGCTGTGTACCAGACCTGATATAAACCTTGCCGTAAGTTTGGTAGGAAGGTACCAAAGTAATCCCGGCAAGGAACACTGGACAGCGGTCAAGAATATCCGGAAGTACCTAAAAAGGACAAAGGACGTGTTTCTCGTTTATGGAGGTGACGAAGAGCTCGTCGTAAAGGGTTACGTCGATGCTAGCTTCGACACAGATCTCGATGACTCTAAGTCACAAACCGGATACGTGTATATGTTGAATGGTGGAGTAGTAAGTTGGTGCAGCTGCAAGCAGAGCGTCGTGGCGGGATCTACATGTGAAGCGGAGTAGATGGCAGCCTCGGAGGCAGCGCATGAAGCGATTTGGGTGAAGGAGTTCATCACCGACCTAGGAGTCATACCCAATGCGTCGGGGCTGATCAAACTCTTCTGTGACAACACTGGAGCTATTGCCCTTGCCAAGGAGCCCAGGTTTCACAAGAAGACCAGGCACATCAAGCGTCATTTCAACTCCATCCATGAAAATGTTCAAGATGGAGACATAGATATTTGCAAAGTACATAGGGATCTGAATGTCGCAGATCCATTGACTAAACCTCTTCCGCGAGCAAAACATGATCAACACCAGAACTCTATGGGTGTTCGATTCATCACAATGTAACTAGATTATTGACTCTAGTGCAAGTGGGAGACTGTTGGAAATATGTCCTAGAGGCAATAATAAAAGGATTATTATTATATTTCCTTATTCATGATAATTGTCTTTTATTCATGCTATAATTGTATTATCCAGAAATCGTAATACACGTGTGAATACATAGACCACAATACATCCCTAGTAAGCCTCTAGTTGACTAGCTCGTTGGTCAACAGATAGTCATGGTTTCCTGACTATGGACATTAGATGTCGTTGACAACGGGATCACATCATTAGGAGAATGATGTGATGGACAAGACCCAATCCTAAGCATAGCACAAGATCGTGTAGTTCGTTTTGCTAGAGCTTTTCCAATGTCAAGTATCTCTTCCTTATACCATGAGATCGTGTAACTCCCGGATACCGTAGGAGTGCTTTGGGTGTACCAAACGTCACAACGTAACTGGATGACTATAAAGGTGCACTACAGGTATCTCCGAAAGTGTCTGTTGGGTTGACACGGATCGAGACTGGGATTTGTCACTCCGTATGACGGAGAGGTATCTCTGGGCCCACTCGGTAATGCATCATCATAATGAGCTCAAAGTGACCAAGTGTTTGGTCACGGGATCATGCATTGAGGTACGAGTAAAGTGACTTGCCGGTAACGAGACTGAACGAGGTATTGGGATACCGACGATTGAGTCTCGGGCATGTAACGTACCGATTGACAAAGGGAATTGTATACGGGGTTGATTGAATCCTCGACATCGTGGTTCATCCAATGAGATCATCTAGGAGCATGTGGGAGCCAACATGGGTATCCAGATCCCGCTGTTGGTTATTGACCGGAGAGCCATCTCGGTCATGTCTGCATGTCTCCCGAACCCGTAGGGTCTACACACTTAAGGTTCGGTGATGCTAGGGTTATTAGGAAGACTTGTATGTCATTACCGAATGTTGTTCGGAGTCCCGGATGAGATCCCGGACGTCACGAGGAGTTCCGGAATGGTCCGTAGGTGAAGATTTATCTAAGGGAAGTTGTCATACGGACACCGGAAAGTTTCGGGGGCATATCGGTATTGTACCGGGGCCACCGGAGGGGTTCCGGGGCTCCACCGGGAGGGGCCACCCCTCTCGGAGGGCCTCATGGGCTGCAAGGGGCAGGGAACCAGCCCCTGGAGGGCTGGGCGCCCCCCCCCCTTGGGCCCATGCGCCTAGGGTTGTGGGGGGACCCTAGTGGGGGCGACCCCCTTGCTTGCGGGCAAGCCCCCCTCCCTGGCCGTCGCCCCCCCTCTAGATCTCATCTAGAGGGGGCCGTCCCCCTTCCCCCTTCCCCTATAAATAGAGGGGCGAGGGGAGGGCTGAACACCTGATCCAAGGCGCAGCCCCTCCCCTCCCAACACCTCTCCTCCTCCGTTGAGTGCTTGGCGAAGCCCTGTCGGAGTACTGCCTCTCCACCATCATCACGTCGCCGTGCTGTTGCTGGAGCCTTCTTCCTCAACCTCTCCTTCACCCTTGCCGGATCAAGAAGGAGGAGACGTCATCCGCTCCATACGTGTGTTGAATGCGGAGGTGTTGTCCATTCAGCACTTGGTCATCGGTGATTTGGATCACGGCGAGTACGACTCCATCATCCCCGTTCCCTTGAACGGTTCCGCACGCGATCTACAAGTGGTATGTAGATGCAATCTCTCTCCCATGACTCGTTGCTTAGATGAACTCATAGATGGATCTTGGTGAAACCGTAGGAAAAATTTTAATTTTCTGCAACGTTCCCCAACAGTTACTTTGCTCCTGATAACATTGTCACATGGATGACCTCCGACACTGCACTCACAACATCTTATGCTCAGTTTGTCACTGCCCTTGGATTTCCCGACACTGGGTTCAAAATCCACAAGGATGACCCCAACCATAAGCCTAAGGGCATTGTGGTCTGTATGGATCTCCTTAGACCTATATCAACTTTGTCTGCCACTAAAAAACAAAAGGGTCTAAACCAAGTCTCCATTTGGTGCTTTCCATTCAACATCATTTACCACTGTGTTATCCGCACCATCTATCCCAAGATGGGTGACAAGGGCTCCTGCAGCAGCTACTGCATTGATCTCATGCACCGCCTCTTCACATATCCTAAAGGGAAGATAAATGTCCCACATTTTTTATGGCATGAGATCTGCCTTGCTAGCTTCCAACACAAGAGGGCTTTTCCTCATGCACCTTTTATTCAGGCTTTTATCGAACATGTAGCTCCCTTTCCTATTGCCCGCACTCATGTACATGAGCGATGGGTCATTCCTGCTCACATGGCGGCTGATCATGTTCCTCCTCCTCCCGCTACTGCTAGTCGCACCGCCGCTAGTGTTCCTTCTCATGCTACCCATCCTCCTTCCAGTGATGCCCCCTTTGGGCGCATTGCTCGTTTTCTTGGGAAGGCTCACTCGGCCATGATGAAGATGTTCACCTACCATTGCTCCCAACACCACGATGTGATCACTCGCATGGTCACTTCCAAGAACACTCTGATGGCTCGTTTGAGAGACTCGGGAGTGTATGATGTGAGTGACGATGAGCGTCTTCCTGCAGACCCCCCTTCTGACTTTGGTTTTCCCTCCGGTCCTGAGTGGGCTGATTTCTTCGACGGGGCTGGTGGCAGTGGTGTTCATGATGAGGATGATGATGATGATCTCTAATGTTGTTATGTTTTTTCCCCTAGTTTTTCTTGGGATACTTGATGCCAAAGGGGGAATAGGCTCCATATGCATGTTATTCTAGCTCATTATGTAATCAAACTTATTGTTATGGTTGTGTTTTAGCTCGTACTGAACCTATGTTATGAACTTGTTGAATCTGAGATTTGGTGAATCAACCTATGTTATGAGATTGTTGAATCTGAGATTTGGTGAATCTACATGTGATGAATCTATATGAAGTTTAACTCTTGATTATCGTGTGTATGAGTTTTGGTTATACTGGAGGCATCATTTTGAGGGGGATCCCTCATCATTTTGTTTTAGTAGTATCTATGGTATCACTTTGAGGGGGGGCTCGCTCGCTACTCATTCTTATTATGGTTTTTGAGCTCCACAACAATACTTCCGATTACTATTATGAGTATGCATATGTGTTGTCATCAACTACCAAAAAGGGGGAGATTGAAAGTGCAATCATGCCCTTAATCATATTTTGATGTTGATGATAACACATATGCTCAGGACTAATCATGTTTATCAAGTATATCTCAGGATTATGTTCCAAAGACCATGTGCATGGATCATGACTAGGGACAAAAAGCATATAACTCAAGAATGGAGATACAAGATGTTGACTTCATTTATGGTTTGTTCTTGAGTATAGGGATCCCGCACTATTAAGAGGGGATCGTTGGATCTAGTGAAAAACTTGCTCAAAAGATACTATTTCCATACCTTGCCTTCGGACGTCCGGTGTTCTACGGACGTCAGGTCCTTCTTGATTGCCCGGATGTCCGGCACTTCCGGACGTCCAGTGTTCCACAACAGAAGCATTTTTATGGATGTCCAGAACTCTCCGGACGTCCGACACTTTCACAACAGAAGCATTTTTACGGACGTCCGGACCCTTCGGTCGTCCGTGCTCCGGATGTCCGACCCAGCTCGGACGTCCGTATCCTGTACACTAGATTGTGGGTCACACTTTTCACAGCGGCCGGTCGTCTGATGATTGTCGGACGTCCGGACCTATTTGTGCCTCCGGACGTCCGACGTTCTCCGGACGTCCGGCCCATCCTATACCCCAAACGGTCACTTTTACTCACCACCTATATATATATACCTCTTCCTTCCATGAGATAAGGTTGACCATTCACTTTGAGCCTCTCAAGAACACTCCTCACTCTCTCTCTCATTCATCCACACGAAATCCTAGATTCCCAAGTGTTCTAGGAGCATTTGAGAGAAGTTCTCCAATCAAGTGATAGATCCACTCCTTCCCCTTCTTTGCACCAAAGGAATTCGTGACTTGAGCAAGTTTTGAGCTTTTCCCATCGTTCTTGTTACTCTTGGAGGTTGGAGACTCCTAGGCGGTAGGAGTCATTCAGAGAGGAATCGAACTTTGTGATTACCCTCGAAAAAGTTTGTGAGGGTTTGGAGACCACCCCAAGGTCTACCACTAGTGGTTGAGAAATGCCTCCGTGGTGTTGTCTCAAAGGGAGAATAGGGTGAGCCTTCGTGGCGTAGGTGTGCCTTCGTGGTAACATCCACCCCTCTAACGGTGACTAGCTTCCCTCCAAGGAAGTGAACATCGGCATACATCCTCGTCTCCCGGAGTTGTGGTTATTCCTAACCCTAACTCTCTACTTGTGGTTACTTGTCTCGTTACACTTATGTACATCATATTGTGCCTGCCTACTTACGTGTTTGTGTTGTTTGCTTAGTACTTTGTGCTCACGTGCAATTGTTAGGCTCATCTTCATATTCCGCATTATTGCCTAAAATTGCCAAGTAACAATTAAAATTTGTAATTGTACCTATTCACCCCCCCCCTCTAGGTCCATCTCGATCCTTTCACAAAGGGAATAGTATACGGGGTTGCTTGAATCCTCGACATCGTGGTTCATCTGATGAGATCATCGAGGAGTATGTGGGAGCCAACATGGGTATCCAGATCCCGCTGTTGGTTATTGACCGGAGAGCCATCTCGGTCATGTCTACATGTCTCCCGAACCCGTAGGGTCTACACGCTTAAGGTTCGGTGACGCTAGGGTTGTATGAATATGAGTATGCAGCAAACCGAATGTTGTTCGGAGTCCCGGATGAGATCCCGGACGTCACGAGGAGTTCCGGAATGGTCCGGAGGTAAAGAATTATATATAGGAAGTGCTGTTTCGGCCATCGGGAAAGTTTCGGGGTCACCCGGTATTGTACCGGGACCACCGGAAGGGTCCCGGGGGTCCACCGGGTGGGGCCACCTATCCAGGAGGGCCCCGTGGGCTGAAGTGGGAGGGGAACCAGCCCCTAGTGGGCTGGTGCGCCCCCCCTTGGCCCCCCTGCGCCTAGGGTTGGAAACCCTAGGGTGGGGGGGGGCGCACCACTTGCCTTGGGGGGCACTCCAACCCCCCTGGCCGCCACCCCCTTGGGAGATTCCCATCTCCAGGGCCGGCTCCCCCCCTGGGGGGCCTATATAAAGGAGGGGGGAGGGAGGGCAGCCGCACCCTGAGTCTTGGCGCCTCCCTCCCCCTGCTACACCTCTTCCTCCTCCCGCAGTTGCTTGGCGAAGCCCTGCCGGAGTCCTGCTGCATCCACCACCACGCCGCCGTGCTGCTGGATCTTCATTAACCTCTCCTCCCCCTTGCTGGATCAAGACGGAGGAGACGTCACTCTGACCATACGTGTGTTTAACGCGGAAGTGTCGTCCGTTCGGCGCTAGGATCTCCGGTGATAGGATCAAGACGAGAACGACTACCTCAACCCCGTTCTCTTGAACGCTTCCGCACGTGATCTACAAGTGGTATGTAGATGCATCTCTCTCTCTCGTTGCTAGATGAACTCATAGATTGATCTTGGTGAACGTAGGAAAAAATTTATTTTATGCAACGTTCCCCAACAATACTTGGGAGTGCCTCTGCGCTATGACAAACTTAAAAGAGAGGTCCAGCCTATAATTGACAGAATTATTAAAGGCATTTTTGGCTGGCAAGGGAGATACCTCACTTATAAAGGGAAGATTATCTTATTGTGTGCCTGTATGGTTAGCATTCCTGCTTACTTGATGTCTGTGATCAAATTTCCTAAATGGGCAATCAATGCCATTAACTCCCAAATGTCTCACTTCTTTTGGGGAAACCTGGGAGATCAACACAAATACCATCTGTCCAACTGGGGTTTAATTACTAGGAACAAGGAATTTGGAGGCTTGGGGGTTCCCAACATTAAAGAGTTTAATATGGCCTTGTTGGCTTCCTAGGGTAAAAGATTCTTTGATAACCCTGATGCAGACTGAACTAAACTCACCGTGTACAAATATAGAGTGAACTACCCTAATCTCCTCTGGGCTAAAGGTGAAGGGGGCTCTACCTTTTGGAAGAGCATTACATGGTCCTTGGCAGCAGCAAAAACATTTTATATATGGAGATTGGGAAATGGAGAGCTTTAGTTTCTGGCATGATACCTGGGCCGGGGATTGTTCCTTGAAAATACAATTCTGGGACCTGCTTTGTATCTGTAATCAGGCTGATAGTACGGTGGCCCAAGTGTGGGATGGGAATGAATTAAAATTGACATTTAGAAGATGTGTCAATCGAGTTGGTATGGATCATTGGGACCAGTTGGTATGTATGGTCAAACAACATCCTGTTCTGGATGGTATTGACACTCCTGTTTGGTGTTTAGAATCTAATGGGATATTCTCAGTAACATCCTTTTATAATCAAATTAACTTTGGTGGGATAGTTTCTGCTATCAATGATAAAATGTGGAAAATCCCTTGTCCACAGAATATTCATGTCTTCCTGTAGTTGTGTGTTTACAACAAGGTCCTAACTAGAGATAATCTTGCTAAAAGAAGAGAAGTAGATGATCCTTCCTGCCTTTTCTGCTCTGAAAATGAAACTGTTCAACACTTGTTGTTTGACTGTGTAGTAGCCCAACATGTTTGGGAATTTGTTGCGGAGTTCTTTGGGATTGATAAAATAGCTAATTTTGATAATATTGTGTCCTTTTGGCATATGTATAAGAAAAATGTTGTTCTGAATCTGGTGGCAACTGCTACCTTATGGAGCTTGTGGAGACTAAGAAATGAGTTTTGCTTTCAGGGGCGCAAATGGAAAAGTGTGAATTGCGCTCTTGCAGAACTAAGCTGCTTTTTACATCAATGGAAGGTTCTCTGCGACGATGCACAAGCAATTCTGCTGAAACGATGCATTCTTCTGTTGGATAAACGGTGTGGGGAGCTCCTTCAGATCGCATGGAGGTGATGCAAGAGGAGTCCAGCTGGAACTGAAGGCAGGGGACGATGAGATCAAGCCATTCCTGATCAAATCCTTTTATTTGATCCACTCTTCTGTTTTCTTTTCATCTGGTGCTCTGTAATAACATAAGTAGGCTTGGATATTAGACGAGCTTTCTTGAACATCTGGTGAGTCATTAGTTTGGCCGCGTTTCAGTAGCATGCTTCATAAAACGTTGTGACTGGTTGCTTTTCTGCTTCATTATAAAAAGTGGGGCAGAGGGGCAACCCCCTTTCATTCAAAAAAGGATGGCCATGAACATCCTCCACTCTGCCTCAGCTGGCTCACATGTAATACAACAGAGTAGGGGGCCTAAATAAATGTAATTCAATATTTACGAGTTGTATATCAGACTTCCAGTGAGTATTTACCCGTATTGTTTCAAAGCAAAATTAAACTGCATTAATTGCATACATCCCCGAAGGGGGAATGCATAAGGGAAGGTTCTAAAATCTGTAGGAGAGGTTCCTGAAGCAGATGATTGAATGGGGAGATGGACTTCTAGCTCAAGCAGGGAGCGAGGTATTAATCAAAGCAATTGCTCATACACTTCTGACTTGTGTGACAGAGGTATTTAAATTACAGCCATTCAAAAAATTGGCCGATACAACGATTTATTGCTACTCGGGGGGGGGGGGGGGTGACCGATAAGATTATGCCATATCGTTTATCGGTTGGACCGATTTATCACTCTCACAATCGATTTATTAAGAATCTACCAATAAATCAGGCCTTGATTTCTATCACTATGTGCTGCTATCATATTTTGTTCGTTATTGTACATAGATTGAAAGGCAAGGAATCAAGGCAACACTCTGTTCAATATTGTTTTTGTGTTGAATATATCATATTTCAGTCCTGGAACCTTGGATTATAATTCAACCATAAAATAGATTAATCATTATTTTTTTACTAAACTCTAATCCCCAGTCATTCGAGACACTGACAATAAGTGATATCCTCAACATAGAAATTACCTATGTCAGCGTGTGATGATCTATGGGCCGTCTTCGTTTTTGGCTACGTTGCATTTTGTCCTGGTGTGCTCCGTGCAATTCAGTTACAAATCCTATGCATTAAGTGGCCACCTGTGGGAGCTCCTGTTGGACGTTCCTTGCGTCTAGTCCTGGCCATGGGAAGCCTGGCCCGGTCGGCCCGGCCCGGCCCGACCCGATCCGACGCTGCCCCCGGGCCGGGCTCGGGCCTAGATTTTGAGCCCGAAGGCCGGGCCCGAGCCCGTCGTTTTTGCATTTTTCTGAAGGTCGGGCTGGGCCAAACCGAAGCCCGCCGGGCTTTTCCGTGTTCGGGTTGGGCCGGGCCGGGCCCGGGCCTGGGTTTTTTTGCGTCGGGCTTGGCTAGGCCTGGCCCGAAGCCCGGCCCGGCCTGAGGTTTGGCCAGGTATACTTGTGTCAAACAGTGGGGTGTCCCTATGTCTCGCCTTTAGCGGGTCCACCTTCAGACTTTCTGAAGGGGCGACGAAGATGAGCCTGCCCATGCTCGTGGCAGCCAACAGGCTTTTTCTCAATTTTCTGTTTCAGTTTTTTGCTTTTTTATACCTTTGTTTATACTTTAATATATTGTAAATATCTAAAAAACACTCTACAAATATTAAAAAAATGCTGAAAAAGTATATGAAAAATGATTACTGAGTATTTGAAAAATGTTGAATAAATATTCAAAATGTTAAACAAGCATTTGAAAAATGTTGAACAAGTGTTCAAACAATGTTGAACGTGCATAAAAAAATGTTGAAGATTATTAAACAAAATGTTGAATGCATTTGGCAAATGTTAAATGTGTATTTTGCAAAATATTGACCATGTATTAAATAAATGAAGGAAACATTTTTATCACATATATACAAATGTTGATCAAGCATTTGAAGAAAATGTTGCGCAAGTGTTTGAAAAGTGTTAATCAATCGTTTGAAAAATGTTAAATGTGTATAGAAAACATGTTGACCATGTATTAAAAAATGTCAATATTTTTATTCGAAAACTATTAATCAAGCATTGAAATAATGTTGTAAATGTGTACAGAAAATGTTGACCATGTATTAAAAGAATGTTACAAATATGTAGGAAAAATGTTAATCTTGTATTTAAAAATGATAAAACTATGTATAAAGAAAATGTTCCCATGTATTACAAATATGTAGGAAAAATGTTAATCTTGTATTGAAAAAAATTAGATGTGTATTAGAAAAATATTGTTGACATATACAGAAAATGTAGAATGATAACCAAAAGAACAAAGAAAAACGAAAATAGAAACAAAAAATAAAAAAAGAAATAAAATAAAAAAGACAATGAAAAATAAAAAGAGAATATAAAAAATGAAGAAACAATATACATAAAACTTCGAAAAAGAATGAAAGAAAAACAAAGAAAACCAAAAAAGAACAAAGACAACAAAATAGAAACAAAATAAACCAGAAAAAAGGAAATAAAAAAAACTAAAGAAAGAAATGCAAAAAATGAAACAAAATAGAAAATTTGCGAAGAAAAAGAAAAAAACAGAAAAGAGAAGAAAGAAACCTAAGAAACCCAGCTCTAGTTACCTCAAGAAGGACGCCCTCCACTTCTAGCCATGAACAGCCCGAGGAAAGTTCTAATTCTTTTGTAAATTCATATGAATTTATTACTAATGCAATTTCTTCTGCGGCAAATTGCCGCCGCGACGCACACACGGAGCTCCGACTAGACCGGCCCATTTAGGCGTTGTGACGATGTAAAAATACAGCGAAAATCCTGACGGAGGAGAGAATCGAACTCCACTTGGGCTGGCGAGTCCTACTGACAATCAGTAAGCGCAAACTAGTAAAAATTATAAAGACGGAGATCCGATCTTTTTCAGAGTTTTCGATCATTCTTTGGAAAATATGAACAAAGTTATAAAAATTTGAGCAATGTTTGAAAGTGTGAATTGAATTTCTAAATATTGAACAAATTTTGAACACTTATCAAAACATGTGAACAATTTTTGATTTTCGAACACAAATTTAGAAAATTGAACAATTTTGAAAAACTGTGAAAAATAATTGGAAAATGCGAACATATTTTAAAAATTCAGAACATTTTTTGAAAGTTTGAACAAAAAATGAAAACAGGAACTTTTTTGAACATTTTTTCAAATGCGATAATTCTACAAATTCCAGTGGATTTTTTGAAAACACAAACACTTTTTTAATTCGAGAATTTTTTTTGAAAAAGGGAACATATTTTGAAGTGTTGAACATAATATAGAAAAGGTGATCAAATTCTAAATTTTTTGGAGTTTTATGAAACGCCAAACATTTATTTTAAAAGAAAAAATAATAACTTTATGAAATGCAATTTGTTTTGAAACGTGAACATTTTTTGCAAATGTGAACAAATTTTAGAGGAAGAACATTTTTCTAAAATTTCAACTAAAGCATTTTTTTTGAAAATTACGAACATTTTTTAACATCCGAACATTTTTTTAAATTTAAAATTTTGAAGAAAAGTATTTGCAGCATTTTCTGAAAACTAGAACATTTTTTGAAAATCACAAATATTTTTCGAAATTATATTTTTTATTAAAAGGACAATTTTTTAAATTTCGAACATTTTTTAAGGCAAGAACATTTTTCAAAACTTAAGAACAATTTTAGAACATGAACTTAGTTTTAAAAAGATAAAATAACCTTGAAAAGGAAAAAAAGAAAAGAAAAGGAAAAGAGACAGAAACAACCAAAAAGAAAATAGAAAAACCAGTAAATGAAAAAAACCAGTTTAGGGAACATTCTAGAAGGTTCCCAAAACCGGCTGGCTAGTGGCGGTTGTACAGGAAAAAAGTGGGCCGGCTCTTTGCGTCGCTACTCGGTCGCTCGCCCTGTGCGAAGCGCCGGCAGTTTGACGCAAAGAGCGTCAAGTAGGATATTTCGGTACTGTGATCAATCCCTCTCTTGTGCACCTTTTCCCTCTTGTTTTAAAAGTGTGTTGATGGGCCGGACCGGTTTCTTCCGCGGGAACCGAATTCCTTCGGCGAGACCAGTTTCTTGCGGGGGGACGATAGTTTTCGCGCAAACAATGGAACAAACCCAAAGAAGCGCTACAGATCTTTCTGCTGCAGGGGTTTTCTCTCAAGATTCAGGGATGATGACACAGAGCTCGGGTCAACTATTTTGTACTGTTTCGTGATTTGAATGCAAAGAAATTCTCAAAAAAAAAAACGAACACTCCTTCGTGAGGTCGGCCGTCACGTGTCGCGCTCGGGGCGCTCCACGGATTTTTTATTTTACCGCACCCGTTTTTGGCTTTTTAAAAGGTTTTTTGGTAGTTTTCGACGTTTCGATTTTTCACCGGTCTTCCTTAACATTTGAAACATAAAAATATTCAAAAAAATTGCGCTAAAAACGCGCTTTTTCTCGCGAGAGGCACGGTTTTGCTTTCGCGAGATTCACGGACGTGGCTCTCGGAAACGGAAAAGGCGCATTTTCTACTTTTTTTCCTTCCGCGAGAGGCACGGTTTTGCTTTCGAGAGAGGCACGGTTGTGTTTTCGCGAGACGCGCGGCCGTGCCTCTCGGAAACGGAAAAAATGTGGTTTTTGTTTTTTTTCATTATGAGATAGGCATGGTTTTGCTTCCGCGAGAGGCACGGTTGTGCTTTCACGAGAGGCACGGCCGTGCCACTCGGAAAAAAAAACGTGATTTCTATTAATTTTTACTTTTGTGAGAGGCACGGTTTTGCTTCGGCGAGAGGCATGGTTGTGCTTTCGCCAGAGGCACGGCCGTGCCTCCTCGAAAACGGAAAAAATGTTTTTTTTTCTTTTGTGAGAGGCATAGTTATGATTCCGCGAGAGGCACCAGCGTGCCTCTTTTGGAAAGGAAAAAAAATCGTCAGAACCTATCAACATGGAATCTAGCTTTGAAGATCTCGACGCGAAGAATCCAACGGTGAAAATGGTTCGAGATTTGGACGCACGGTTTAAGAGATTAAACGTTTTGAATAAATGAATCTAAAAAAGGAACTTCCACGTTGCGACAAGTGGCGTGCATGTAGCGCGCCACTTGTCGCAATATGAGAAAGTGAGAGTGATCTTTGCAACAAATACTCCTTAACTAGTGATTTCGGCAAACTCACATGCTCGCTCCGTATTGGGCCAGAGGATACAGCCAGCGATGTTTTTTGTAGTGAAATGACCATTAGAGCATTTTAAGTTGTTTTATTAAAATCAAACATTTCTTAAAAAATATTTTTGAACGTGAATAATTTTTGAAATTGGGAAATTTTGTGAAAAAATTGTAAATGAGAATATTTTTGTAGTGCCTTGCTTGTCGCAACCTGGGAGTTTTCCTTTTTCTTGTAGATTTGTTTGTTCAAAGTATTTTACCTCTTAAACCGTGCGTCCAAATCTCAAACATTTTTACCGTTGGATTCCTCCATATTAATAGGTTTTGACGAAAAAAAATCATGAAAAAACTGGACGTAAAAACTACATCGGGAGCATGTTTTTTTTCCTATCTGAAAGCTGTTTCCGAGTGGCAAAGTAAAACTGCGCCTCTTGCGGGAGAAAGAACGCATTTGTTTTTAGTTTCACAGAGGCAAGGTCGTACCTCTCGTGGAAGAAAAAAAAGAAATGCATTTTTTTCATTTATCGAGAGGCATGGCCGTGCCTCTCGGAAGCAAATCAGTCCCTCTCGCGGTTGAAAAAACAGAAAAAGCATATTTTTCTGTTTTTGAGAATCGCGGTCATGCCTCTTGCGGAAGCAAATATATACCTCATGTGGAAGCAAAATTGTGCCCCTCGCAGAAATAAAGAAAACATGTTCCCTCTGCCGGCATGCAGTGCAGGCAGCTCCCTCGGCCGGCATGATACTTCAATGCTGGCACCAGTGAGAGGTCGTGTATACTCTGGACCAGCGACATTGCGGAGCGGATGCTCTACAGTGGCATGAATGCGGTCAACTGGCACTAGGTGGGAATGCACGCGGGCGAGGAAGGAGGATTTGTGTGGGCCAGGGCGGTTAGACGCGGGTGTGGCAGCGGTCTGGACTTCTGTGAAGCCTCCCACTTTGTCTTCGGTTTGTGGAAAAAAATATGTTCGGACCACCTGACGGACCGATACAGGACCGCGTTGAATGACACGACACGTCCGAAGACCACATCTGCCCTGACTGCCGACACGGAGCCATGCGTTCGAGCGACCAGGAAAAATGTGTGCGGAGAAAAACTAGAAAGAAGACTATAGACCCAGTTCTTTTGGCCGATTCTCCCAAAATCTTGAGAATTGGCCCTCCACCCAGCTTCTCCCAGAATCACGAACTTGTAGTTTTTTTACAATCCTAGATAGTTAGGATGTAAACAATTAGAATTGTAAAAAAAATATCAGTTCAAAATTCTAGAAAAAGCTGGGTGGAGGGTCGATTCTCAAGATTCTGGGAGAATCGATCAAAAGAACTAGGCCATATGTCGTCCATGATGAGCAAATCAAGATAGGAGTGGTTTGCTGCGTCCGCCCTCGTCCCTGACTCCATGTGCTTCGTTCCTGTGGCCACTGACAACATCGCCACCGGCACTGCTTCCCAGCACAACATGAGTTGGTCGCTTCCTCTAGCTACATGTCATATGTCGTCCGCGTCCTGGTCATCCTCGTGGCCGCCAAGCTCGGTATGGACATGCACGCCTCAGCAACAACGTCGTATATGCCATGCTCGTCATGGTCGAGGTCAATGGCTTCATGCTTGTGGCCGCGTCCTTGACATGAGCTTGCGCATGGACAGGATTGCCATGAAGAAAAGGAGAAACACAAAAGGAAAACCTGGGAAACCGAGAAAATCAAAGAAAATGGGAGAAGTAGGGTAGTGTGCGCCTTGGATGGATGAGAGAGGCAAAACCCCACCTACCAACATTAATGGCGTCACTGCCGCCATTAATGGCATCGCATCCCTATCTATCCCCATCTCCCACCCCGCTCCTCCGCATTCCAGATCGAGCCGCACATCGCTTCAACCTCCCACAGCCAATTCCAGTGTGTGAGATGGTTGGGGGCGCGAGGCGCGGGGGGAGGGCTCGGAGGACGCGCCCCGCGCATATGGTGGCTACGTTGCTCCAGCTGCCGGTGCTGGCGCCCCAGCTGCCGGTGTAGGCGCTCCCGGAGATCGATGCATCGTCACTTGAGGCGCAAGTGGAGATGCTTCGGGTGGTGAGGGAGAGATTCCCAAACCGCTCCAGGTGGCCTGACATCTTCTTGGAAATCCTTCAATCCATGATATTCGAAGAGCGCGCTCGCTTTGTGGGCGGCGATGGGGGGATGGACTATGAGTTCATCTTTTGGGCTATCCAGGAGGCGGAGTCGACGGAGCCAAGGCAGGCGGAACGGTGGGGGTGCTTCAGCATAAGGAATCCCTCAAGGCTCAAAATACGCCCCCCAACGGTGATGCAGATCGCTAGCATCCCACCGGAGTACCTGCCGCCAGGGACTGCCCTACCCAGGACCCCCTGAAACATCAACACCCCGACGCGCAGGTCTTGCAGGATGACCCCGACCTGCAAACAAGGCACGGGAGGAAGAGGGCTGGTATCAACCTTGAACCTCCACCATGGTCGGGTGACCGTGGGGCGAAACCTCATCTTCCTGACAAGGTACAAATCATTCGATCCAAACCTCATTCGTGTGCGAATTTGCACAAATTTTGGTTTGAATCTCATTTGGATGAGGATTTTCATGTTGATTTGGGTAGAAAAATTACTAAAGAGAGTTTTCCTGATGCAATTGGAAGGGTTGTCCCTTCGGTTAGCTTATGTATTTCCCCATCCGCTCATGGATCATTAAGAGTTTCATGTGAGACTCCGATTCCGGCAAGGTATGTTAACACCAATGAACTCGCTTCTGCGAGGGAGGCAGAACTGGATTCAAACCAGCGGGCTGTTGTGGGGCCGACACCTACCCCATCCCCGTTGATTAAAGGATGTGTGGTCAGGAAGAAAACGGGTTTTCAAAAAACGTCTTCAGCCCTGGTGAACGGGAACGGGGAGGAGGTGGTGGATTTCTTTGGTCAGCTTTGGGTTATCCCCTCCCCGACTCACAGCTGCCACCTACATAAGAACAAACAGGTGCCCCCAAACCCTAAATACGCCATTCCCAAATTGTTTTGGGTTAGGAAGGATCTGTTCTTAGCTAAGAAGTTCACGGTTCAGGACTGCTTTCCGATCTCGTCTGTGGGTCCTTTTGATCCTGTCCCAACTACCTTCAAAATCTCTACTGAGGGGATAGGATTTCCTAGATCGTTCGTAGAAGCTGTGAAAAGCGGGATGGATAATCATGGCCAGATGGCACCGAGAAATCGTCGGCCACCTCCAGGGAAGAAGCCTAACCTGCAAGATGGAAAAGCTGCTGCTCTGGCCTTGGGCAACACCGGGAAACCAGGGCAACAGGGGGGGCACAAGCCGATGAACCAAGGAAATCAACCCCAAGCTGCTCCTCCGACGACTACTGCCCCACCACGACCACCTCCCCCTCCAGCGCGTACAAGTTCTTGATCCAAAATACAAAGATATGATCTGCTTCAATTGCAGTTGGCCTGGTCACTATGTGGAGAATTGTGTGGAGCCAAAAAACTGCTTTATCTGTGTTGGGAATCATAATGTTAACAACGGTGCTGCATGGGCGAAACCACAGCTGGCTCTCACTTACTTTGGTAGTGCTGCATCAGGGCTAGGGTTCTATCATATCGAGGTTCCTGTGGTGGTTGAATCTAGTTGGCTTAACTATAAGAATTGTGTTGTTCTCAAGGTGGTTAAAGGTGAGGTTTCTGCCTCGGATCTGTTGACACAACTTAATGGGATCTTTTGTAAGAACATGGAGTGTTCGTGACAGATCAAAGAGTTGGAGAGTAAAAAAATTCTTACTAAGATTCCCACCATGGAAAAATATGGATGATCTAATTGAGTTCCCAGCATTTGAGTTACCGATTGCTGGGGTCTCTGTCAAAATATGTGAATGGGAGGGAATGTTGGATGAATTTGGAGCTCTAACTGAAGCTTGGGTCCAGATTGAAGGAATTCCACCTAAGTGGTGTGCTTGGAAAGTCTTTGCCCAAATCACAACCTATTTTGGGATTCTGGTGGATGTTGACTGGAATGGCATTTTCAAAAGTTTTATGAAACTGTCCGAGTTAAAGTTGCTTGCAAAGATCCCAGAAAAATTCCTTTTGAAAGACTGGTGGAAATTAAAAAGAAAGTCAATTTGTTGTTCTTTACAGTGGAGGGCTTTGAGCAAATGGATGAGGAATCTGATGGAGGTGATGATGATCCAGGTCTGAATAATTTGGACGGTAACAACAAGGACAACAACAAAGATGCTCCTGGTAAGGATGGCATGGAATAGGACAATGAGGAAGAAGCCATTGATGAACTGGATAAGGCCAACTTTCCTACCAAATCTGTCTCCTTTGCGAATTCAAGCAAAAAATTGTCTCAAGTGACTGCGTCTGTAGTTGAATTTCACCCTCTTGACATGTTGAATGAAAATCATGAAGAATTTGTTGAAGAGCTCAGGAACAAGACTCCAATGAAGAATGACGGTGCTGAGACTGAGCCAGCCTCGGTGTTTATGAGGTCTGATCCTTGGTCAACTCACCTCGACTATTGCTCTAAACAACTTAGCAAATTTGAAATGGAGGAATCTGATGTGGAAGAAGAGAATGTCAATACTGAAATGCAATGTCGACCAGATGAGCTAGCTATGGCTATGAATTTAGTGAAGAGATCATTACTGGAGACTCTGGAAAAGGCTGAAACAGTGGTGAAAAAGAAACCCAATGTCAAAAACTCACCTACTTGGGGCCCGGTGCTTGCTGATAAGCCTATGACCAGGAACCACGAAAATGTTAAGATCATGGACAAAGCAACTTCATACATGATGAAGAAAAATCTGGAAATCCCTGCAACATTCAAAGGTAAATCATTTGCTATACTTGACCTGGATAAACTTGCTTCATTTACTGCTAAAGTGGACTTATGCATTGGTAGTAACGAGCAAGAACAAAAAGATATTATTCTTGATCTAATTGATAATGAAAAAACTAGATGTCTTCAATTTGTTGATGAAAACCCGGAGATTGTTCTCCCCGATAGCTTAGAATTGATAGATGCGAGTGATCTCACTCCTGATTCTGGGAAGTATGATATGCCATATAATGGATTATTTGGCACTGCTGATTCATTTGTGGAAAGCCCCACCTTGAATACCAAGAAGAATCCATGTGGCTTATCTCACCCATTTAAGATTAAATGATAGGAGTCTTTTGGAATATTCGTGGTCTAGGTCAGCATGGTAAAATTCAGTGCCTGGGTGATTTTATTTACGATAACCATATAGATTTTGTGTGTTTATTTGAAACTAAGAGAGAAAATATTGACACCCATATTCTCAAAGGGATTGTTGGGAGAGAAAACTTTGATTGGCATTATCTTCCTGCGATTAACACAGCTGGTGGGATCCTTGTGGGTCTGAAGAGTGATTTATTTGAAGTAATAGGTTTTGTTACTAAGAGATTTTGCATTGTTGCTACAGTTAAAAATAGAAATGATGGTTTCATTTGGCACCTTGTTGTTTATGGTACTCCCTATAATGAGTTTAAACTAGATTTTTTTGCTGAGCTTCATGATACTATGGCTGATCTCACCTACCCAGTTTTACTTAGGAGTGACTTTAATTTGGTTAGATCTACGGCTGACAAAAATAATGGTATTATTAATAATCAATTCTCATACCTTTTCAATGATTGGATCAACAAATGGTCTCTTATGCAGATTAGTATTGCAAATAGGAAATACACGTGGAGCAATAACCAGGACGATCCCATCTTTGCTACTATAGATAGATTTTTTACTTCTATCTCCTGGGATGCTCATTTTCCCTTATCTATGGTTAAAGCACTTCCTCGTGTGGGGAGTGATCATACACCTTTGATTTTAGATACGGGTGCTCGGAGGGTTACCTCCTCGAAGATTTTTCGCTTTGAGAAGTGGTGGCTTGATCACCCTGACTTCAAAAAAATGGTAGTTTACACCTGGGACACCCCAGTTCCTGGTAAAACAACTATAGATGTGTGGATGAACAAAAGTAAATTGTTTAGGAAAAAAGCTAAAGGTTGGAGTATTAACATTGAAGCAGATATTAAGAAAAAGAAGAGAGCTTTTTCTCGAATTTGACATTCTAGATGTTTTCTCTGAAAGGAACCAAGTTGATGAGAGGGATAAGAAAAGAATGGATGAAATTAAAACAGAACTTGCTGAAATCTGGAGTAAAGAGGAAACTGCTCTTTGGCAGCGCTCCGGAGATTGCCGAATCATTGATGGGGATAAAAACAATGCCTATTTCCATGCTCTAGCCAACCACAGACATAGGAAAAACCATCTATCCGGCTTAGTAGGGGATGATGGTCCTGTTTACACCACTCAGAAAATGTTGGGTGTGGCTACTAACTACTACAAAAACCTTTTTGGTTTTGAAAATAGACATAATATTTGTCTTGGTCCTTCCTTTTGGGAGGAAAGTGAGATGGTCACTCAAGAAGAAAATGACCACTTACAAAAGAACTTTTCTGAGGAGGAGATTAAAGAAGCAATTTTTGGATCTTATGCCCATGGTGCCCCTGGCCCGGATGGACTGTATTTTTTGTTTTACCAGACTTTTTGGGAGGTGATTAAAATTGACTTTATCGCTCTGGTTAGAGATTTTTAAGAGGGAAAGCTGGATATGCAAAGATTAAACTTTGCCCTGATTGTTCTAATTCCTAAAGAACCTGATGTTAGAGAAATGAAGAAGTTCAGACCTATCAGTTTGAGTAATTGTGGGGTTATGATTTTTTCCAAAGCTATGACTAATAAGGTTTCCCCATTGGTCGTAGATTGATTTCTTATAACCAAACTGCTTTCATTAAGGGGAGATACATCTTGGAGAGTGTGGTTATGGCTCGTGAAGTGATTCACGAAATAAAAAAAATCAGGATCGCAAGGTTTAGTACTTAAGCTGGACTATGAGAAAGCCTACGATAGAGTTAGTTGGGATTTCCTCTTTGATATGCTCCATTCGAGAGGTTTTGACCCTAAATGGATTGCTTGGATCAAAAGTACCCTTATCAACAGCACCTTTAGTGTGAGGATTAATGACACCACTGGACCCTACTTTGTAGGGGGTAAAGGTCTCAAGCAAGGGGATCCACACCCCCCCTGTTGTTCAACTTGGTCGCGGACGTATTTTACCATTTTTTTTAAAAAATCCACTTCCCAGAACTTAAACTCGGGGCTTCTGCCCCATGTGATTCCTGGAGGTGTAGTCAGTTTGCAATATGCAGATGACACTATACTCTTCTTGGAAAACTCTGTTCACAAAGCAAGGAATTTTAAATGGCATCTGTCATGTTTCGTAAACCTATCTGGGATGAAAATTAACTTTCATAAAAGTGACCTGATGACTATCAATATAGATGATGCGACTGCCAAAGAGTTTGCATAGATATTTTGTTGTAAAAAAGGCTCGTTTCCTATAAAATACTTGGGAGTGCCTCTGCACTATGACAAACTTAAAAGAGAGGTCCAGCCTATAATTGACAGAATTATTAAAGGCATTTCTGGCTGGCAAGGGAGATACCCCACTTATAAAGGGAAGATTATCTTATTGTGTGCCTGTATGGTTAGCATTCCTGCTTACTTGATGTCTGTGATCAAATTTCCTAAATGGGTAATCAATGCCATTAACTCCCAAATGTCTCACTTCTTTTGGGGAAACCTGGGAGATCAACACAAATACCATCTGGCCAACTGGGGTTTAATTACTAGGAAGAAGGAATTTGGAGGCTTGGGGGTTCCCAACATTAAAGAGTTTAATATGGCCTTGTTGGCTTCCTGGGGTAAAAGATTCTTTGATAACCCTGATGCAGACTGGACTAAACTCATCGTGTACAAATATAGAGTGAACTCCCCTAATCTCCTCTGGGCTAAAGGTGAAGGGGGCTCTACCTTTTGGAAGAGCATTACATGGTCCTCGGCAGCAGCAAAAACATTTTTTAGATGGAGATTGGGAAATGGAGAGCTTTAGTTTCTGGCATGATACTTGGGCCGGGGATTGTTCCTTGAAAATACAATTCTGGGACCTGTTTTGTATCCGTAATCAGGCTGATAGTATGGTGGCCCAAGTGTGGGATGGGAATGAATTAAAATTGACATTTAGAAGATGTGTCAATCGAGTTGGTATGGATCATTGGGACCAGTTGGTATGTATGGTCAAACAACATCCTGTTCTGGATGGTATTGACACTCCTGTTTGGTGTTTAGAATCTAATGGGATATTCTCAGTAACATCCTTCTATAATCAAATTAACTTTGGTGGGATAGTTTCTGCTATCAATGATAAAATGTGGAAAATCCCTTGTCCACAGAATATTCATGTCTTCCTGTGGTTGTGTGTTTACAACAAGGTCCTAACTAGAGATAATCTTGCTAAAAGAAGAGAAGTAGATGATCCTTCCTGCCTTTTCTGCTCTGAAAATGAAACTGTCCAACACTTGTTGTTTGACTGTGTAGTAGCCCAACATGTTTGGGAATTTGTTGTGGAGTTCTTTGGGATTGATAAAATAGCTAATTTTGATAATATTGTGTCCTTTTTGCATATGTGTAAGAAAAATGTTGTTCTGAATCTGGTGTCAACTGCTACCTTATGGAGCTTGTGGAGACTAAGAAATGAGTTTTGCTTTTAGGGGCGCAAATGGAAAAGTGTGAATTGCACTCTTGCAGAACTAAGCTGCTATTTACATCAATGGAAGGTTCTTTGCGATGATGCACAAGCAATTCTGCTGAAACGATGCATTCTTCTGTTGGACAAACGGCGTGGGGAGCTCCTTCGGATCAGATGGAGGTGATGCAAGAGGAGTCCAGCTGGAACTGAAGGCAGGGGACGATGGGATCAAGACATTCATGATCAAATCCTTTTATTTGATCCACTCTTCTGTTTTCTTCTCATCTGGTGCTCTGTAATAAAATAAGTAGGCTTGGATATTAGATGAGCTTTCTTGAACATCTGGTGAGTCATTAGTTTGGCTGCGTTTCAGTAGCATGCTTCATAAAACCTTGTGATTAGTTGCTTTTCTGCTTCATTAATAAAAAGTGGGGCAGGGGGGCAACCCCCTTTCATTCAAAAAAGGATGGCCATGAACATCCTCCACTCTGCCTCAGCTGGCTCACATGTAATACAACAGAGTAGGGGGGCCTAAATAAATGTAATTCAATATTTACGAGTTGTATATCAGACTTCCAGTGAGTATTTACCCGTATTGTTTCAAAGCAAAATTTAAACTGCATTAACTGCATACATCCCCGAAGGGGGAATGCATAAGGGAAGGTTCTAAAATCTGTAGGAGAGGTTCCCGAAGCAGATGATTGAATGGGGAGATGGACTTCTAGCTCAAGCAGGGAGCGAGGTATTAATCAAAGCAATTGCTCATACACTTCTGACTTGTGTGACGGAGGTATTTAAATTACAACCATTCAAAAAATTGGCCGATACAACGATTTATTGCTACTCGGGGGGGGGGACCGATAAGATTATGCCATATCGTTTATCGGTTGGACCGATTTATCACTCTGACAAGCGATTTATTAAGAATCTACCAATAAATCAGGCCTTGATTTCTATCACTATGTGTTGCTATCATATTTTGTTCGTTATTGTACATAGATTGAAAGGCAAGGAATCAAGGCAACACTCTGTTCAATATTGTTTTTGTGTTGAATATATCATATTTTAGTGCTGGAACCTTGGATTAAAATTCAACCATAAAACAGATTAATCATTATTTTTTTACTAAACTCTAATCCCCAGTCGTTCGAGACACTGACAATAAGTGATATCCTCAACATAGAAATTACCTATGTCAGCGTGTGATGATCTATGGGCCGTCTTCGTTTTTGGCTACGTTGCATTTTATCCTGGTGTGCTCTGTGCAATTCAATTACAAATCCTACGCATTAAGTGGCAACCTGTGGGAGCTCCTATTGGACGTTCCTTGCGTCTAGTCCTGGCCATGGGAAGCCTGGCCCGGTCGGCGCGGCGCGGCCCGACCCGATCCGACGCTGCCCCCGGGCCGCGCTCGGGCCTAGATTTTGAGCCCGAAGGCCGGCCCCGAGCCCGTTGTTTTTGCATTTTTCTGAAGGTCGGGCCGGGCCAGACCGAAACCCGCCGGGCTTTTCCGTATTCGGGCCAGGCTCGGGCCTAGAAAACAAGCCCGATGGCCGGGCCTGGGCCTGGGTTTTTTGCGCCGGGCTTGGCTAGGCCCGGCCCGAAGCCCGGTCCGGGCCGAGGTTTGGTCAAGTATACTTGTGTCAAACAGTGGGGTGTCCCTATGTCTCGCCTTTAGCGGGTCCACCTTCAGACTTTCTGAAGGGGCGACGGAGATGAGCCGGCCCATGCTCGTGGCAGCCAACAGGCTTTTTTTCATTTTTCTGTTTCGGTTTTTTGCTTTTTTATACCTTTGTTTATACTTTAATATATTGTAAATATCTAAACACACTCTACAAAATATTAAAAATATGCTGAAAAAGTATATGAAAAATGATTACTGAGTATTTGAAAAATGTTGAATAAATATTTAAAATGTTAAACAAGTATTTGAAAAATGTTAAACAAGCATTTGAAAAATGTTGAACAAGTGTTCAAACAATGTTGAACGTGCATAAAAAAATGTTGAAAATTATTAAACAAAATGTTGAATGGATTTGGCAAATGTTAAATGTGTATTTTGCAAAATATTGACCTTGTATTAAATAAATGAAGGAAACATTTTTATCACATATATACAAATGTTGATCAAGCATTTGAAGAAAATGTTGCAAAAGTGTTTGAAAAGTGTTAATCAATCGTTTGAAAAATGTTAAATGTGTATAGAAAACATGTTGACCATGTATTAAAAAATGTCAATATTTTTATTCGAAAACTATTAATCAAGCATTTAAATAATGTTGTAAATGTGTACAGAAAATGTTGACCATGTATTAAAAGAATGTTACAAATATGGAGGAAAAATGTTAATCTTGTATTTAAAAATGATAAAACTATGTATAAAAAAAACGTTGACCATGTATTACAAATATGTAGGAAAAATGTTAATCTTGTATTAAAAAAATTAGATGTGTATTAGAAAAATATTGTTGACATATACAGAAAATGTAGAATGATAACCAAAAGAACAAAGAAAAACGAAAATAGAAACAAAAAAAAAGAAATAAAATAAAAAAGACAATGAAGAATAAAAAGAGAATATAAAAAATGAAGAAACAATATACATAAAACAATGAAAAAGAATGAAAGAAAAACGAAGAAAACCAAAAAAGAACAAAGACAACAAAATAGAAACAAAGTAAACCAGAAAAAAAGGAAATGAAAAAAACTAAAGAAAGAAATGCAAAAAATGAAACGAAATAGAAAATTTGCGAAGAAAAAGAAAAAAAAAGAAAAGAGAAGAAAGAAACCTAAGAAACCCAGCTCTAGTTACCTCAAGAAGGACGCCCTCCACTTCTAGCCACGAACGGCCCCAGGAAAGTTCTAATTCTTTTGTAAATTCATATGAATTTATTACTAATGCAATTTCTTCTGCGACAAATTGCCACCGTGACGCACACACGGAGCTCCGACTGGGCCGGCCCATTTAGGCATTGTGACGATGTAAAATTACAGCGAAAATCCTGACGGAGGAGAGAATCGAACTCCACTTGGGCTGGCGAGTCCTACTGACAATCAGTAAGCGCAAACTAGTAAAAATTATAAAGACGGAGATCCGATCTTTTTCAGAGTTTTCGATCATTCTTTTGGAAAATATGAACAAAGTTATAAAATTTTGAGCAATGTTCGAAAGTGCGAATTGAATTTCTAAAATATTGAACAAATTTTGAACACTTATCAAAACATGTGAACAATTTTTGATATTCGAACACAAATTTAAAAAATTGAACAATTTTGAAAAACTTTGACAAATAATTGGAAAATGCAAACATATTTTAAAAATTCAGAACATTTTTTGAAATTTTGAACAAAAAATGAAAACAGGAACTTTTTTGAACATTTGAACATTTTTTCAAATGCGATCATTCTACAAATTCCAGTGGAATTTTTGAAAACACAAACACTTTTTTAATTTGAGATTTTTTTGAAAAAGGGAACATATTTCGAAGTGTTGAACATATTATAGAAAAGGTGATCAAATTCTAAATATTTCGGAGTTTTATGAAACGCCAAACATTTATTTTAAAAGAAAAAATAATAACTTTATGAAACGCAATTTGTTTGAAATGTGACATTTTTTGCAAATGTGAACAAATTTTTAAAGGAAGAACATTTTTCTAAAATTTCAACAAAAGCATTTTTTTTTGAAAATTACGAACATTTTTTAACATCCGAACATTTTTTAAAAAATTTAAAATTTTAAACAAAAGTATCTGTAACATTTTCTGAAAACTAGAACATTTTTTGAAAATCACGAATATTTTTTGATAAAATAACCTTGAAAAGGAAAAACGAGAAAAGAAAAGGAAAAGAGACAGAAACAACCAAAAAGAAAACAGAAAAACCAGTAAATGAAAAAACCCAATTTAGGGAACATTCTAGAAGGTTCCCATAACCGGCTGGCTAGTGGCGGTTGTACAGGAAAAAGTGGGCCGGCTCTTTGCGTCGCTACTCGGTCGCTCGCCCTGTGCGAAGCACCGGCAGTTTGACGCAAAGAGCGTCAAATAGGATATTCCGGTACTGTGATCAATCCCTCTCTTGTGCACCTTTTCCCTCTTGTTTTAAAAGTGTGTTGATGGGCCGGACCGGTTTCTTCCACGGGAACCGAATTCCTTCGGCGAGACCAGTTTCTTGCGCGGGACGATAGTTTTCGCGCAAACAATGGAACAAACCCAAAGAAGCATTGCAGATCTTTCTGCTGCAGGGGTTTTCTCTCAAGATTCAGGGATGATGACACAAAGCTCGGGTCAACTATTTTGTACTGTCTCGTGATTTGAATGCAAAGAAATTCTCAAAAAAAAAACGCTCCTTCGTGAGGTCGGCCGTCACGTGTCGCGCTCGGGGCGCTCCATCCGGATTTTTTATTTTACCGCACCCATTTTCGGCTTTTTAAAAGGTTTTTTTGGTATTTTTCGATGTTTCGGTTTTCCACCGGTCTTCCTTAACTTTTGAAACATAAAAATATTTGAAAAAAATTACACGAAAAACACGCTTTTTCTCGCGAGAGGCACGGTTTTGCTTTCGCGAGAGTCACGGCCGTTGCTCTCGGAAACGGAAAAGGCGCATTTTCTACTTTTTTTCTTTCCGCGAGAGGCACGGTTTTGCTTTCGAGAGACGCACGGTTGTGTTTTCGCGAGACGCACGGCCGTGCCTCTCGGAAACGGAAAAAACGTGTTTTTTTGTTTTTCTTCATTTTGAGAGAGGCATGGTTTTGCTACCGCGAGAGGCACGGTTGTGCTTTCACGAGAGGCACGGCCGTTCCACTCGGAAACAAAAAAAACATGATTTCTATTAATTTTTACTTTCGTGAGAGGAACGGTTTTGCTTCGGCGAGAGGCATGGTTGTGCTTTCGCCAAAGGCACGGCCGTGCCTCCTCGGAAACGGAAAAAAATGTTTTTTTCTTTTGTGAGAGGAATGGTTATGATTCCGCGAGAGGCACCGGCGTGCCTCTTCCGGAAAGGAAAAAAAATTGTCAGAACCTCTCAACATGGAATCTAGCTTTGAAGATCTCGACGCAAAGAATCCAACGGTGCAAACGGTTCGAGATTTGGACGCACGATTTAAGAGATAAAACGTTTTGAATAAACGAATCTAAAAAAAAGGAAAAATTCCACGTTTGCGACAAGTGGCGCGCATGTAGAGCGCCACTTGTCGCAATATGAGAAAGTGAGAGTGATCTTTGCAACGAATACTCCTTAACTAGTGATTTTGGCAAACCCACATGCTCGCTCCGTATTGGGCCAGAGGATACAGCCAGCGATGTTTTTTGTAGCGAAATGACCATTAGAGCATTTTAAGTTGTTTTATTAAAATCAAACATTTCTTAAAAAATATTTTTGAACGTGAATAATTTTTGAAATTGGGAAATTTTGTGAAAAAATTGTAAATGAGAATATTTTTGCAGTGCCTTGCTTGTCGCAACCTGGGAGTTTCCCTTTTTCTTGTAGATTTGTTTGTTCAAAGTATTTTACCTCTTAAACCGTGCGTCCAAATCTCAAACATTTTCACCGTTGGCTTCCTCCATATTAATAGGTTTTGACGAAAAAAATCAAGAAAAAACTGGACGTAAAAACTACATTGGGAGCATGTTTTTTTTCCTATCTGAAAGCCGTTTCCGAGTGGCAAAGTAAAACTGCGCCTCTTGCGGGAGAAAGTATGCATTTTTTTAGTTTCAGAGAGGCACGGTCGTACCTCTCGTGGAAGAAAAAAAAGAAATTCATTTTTTTATTTATCGAGAGGCACGGCCGTGCCTCTCGGAAGCAAATCAGTCCCTCTCGCGGTTGAAAAAACAGAAAAAACATATTTTTTTCAGTTTTTCAGAATCGCGGTCATGCCTCTTGCGGAAGCAAATATATACCTCATGTGGAAGCAAAATTGTGTCCCTCACAGAAATAAAGAAAACATGTTTTTTTTCTCGAGAGGGAACGCTCAGAGTGCGACACGGAGCGGCAGCTGAGAGCGCGCAACGTGCTGCACTCTCAGCCCACAACAAGTGACCCATGTGGAGGCTTTCGAAGGAGCTCCTCAATTAGTTGCTCTTAAGAAAAAAACAGGCTAAGGAACCTTGAAGACGTTATAAATGGGCTGGCCCATCAATTCATTTGCTCCTGCGAGTTTTTTGGTTTTCATTTTTTTCTTTCATTTTTTTGTTTTCATATTTTGCCTTTTCTGGTTCTTCTTTTCTTTTATTTTTTTCTTCAAATTTTCAAACATGTTACCTATTTTGACAGAAATAATCAAATTTTCAGAAAATGAAAATGTTTTCATCTTTTCAAAAACATTCCCGTTCTTTATAAAATGTTCGAGCACTTCAGAAACTGTTTGCATTCCCACAAACTGTTTAATACATTTTAAAAATCATGTTAAAAACACATGTTAGAGGTTAAAGTTGTTCAATTTTTTGTAAAAAGTCTTGGAATTCCAAAAAAAATTACATCTTGTAAAAAAAAGTCAGGAATTTAATTTTTTTGGTTTTTCCGAAAAGATGGTTGGTTATTTAAAAAATGTTCATACTCTCAAGACAAAGTTCCTATTCTCAATAAATGTTTATTTTTCAAATAATTGTTAAAAATATTCATGCTTTTAAAAAGGGTCAACTATTGAAAAATATTCACGGTTCAAAATGTTCATGCTTTTCAAAAGATGTTCTCAAAATAATATTCACTTTTAAATATATATTTATTCATCATTTTCAAAAAACCGAATGCAAAAGCTATTGTACACTAGCCGAAAATAGTATACCTTCACTACAGTAAGCCTTGTACATGTGACAGCCCGTGAGGTCGCCCTATACGTCCAGCTACCTATTTTATTTGATGTATTTTTATATTTATTGAGAAAAATTAAAATTATGAATATTCTTTGCATTCTTGAATAGTTTCTAGATTTGTGAACATTTTTCAACTTTGCGAACACTTTTTGACATCACCAATGTTTTTTCAACTTCCTATTTTTTGAATTTTAGAATATTTTCAAAGTCCCATATTTTTTAAAAAAATATGTGAAAATTTCCAAATGCGTATGCGTTTTCTTTCTTTGTATGAATTGATGAATGAACTTTTTTGAGTTGCTCATAATAGTAAAACAATACGTGCCAATCGCATGCCCATCACTAGGCATGCAACTGCACGCGTTGGAACCCGTCTTCAACTTTAAAGGGTACAATGCGAGTGCAATTGAAAAGGGAATGTCAGCCAGTTGCATGTCCATCACTTGACATGCAACTCCATGCACCATAAGCCGCCTACAACTGCACACGACGCACACACACACACACACCATGTGATGGAAAATATGTCCTAGAGGCAATAATAAAAGTTGTTATTATTATATTTTCTTATTCATGATAAATTTTTATTATTCATGCTAGAATTGTATTAACCGGAAACTTGACACATGTGTGGATACATAGACAAAATACCGTGTCCCTAGTGAGCCTCTACTACACTAGCTCGTTGATCAAAGATGGTTAAGATTTCCTAGCCATGGACATGAGTTGTCACTTGATAATGGGATCACATCATTAGAAGAATGATGTGATGGACAAGACCCATCTGTTAGCTTAGCATATTGAACGTTCAGTTTATTGCTATTGTTTTCTTAATGTCAAATACACATTCCTTCGACTATGAGATTATGCAACTCCCGAATGCCGGAGAAATACCTTGTGTGCTATCAAACATCACAACATAACTGGATGAACATAAAGATGCTCTACAGGTATCTCCAAAGATGTTTGTTGACTTGGCATTGATCGAGATTAGCGTTTGTCACTCCGAATATCGGAGAGGTATCTCTGGGCCCTCTCGGTAATACACATCATAAGAAGCCTTGCAAGCAAAGTGACTAAGGAGTTCGTTGCAAGATGATGTATTACAGAACGAGTAAATAGACTTGCCAGTAACAAGATTGAACTAGGTATGAAGATACCGACGATCGAATCTCGGGCAAGTAACATACCGAAGGATAAAGGGAATTGCGGTATGTTGATATAATGGTTCGACTGATATGGATCTTCATAGAATATGTAGGAACCAGTATGGGCATTAGGTTCCGCTAGTGGTTATTGAGTGGAGAAGTGTCTCGGTCATGTCTACATAGTTCTTGAACCCGTAGGGTCCGCACGCTTAATGTTCGTTGATGATATAATGTTATATGAGTTATATGTTTTGGTGATCGAATGTTGTTCGGAGTCCCGGATGAGATCACGAACATGACGAGGAGCTCCGGACCGGAGGCAAAGATTGATATATAGGACGATGATATTCAGACACCGGAAGAGTTTCAGAGTGCACCGTAGTCATCGGATCACCGGAAGAGTTCCAGAAGGCCCCGGGAGGTCTATGGGCCTAATGGGCCAAGGGAAGGCGCACACAAGCCCACAGGGGGACTAGCGCCCCCTCACCCTGGCCGCCAGCCCTAGAAGAAGGAAAGGAGGGTGCCTCCTCCTTCCTTTCCCTAGCGCCAAAAGAAAGAGGGGGGCCTAGGGCAGGAGCCCAAGTAGGATTCGGACCTACTTGGGGCACCTCCTAGCTACTCCCCTCTCCCCCACCTATATATATGTGGGAGGGGGCGCCAGACAAACGCATAACATTGTCTTAGCCGTGTGCAGTGCCCCTCTCCACAGTTTTGTCCCTCAGTCATATTTTCGTAGTGCTTAGGCGGAGTCCTGCGGAGATAGCATCACCACCACCGTCATCACGCCGTCGTGCTACGAAACTCAGCCCCTACTTCCCCTCTCTTGCTGGATCAAGAAGACGAGGACGTCACCGAGATGAATGTGTGTTGAACGCAGAGGTGTTGTACGTTCAGTACTCGATCGGTTGGATCGCGAAAAAGTTCGACTACATAACCACGTTAACTAACGCTTTCGCTAAATGGTCTACGAGGCTACATAGAATTTCTCACCCCTCTCATTGCTATGCATCTCCATGGATAGATCTTGCGTGTGCGTAGAATTTTTTTGGAATTCCATGCAACGTTCCCCAACACCATGTAATTGCACGGGGGTACAAAACGACTCCAACTAGAGAGATGTGGGGCACATGCCGTGTGGTGCTACATGAAGGGCCCGAGGAGGGTGACATTGCATTTTCTTCTCTTTTGCGTCCTTTTGTTGCCCCACTGCATGAGAACACCATATTAAGACTATCCATTCCACGGGAAAATGGTTTACCCCAAGAGATTTTCAAAAAGCACGAGCAGTGGCATGTTCACCATTAGACATGCGACTCCATGCATTTTTACCCGCCCACAACTACACATGGCACACATACCACACAACTACAAGGGTACCCGGTGATTACAATGAGAAGGATGTTGGCAGTTGTGTTTGCACTAAACGTGTTATATTCCATTTGCAATTGCACACATAACACATACCACGCAACTGCAATGGGTCCAACGTGAAAGATCGTGGATGTCGTCTAGATGGGGGGGGGGGGTGAATAGTGTTGGAAATATGAGCAATTTACCATATGATTTTATTAACAGAAATACTGAATAAAGCATGACTAAGATAGTAGAGATAAAGCACGTCATGCGATCTGACAGAGAGAAGGTAAATATCATCTTCACATAAGAACTGTAGGCAAACATATCTAGGGCAAGCAACATATATGAAGTAGAGCCTAACATATGTAGGGCAAACAGTAGAACAAGGAACGGTGACATGACCTCTAACAGAAAGAGTAAGAACACATACGGGACAGCAGCAGTAGCGGTAGCACTGGACTTGGGGTCGGTGTCCTCGCCAGCCATGTCGTCGAGGAGGTTGTCGACGTCAGGGAAGAAGTCGTCATCGGAGTCCGTGACGAAGGAGTGGAGTCGGTAGTCGCGCAGAGCGCTCCCCAAAAACCTTATCACCCTTCTCCCGTACATGACTCAAAAAGTGCGGTTTCGGAGGCCTACTGTCCCGACCTGCGGTGCACGCCGCAAGCCGGGATGGGGAATATTGTAGCAGCAGCGCAGTGCTCAGGAACCGGTGGCGAGAGGAGGAAGTAGTTCTGGTGCGTCTCTCTGAGAGGAGCGACCTCCCTTTTATAGGCGCAAGAGAAGGAAATGAGAGGCTGCGCCGGGAGCTGAAGGGAACGCGGGAGACGAAATGAACAGGCAGCAGCCGATGAGGCGCACCATTCGGATTCAGTGTCCACTACATAAAAACTTTTCAGCTTCCGAGTGACCTTTCGTATACCCGTAGTGCGTGGCAAAAATTTAGACATCGGCTCGGCTCATTCCCGCAACCCGTGTCGCGTCGCGTCGCGTCGTGACGAGGCGTGGCGTGGCGTGGCGTGGCGTGGCGAGGCAGGCGGCGGAGGAGGAGCGCGCGTAGATGTCCCTCTTGTTCTCATGCTCATACAAGCGGGGAAAGAACCTCCCTTATAAAGAGGTCCAACTCCCTCTAAACTAGCAATGTGGGACTAAACTTTAGTTCCACCTCTTGCATTGCACGAATGGGCTGCGTGGGCCTCTAGGATTTATTAGAAATTTCTGAAACTGCTATGGGCTAGGCCCAAATAGACAAAAATTCCAGCAATCCCCCACCGGATCCTAGAGGCACACAAAATTTACCTTTGGTTTGAGAACACTGTTTTATATACCGGTACTGCAGTGGAGACTGTTAAGTTGAACTTCCACCTAGAACTCTATGCTACAGTAGTAAGCAATTTGAACAGTGGACTGGGCCTTGAACTGCAAGTTTTCTGCGAATCTAGCTTCACACAAGCCTTGACCGATACGTGGCTACCGTGGGTCTTCCCCGTGGGTGGAGCTTATGCGTCATACTCCGAGACCTTTCATGAGTTTACTAGAGAGAACCCTACTCTCATAGATTGCGATGTTTAACAATCAGACTCATATAGGTGCGTTCTTAAAAAGATGCTCTGCAGTACAACATCTCTGCTTTAAAGAGCCACTTAGAACACATTAAGATATACGTCAACCTACCATGCAGATTAGGAGAGTATTGCATCTTCATGGAGTGGTATTTTTTTTAAACAGTAAGAGTACTCTCCTCCCAGTTGACCAACAACTTGTCTTCCACATCTAATTCACGGGATCTCCGATCACAAAGAATAGGTTACCAATGTGAACTACTCATATTGTGGGTCTCATACCCATCTCCCTCGATGCATTATCTATCACATTACGCGATAGACCCTTAGTAAAAGGATCTGCTAGATTTTTAAACGTTTGGATATAATCCAATGCAATAACTCCGAAGTTTCTCATTTTTCTGATAGACTTTAACCTTCTTTGAACGTGTCTTGATGACTTCATGTTATCCTTTGAGTTGTTCACTTTCGTGATCACAGTTTGGTTGTTGCAGTTCATAAGGATACCCGATACAGGTTTCTCAACAACGGGCAAGTCATTCAAGAGCCGGCGAAGCCAATCTGCTTCGACCATAGCTGTATCTAGTGCTGTGCGTTTTGCTTCCATTGTTGACCTCGTTAAGATGGTCTGCTTGCAAGACTTCCAAGAAACAGCGCCACCTCCATGAGTGTTGGGGATATAACTATTGGTATGACCCACCTAGGAGGGGCCGGGTTATACTCACAAATATTCTTCAAGCCCAAGACCCAGGATGGAGATGGCGGTTCAAGCAAGGGCCCAAAGCCCAGAGGTGACTTAAGGCCCATAGTGATAAACCGCCATGTATGCGTGACTTGTATTGTAAGGCAAGAATAGTTATGAGACTGAGCCGGACACTGTTTATGAGCCGGCCGAGACTCCCTCGACCTTTGTATATAAAGGGACGACTCGGCGGCGGGTCAGGGCAAGTAACATCAACTCGAGAGCTAGGTCAAGCCATTTGCTCCCTAGTTAACAAGTCATAAGCAATCCCACTCAAAACTGGATCGTAGGCTTTTACCTTCACCGCAAGGGGCCGAACCAGTATAAACCTCGTGTCCTTTGTCCCGTTTAACCCCTTTAAGCTTCCTAGTTGCAATGGCTCCACGACTAAGTCCTTACGCTAGGACATCTGACGTGACAATTCCACGACAGTTGGCGCCTACCGTGGGGCCAGCGCATGGTGGATTTGAGTTCTTAAAGGGCAACTTCGAAGGGCTCAAGGGATACGCTATGGGCCGGATGACTAAGAGTCGTCGCGGCAAGCTCTAAATCGACGACGCAAGCTGGGGCCCCGATGCCGGCTCAATTGAGTACGGGTACCGGGTCCCCTTTGGCGGAATCCACGTCTTCATCGGCAAAATCAGAGAGCCGAGCCCTAAGCCGGACATCCGCACTGACATCATCGAGATGGCTCAGCGTGCGAGACCCGCCCGGGCTCAACCCGCTGTGAGGCGTGTCCTCGTGGGATGCATCCATGGAGGAGAATTTTCTGAAGGATCTGACTCCGGTGGTGAGACGACCATCTACTCTGATGGTGAGTCGTCCACAGGTCAGACGGATTCATTGTATCAACTGCAAGACGGCAGGCTCGGGGGCTGTTCCGATGGCGGCAGTATTCCGGACCCTTTGAGCCGCCAAGCAGAGTTGGAATCTTCATGGCAGGTACTCAGCCTGCGCTGGCTTCATCAACTGCGGCGGCCATGACCTCCGGGACAGCGATAGCCGGGGCAGGAGGCTCGGTGCGCTCACCGGCTTAGGTGTTGATGGATCTCACTGATAAGTTGATGACCCTGTTAACCGCCGTGGTCAACCCGGCGGATCAAGCTCAGCACGATGTAGAGGTGGCACACTTGAAGCTTGATATGACACAGGCTAAAGAAAACCTAGCGGCTGCAGATGTCAGGATGGCTACTAAACGGGCGGATCTGGATGTCCGGGCACATCAGATTCAATAATAGGCTTTTCAGCTCACGATGGAGCAGAATGCTTCCTATGAGGTTATGAGGAGAAGGTATCAGAAGGCTCAATCTCGTCTGCCTCTCGTTTATGATCCTAGGAACCTTTTCCAGACGCCCGGAGCGGGACCTAGTAACCCGCTGGGAGCAAATCAGGTCATAACACCCGAGATCAATGCGCCGATTCAACCACAGGTTATGGGACCCCCACGTCTAAACACTGCTCCGCCCCCTTATGTGCCGACACCACCGGGTCATTACTCTAACCCGCTGGAGAACATGATCGCGGCGGCAACACGACTGGCGGCTCTCCCAGCTGATGGCGACTCACCGGCGGCGGTTGAAACGCAAAGAGTCAGAGATCTTCTTCAGACAGCCTTGGCACAGCAGGAGGCATACTCTTACAGTAGAGACAGGATTCATTCTACCCCACGTCCGAGCCGGAGTAAGAGTTATAGCAGGCATTTAGATTCGCCAGCCGTGTCAAGCAATGCCCAGCGCCATAACCAGCCACGTGGGTATGGATCGACTCAGGGTGGGGCTCCTAATGTGCGTGATCAGGATAGAGTGCGTCATCAGATTGAGCAGGCGGCTCAACAGGCAGCGGAAATAGCAGCTCAACAGGCGGCTCAGCAGGTGGCTTATCAACCCCTGCCGGCTTATCCAGCAGTATCAGTTGGAGCAGGAATAGTCACCAGAATCGGAGGTGTGCCTTGTTTGGTGCCGGCTCTATGTAACGAGCGCTTGCCCAAGGATTTTAAGGGGCCTCGTAAGGTACCGAATTACACGGCCGATTTGCAGCCCGGAGTGTGGATTGAAAGTTATGAGATGGCCATGGAGCTGCTAGAGGTGAGCGATGCTGCGATGGCCAAGTACTTCACCATGATGTTGGATGGAACGGCCCGTAATTGGTTGAAGGCGTTGCCACCTAATTCCATTGGTTCATGGGCAGAGTTAAAGGAGAAATTTATCCAGAACTTTAAAGATACATGCAAGCAGCCCATGTCAATTGTGGATCTGACTGGTTGCAAACAATAGGAGGGTGAGTCCACGACCCATTGGGTGCGCCGGGTGAAATAAATAATACACTCCTCTGATAAGAGGGATGCCGGCTCTGCAGTTTTGATATTGGAGCAGAATTGCCGTTTTGAGCCTCTGAAGATGAAGCTGGGGCGACTCAAGCGTGAAGGTCCTGACATGGGTCAGTTGAAGTATGCCAACTCAAATAGTACCAAGGATCCCGAGTCTGACGATGAGAAGGCAGGGAAGGGAAAGAAGAGCAGCAACGCTAAGGGCACGCAGCCTAACCCGGCGAATCAAGGCGGCAACAATAAACGTAAGGCGGATGGTAATTTAGAGTTTGTGGCTAACACCAATACACAGGGCAAAAATCAGCGGCATAAGGGGAGGCCATCGCCACGATCTGGCGGGTCAGGCCCTACTCTCGAGCAGTTGTTGAATGAACAGTGCCCAAAGTATGGCATGAAGGAGAGTCCAGCTACACACCTGTGGAAGGATTGCACTATCATGAAGGCCTTCAAAAATTCCAATATGTTCAATGGAAATCATGGGTCGGGCGGCAGTTCAGGAGGCGGCAGATTTCACGGCCCTAACAATGGAGGTGGCAGTTCTGGTTCCGGTTTCCAGGGTCACCAGAATAACCAAAGCAATTTCAATCAAGGTGGTTATAATCAGCAATCTGGCCAGGGGGGTCAGCAACAGCAGCAGTCTGGCTATCAGAGTCAACCAAAGCAGTTAAGCAGTGGGCAGTATCATGTTTTCACCACTAGTTTATGCAAGCGGGATCAGAAACTTCACAAGAGAGCAGTGAACGCTGTTGAGCCGGCAGTTCCTCGATACTTAATATGGTCTGAGCAGGTTATTACGTGGAGTCAGGAAGATCACCCGCCCCGGGTTGATAATCCGGGTCACTTGGCTTTAGTGGTGGCACCTCAAGTTGGGGGGTACAAGTTCACTAAGGTGCTCATGGATGGAGGCAGCAGCATCAATATCCTCTATTATGAGACCTTCCATCATATGGGGTTAACAGACAAAAACCTTAAGCAGTCCAATACTATTTTTCATGGTGTGGTTCCTGGTAAGTCGGCATACCCAGTTGGTAATATCAAGCTGGAAGTAGCCTTTGGAGATGAGTATGATTCCAGGGCCGAGAAGCTAACCTTTGAGGTGGTCAAGATCAGAAGCCCATATCATGCTCTGTTTGGACGGCCGGCTTACGCCAAGTTCATGGCACGACCGTGTTATGTATATCTGAAGCTGAAGATGCCGGGTCATAAAGGGACCATTACGGTTCATGGCAGTTGAAAGGTGGCTCTGGAATGCGAGGAAGGTGATGCGGCTTATGCTGAGTCGGTCTGTGCCGCAGAAGAGATAAAATACTATAAGGACAATGTAGACCGGACAGATATGACATCCTTGAAGAAGCCCACCACAGAGCGTGAGCCGGAGATGAAGTTCAAATCGGTGGAGGATACTAAGATGGTCAATTTTGTTCCTGGCGACTCATCTAAGCAGTTCAGTATCAGCGCCAATCTGGATGCTAAATAGGAAAGCATGCTCATGGAGTTCATCCATGAGAATCGGGACATCTTTGCATGGAAACCTTCTGACATGCCGGGTGTACCGAGAGAACTCGCTCAGCACACTCTCAACATTGATCCAAAGTTTAACCTGTTCAAGCAGTTCCTTCGGCGGTTTAACAAAGAGAGGCACGGGGCTATTGGACAAGAGGTGGCCTGGCTCTTGGCGGCCGGGTTTATCATTGAGGTATTTCATCCAGGCTGGTTGGCTAACCCGGTGCTGGTGCTTAAGAAGAACAACACTTGGCTTATGTGTGTGGATTATACGGACTTAAACAAAGCTTGTCCGGCTGGTCCTTTTGCTCTTCCACATATTGATGAAATTATTGATGCTACGACGGGATGTGAGCGTTTGAGTTTTCTGGATGCTTACTCTGGATATCATCAGATCAAGATGGCGATTAAGGACTAGGAGAAGATAGCGTTCATTACTCCTTTTGGAGCCTTCTGCTATTTCTATGCCTTTTGGGCTTAAGAGTGCCCAGGTGACTTATCAGCGTTGTGTGCAGAATTGCCTTCATACTCAGATTGGCCGCAAAGTGCATGCTTATGTGGATGATGTTGTGGTGAAGTCCAGAAAGAAAGAGACACTGGTAGATGATCTCAAGGAGACCTTTGATAATCTCCGGGTTTACAACATGATGCTTAACCCGACGAAGTGCGTCTTTGGTGTGCCAGCAGGTAAGCTCTTGGGCTTTCTGGTTTCTAACAGAGGCATTGAGGCTAACCCGGAGAAGATTAAGCCTATCACCTCTTTGGCAAAACTCAAGTGCATCAATGATGTTCAGCGATTGGCGGGTCGTGTTGCCGCTCTAAGCCGGTTCATAATCCAGTTAGGTGAGAAGGCCATACTGCTGTATCAAATGTTGAAGAAGACAGATAACTTCGTCTAGAGTGATGCTGCTAACATTGCCTTTGAGGATTTGAAGAGACAATTGGCTGAGCCGCCGGTCCTTGCTGCTCCCATTGACAAAGAGCCGTTGCTATTGTATGTGGTTGCTAATGCACGCGCTGTGAGTGTAGCTATTGTGGTGGAGTGAAAGGAGTCTGGTAAAGAATATCCGGTTCAACGTCCGGTTTATTACATAAGTGAGGTGCTCATTGAGTCCAAACAAAGGTATCCACATTGGTAGAAGCTTGTTTATGGGGTGTTCATGGCTAGCCGGAAGCTTAAGCAGTATTTTCTGGGTCATCCCATCACTGTGGTCAGTTCTGCCCCTCTGGGGGATATCATCCAGAACAAAGAGGCTACAGGACGAGTCGCCAAGTGGGCTATTGAGCTTGCGCCTCATGGCTTAAAGTATGTACCTCGCACTGCTATCAAATCTCAAGCACTGGTGGATTTCATCAATGATTGGACAGAGTTACAGGCGCCTGAAGAGAAGCCAGATAACACATACTGGACAATTCACTTTGATGGGTCCAGGTAGTTGGAAGGCTCGGGGGCTGGAGTTATTCTGGCTTCCCCTCGAGGTGATAAATTTTGTTATGTACTACGATTGATGTTTCCCTGCACTAATAATGCAGCTGAGTATGAGGCCTTACTCCATGGTCTTCGGATGGCCAAGGAGATGAACTTAAGCCGGGTAAGGTGCTTTGGCAACTCAGATTTGGTAGCCCAACAAGTCTCAGGCAAGTGGGATTGCAAAGATCCTCTCATGGCGGCTTATCACCGTGAAGTTGTTGCTGTGGCTGGACATTTCAAGGGTTATCAAGTGGAACACATAGATCGTAGGAAGAACGAGGCGGCTGATGCTCTAAGCCGGCTTGGGTCTCAGCGTAAACCGGTACCCCCAAATACCTTTTTGGATGTTTTGCACAATCCGTCTGTCAAGTTACCTATAGAGGAAGACTTGGTTGTGCCTGACCCGGAGGCACAGTTGGTGGCAGCTCTTCACGTCATCCCAGATTGTACGATGCCCTATTTGGCTTACATGACCCCGGGAGAACTGCCTGAGGATGAAACCTTGGCTCGACAGATAACCCGGCGGTCTAAGTCAATGACGATTACCAATGGCGAGTTACATCACCGCAGTGTCACTGGGGCGTTTCACCGATGTGTATCCCCTGAAGAAGGCCAAGAGATTCTTCGTGAGATCCATGAAGGGGATTGCGGCCATCACACCGATTCAAAGTCCCTTGTGGCCAAAGCTTTTCGGCACGGGTTTTATTGGCTGACGGCTCATGTAGATGCAGAAAATCTGGTCAGTAAATGTGACGGGTGTCAGAAATTTTCACAGCGCGCTCATGTGCCGACTCAAGAATTGAGGATGATACCAATTACTTGGCCATTTGCGGTATGGGGGCTTGACATGGTTGGACCTTTCAAAAGATCCAAGGACGACTCACCTCTTAGTGGCAGTGGACAAATTCACAAAGTGGGTGGAAGCAGATCTGGCCAGTAAGTGTGACACAACAACTGCGGTTCAATTCATGAAAAAGGTGATTTTCCGTTTTGGCTTCCCCCACAGCATCATAACTGATAATGGCACTAACTTGTCCAAGGGGGCTATGGAGGAGTTCTGTCAACGTGAGCATATCCGGATTGATGTATCATCAGTAGCTCACCCCCAATCCAATGGTCAAGCAGAAAGAGCTAATCAGGAGATTTTAAAGGGTATCAAACCCCGGCTTTTAGTTCCTTTGCAAGGAATGCCGGGTTGTTGGGTGGAGGAGTTACCATCAGTGTTGTGGAGCATCAATACCACCCTAACAGATCTACGGGTTATACCCCTTTCTTTATGGTTTATGGAGCAGAGGCGGTTCTTCCTAGTGACATCCGCCATGACTCGCCCCGAGTGGCGGCTTATGTAGAAGCTAACAATGAACAAGCACGACGAGAGGCACTTGAACTGTTGGACAAAAAGCGTGACTTAGCAGCAGCTCGCTCGGTGATTTACCAACAGGACCTGTGGCATTACCACAACCGCCGGGTTAAATCAAGAACCTTTCAGGAAGGCGACTTGGTGCTCCGGCTCATCCAGGATCAGACTGATGCACACATTCCCCACCTTGGGAAGGGCCCTTTGTGGTCAGCAAGAATTTGAACAACGGGTCATACTATCTTATCGACGTTCGAGAGCGCAAAGACTCACGTAAGTCGGAGGAGGAAACCCGCCGGCCATGGAACATAGCTCATCTTCGGCCTTACTACACTTGAGCCACCGGCTCACATGATGTACATATCTTGGTGATGTATATATTATCAGTAATAAAGCAGGACCTCTGTCCTTTTCATCCCCACAGATTATATGTCTTCATTTTTCATAGTTGTGCAAAGACCATAGTGGGCTGATCGTATTCGAATCTAGCCTAACCCGTTGTTGGTCCGACTCAGATCGTATTCAAATTAGAGTCGTTAAATATTATTAAGGTCATTTGGGGGCTTCCTGTTCAAACATAGGTCGTATTCGAACCAAGAGAACATAGTTGTCGATACCCACTTGACCGGCGCAATGCCAAAACTCACTTGGGGGCTTCTTGATTGTATTTGAATCATAGCTTAACCTCTCTTGAGTCCAACTCAGATCGTATTCGAATCAGAGTCGTTAAATATTCTTAAGGTCATTTGGGGGCTTCCTGTTCAAACATAGGTCGTATTCGAACCAAAGAGAACATAGCTGTCGGTACCCTCTTTGATCGGCGCAATGCCAAAGCCACGGGGGACTACATGGTCGTATTTGAACCCTAGCTTAACCCCTTTGGGATGGTTTACTGATCATATTCGAATCAGAAGCCTTAAGATTGTTTTTCCCATGTTTTTGTTTAAGTCTTTTTCAAAAGCTATTTTGGATTTGTCTTATAATCTTTTCTGTCCATGACTCAACACATATAAGATTTTTTGAGCCGGCTTAACTTTGAAGCAATCGGTCGCCCGGCTTATGATAAATTCCAAAGGAGTCAAGGCTCATAGAGTGAGACGTCACCCTTATTGACCAGGTCAATTAAACCGACAGTAAGAAGCTTGATACCTCAGGTATGATGTTTTTAGTTATATTAAAAATTCTGATCAGAATTGTTTATAACTCATATTTTACATTATGTGGGATAATTATAACCCGCTCTGCGGTAAGCCGCCAAGGGTCTTTGTGATATCCTTCTATGCAGAGTTAACTACAGGACTTCTTATGCATAAGGAAATAAAAAAAGCAAAGATAGAGTATAAATAGGATGGCAATTTAAAGCAAATGTTAAGGCATCAAAACGTGCACGAAGGCACGACGCAGCAAAGTCATCTCTACTCCTATTACATGACTCCCCAAGTCAAAATGATTAAGCATTGTTTTTCAGGAAGGTTACAAGTATGAGCCGCCCGACAGATTAGTTCCCCAGATTGCCTGAAGATTCCGGATCAACCCTTTCCACTTCTTCGCCCTGCTCCTGGGTCTGGAAGGTTGACGATGACCAGTCAATGCCACTCAAAGCTTTAAACTCAGCTTCATCGTCAACTGACCCGGCCGGGTCAATCTCAGGGGCGAAGGTATGCTTACGAGTTGGTGGAATCAGGCTTGTCAGGGTGTACTGAGGTGTTGGGATTCTCCGTTCTCTGCATCATAACCTGCCTGATACTTAGAGAGATCTTCTTCTTCGGCGATTACCGTGGCTACAGGGCGTATGGCCCTTATGCAGGCAGCAAAGTATTCTTGATCAAAGGGCGAGCCGTCTTCTTTGAGGCTCGGATACCCAGTGACAATGTCAGCTGGGTCTAGTTCCGGAAGCCAAGCCTTGGCCCGGCTCAACGCAGCTACAGCACTGGATCTTGTAAATGCCCTCTTCAGTTCTGTAATCCGTTGGGGCAACACAGAAAGCCTTCTTAACACATCCGCCAACAGGGTAGGAACTTCATTGGACAGAGCCATGCTGGCCAAAGCGCGCTGAGATCCGGTGTAGAGTTGCTCCACCAGGGTATAAACCGCCATCAACTTGATCAACGAGTCTTGGTTCAGATTTGAGCTCCTGAGGCCTGCATAGCAATTTCAGGTGCGTTAAGAGATAAAATTTTTATGATCATTGAAAAGTACAGTTTCTCTAGCTTGTAGGGCGACTTACTAAATATAGCAGTAACCATCTGAGTCACACGACGGTTTAAACCGGAGCGTTCACTGGTAACCCTATCAAGACCCACCTCTGAATCCACATCCCTTTGGGTTAAAGCATTTTTTTCATCACCCCAAGTTTTTCTCTCTGCTTCAAAGTCAGTCTTCAGTTTCTCTTGTTCAGATACACTGAATTCAAACTTGGAGTTGGCCTTTTGGGTTTCTGTTTCTTGGGCTTGTAGGCGTTTCTTCAGATCAGCAATCTCTGTTTGCAGTTAACTGGTGGTAACCTGTACAAGGACTGGATCAAAATCATGATCATTAACATATTATATTTGGAAGTCCCAAGCACTTTGCAAGCAAACTACTTGGCACTTGGGGGCTAATGGCTACCGCGGAAGTCTATTTATAAAGAGTGGCGGTTCATAAAGATTGGCGATTCACAAATTTCAAAGTCCCAAGCACTTTGCACGCAAAACTACTTGGCACTTGGGGGCTAATGCATATTGTAGTTCAAAATTACACAGTTAAATATGACCTATGCAAAGCATGTGAAGGACCGACTCATTCATTTTGATTAAACCGGCCCTTGGGGGCTACGGATTAAGCCAGATTTTTTACAGGTTTCTCATCTAAAGGTATTCTTAATAAATATCTGATGATTTTCTAAGTCTACAACATATTCTTCATAAGCAATAGACTTGGGGGAAGGAGGAAGTCATACCTCAAATTTATGGTGCATCTGTTTTACCATGTCGATTTCAACATCGCGGCTAGCGTGCACTTGGCTCATGTAGCCGGAATAGATGTCTCCAATACTCATATTAGTATAATTTGCATGGTCAAATTTGACCCGGCGATGGTTCAGAAGTTCTTCTTTGGCGGAACACTTGGCCAGTACAGTTGGCCTTCCCGGCTCAACAAAGCCAGTGCCAGTAATCTCAACATCAGTATTTTGTTGCTCATCTGTGCGGACCGGGCTAGTGGCCTCTAGATTTTCGGAGCCATCAACGACATGTTAAGTAGGCAGGTCAGCAATGGGATTCGGTGTGTTTTCAGCTGGATCAGATGGCGGATCATGAGTTGACAAGTTGGGTGCAGCAGTTTCAAGAGCTGGCTCAGATGGCGGGTCATGAGTTGACGAGCTGGGGGCGGCGGTTTTAAGAACGGGCTTAGTCACGATTCTGTCTTCAGCTGGCTTGTTCTTTCTAACCCGTTTGCTGGGTTTTGCTTGTCCACTGCGTCAGAACAAAGGTTAATACAGAAGCAAGGGATTAACGTAAGTACAAGATAAGGGAATTATTGTTACCCTGGTGCAGTCTTGAAAGCCGGCAGATTGGATTGCATTCAGTCGCCGGAGGAAGGGGAAGTTTCCTGATAATCCGAATCAGAAGAGTTGAGTGGTTGACGGGTAAGACCCGCCAAAGGATAAGAAATATTTAAAACGGAGGTGACCTTGTTCCGGCGTTTCCTTGGCGTGTTTGGTAAACCAGAGGAGAGCTCTGCATCCTTGCTGGTCCGGGTCTGCCTCCGGTTCTCATAAATCTATCGCTTCAAAAGAAATTGAGGATCATGATAAGCTAAAGGATGGGAAAACCTTACTTTCTGGGTTACTCCACGGACTTTCCGTCTTGGCGAAGGCTCGGAGTCAGAGGAAAGGATAGTTACCTCATCAGCCTTGTTACGGCTTGCTCCTGTGTCCTCCTGCTGATAATCAGTGTCAATAAGATAATTAAAGAAGGAGCCAAGAGAGTCAAGGGCTATCTCCGACTCAGAAGAATCTTCAAGCTCAAATAAGTCGGAGGCGGTGGCTTTCTTGCCCTTCTTCTTGGTGTCTTCTTTCCTAGCGGCTCTCTTCAATTTCCTGGCTCTCTTTGCGGCCTCGTGATCATATTTGACCTTCCAGAAATTATCATCCACCTGTGAAAAGTCAAGAAGAGATATGAGCACGGATAAAACATTGAAAAATCAAAGTAATATATTCAGTTTAGCGGCTTACCGCTGGAGCCGGGTTAGCTTCGCAGAAGGGAGCTAAGCCCACCTATCGCAGTCTGCTAAACTCTCATTCAACAGTGACTTTTTCATATCATTGATGAGATGGTCAGGCAAGTCGTCCAGACTGTGTCGCAGAGGGTCATCTTTTTTGCCAGTGTAGGTGCACATCAAGCCGGGGTGGTGGCTCAATGGGATAACCCGCCAGGAGAGCCAAACCCGGACCAAATCAATGCCGGTCAGCCCGTTCCCCAGAAGAGCCTTGATCTTAACCAGGGTGGGGGCGAGCGTTTTACATTCGGCGGCTGTTATCTTGTTGGGGAGAGGATGTATGGAGTCCATACGGAGAGCACGCAAGCCGGGCAGAGGATTTTCACCAGCCGGAGAGGTGTCTTGGCAGTAAAATCAAGTCTTATTCCAGTCTTTGGGATGACTCGGTGGATTGGCATAAGGAAAAAACACGTCCCTTCGACGCTGGATTGATACACCACCAAGTTCCAAGCTCTGGCCGCTAGCTAATTCATTCTGGTGGTTCAAGTAAAATAACTCTCTGAACAACAACATATTGGGCTCTTCTCCAAGATATACTTCACTGAATACTTGGAAGTTGCAGATGTTAAACACGGAATTGGGTCCGATGTCTTGTGGGTGAAGATCGAAGAAGTGCAACACGTCTCTGAAGAATTTTGAGCCGGGTGGAGAGAAACCCCGGTTCATGTGATCCGTGAACACAATAACCTCCCCCTCTTTGGGCTGGGGAAATGTTTCTTCCGGGTCTGGGGCATGATAGGACATGATTTCTCTCTTCGGCAAATATCCGATCTTCACAAAATCGTCAAACGTGCTTTCTGTGACAATTGATTTGGCCCAGTTGCAGGAAGTGGGAGCTTTGGGTGCCATTGTGACAAAGCCTAAAGAGTAAAAATTCCCGGTTCAAATTTAAAGCTGGACAGAAACATTACAGTACATATTCAATATGGTGGCTTATGAAGGGGTCTATTGGTATAAGGATAATTATGTCAAAGCTGTTTAAGCGGCCATGGGATTAATTAAACCGCCGTCTGTGGTCAAGGTTATCCAGTGAGATTTGTCTCTTTAAAAAGCCGGTGACAAGAGTCGCCATGGCTAGATGGATCTAACAAAGTTCAGATTTTTGCCTAAGTGTTGTATAAACAGGTTTCACAAACTGCAGCTATTATTTTCGATCAAACGGTTGTTCGAAAAGAAAAAAATTCTAGACCTAAAAACTTGGCACAGAGAAGTTCATGCACCCTAATGAGGATTCTTTGCAGAAAAAGAAGATCTACTAGTGTATAAAATGGATGCGGAATGTCTACATCATGAGATTTATGCTATTTTTGGATCCAAAGAAGCCATAGCAAGGGGAACACAAAGAACAAGGATGAACTGCGCACTGTACAGAAGAACTCGCCAAAACCTAAACATTGATATAAGATGCAGAAAGGGGAAACTTACAGTGCTGGATCTGGTGCGGAGGGACGTCGCCGTTCTCTGGTCGGATTCAAGTTGATGCAGCGGCCAAGGTCGACGGAGATGAGGTGCGCTACAGCGGCGGCAGAGCTCAGGCGATAGTGGGGCACGAGAGGAAGAACAAGATGAAGGGGGAGAATGAAGAAAGACCTGGTCGGGTCTATTTATAAGGAAAGACCACCAAAAGAGCGCGAAAACGAGGAAGCCGAAACATAAGTTGTCCAACTACAAGGATGCCTCGATTTTTGGGATAGTCATCAAGATAAAGATCCATTGGGATACATTGAACAAAACATGCATTTATAGCAGGTGACATCATGGCAGGTTACAACAAATCCAGAGGATTATGTCATGCCGGGTTACAAAAATTCTTACAAAAGAAGAAGATTTTCTTAAGTATCGGAGATTGACATGAACCAGTTCAAATCAATCTAGGGCCTAATGTTGGGGATATAACTATTGGTATGACCCGCCTAGGAGGGGCCGGGTTATACTCACAAATATTCTTGAAGCCCAAGACCCACGATGGAGATGGCGGTTCAAGCAAGGGCCCAAAGCGCAGAGGTGACTTAAGGCCCATAGTGATAAACCGCCATGTACGCGTGACTTGTATTGTAAGGAAAGAATAGTTAAGAGACTGAGCCGGACACTGTTTATGAGCCGGCCGAGACTCCGTGAGCCGCTGGGCGTCGACCTCTGCATATAAAGGGATGACCCGGCGGCGGGTCAGGGCAAGTAACATCAACTCGAGAGCTAGGTCAAGCGATTCGCTCCCTGGTTAATGAGTCATAAGCAATCTCACTCAAAACTGGATCTTAGGCTTTTACCTTCACTGCAAGGGGCCGAACTAGTATAAACCTTGTGTCCTTTGTCCCGTTTAACCCCTTTAAGCTTCCTAGTTGCGATGGCTCCACGACAAAGTCCTTACGCTAGGACATCTGACGTGACAATTCCACGACAATGAGTGAATACATATCCGCTCGTGGCCTTTATCTCATCAGTATCTGAGATCCAGTTTGAGTCACTATACCCTTCAAGCACCTTTGGGTGCCCAGTGTAGTGAATTCCATAATTTGCAGTGCCTTTCAAATAACGCAAAACATTCTCTAGAGCTTTCCAATGCACATCTCCTGGTTTTGAGACAAACCGACTCAGTTTGCTAACAGCAAAAGAGATGTCAGGTCTTGTAGCACTGGCTAAGTACATGAGCGAGCCAATAATCTGATAATATTTCAATTGGTCTCTAGTAATTCTTCGATTCTTTCGAAGCAACACACTAGCATCATATGGTGTTGGAGAGGGCTTGCAGTCATTGTAGCCAAAGCAACTCAAGATCGTTTCCACATAGTGAGACTAAAGCAATGTAATCCCACCATCATCGTCCCTCAACAACTTGATGTTCAGAATGACATCAGCCACTCCTGAATCCTTCATCTGAAACAGCGAGATAGGAAATCCTTGACCTCCTTAATAACATTCAGCTTTGTTCCGAAAATCAGTATGTCATCAACATACAAGCGAAGGATAACTCCCTCACCCCCACCATGGTGATAGTACACACATTTTTCAGCTTCGTTCACAACAAAGCCTGCAGTTGTTAAAGTTCTTTCAAACTTCTCATGCCACTGTTTAGGTGCTTGCTTGAGTCCATACAGAGACTCCAGCAACTTGCACACTTTCCCTTCCTGACCATCTATTACAAACCCATCTGGTTGTTCCATATAAATTTCCTCGTCCAACTCTCCATTTAGGAAAGCAATCTTAACATCCATTTGATGAACGAGAAGACCATGTGAGGCAGCTAGTGAAAGTAGAACATGAATAGTGGTCAATCGAGCCACAGGTGAGTAAGTATCAAAGAAGTCTTCACCTTCCTTTTGGGTATAACCCTTAGCCACAAGTCGAGCCTTGTACTTTTCAATAGTACCTTCAGGCCTAAGCTTCTTCTTGAATACCCATTTGCATCCTATAGGTTTGCACCCATAAGGACGACCAGTTATCTCCCAAGTTTCATTTGCCAAGATGGAATCCATCTCGCTACGAACTGCTTCCTTCCAGTAGTCAGCATCTTCAGATGTATAGGCCTCTGAAATAGAACTGGGAGTGTCATCTATGATATACACAAGAAAATCATCACCAAAGGACTTTGCAGTCCTCTGTCTCTTGCTCCTAGTAGGAACTTCATTGTTCTCCTCCACATGACTTTCAAAGCGTTCCATCGAAATGACAGGTTCAATAATTGTAACTGGTTCCTGATTCGATGAACTAGGCATCTCCTGATTTGATGAGGTAGCCATATCCTTCATGGGAAAGATATCTTCGAAGAAAGTCGCATCATTCGACTCCATGATCGTACCGACATGCATGTCAGGTACCTCAGATTTTACAACCAAGAATCTATAACCAATGCTATGAAAAGCATATCCCAAGAAAACACAATCCACAGTCTTTGGTCCAAGCTTCCGCTTCTTTGGAATTGGCACATTGACTTTTGCCAAACAACCCCATGTTCGTAGATAAGAGAGCTTTAACCTTTTCTTCTCCCATTCCTCGAATGGAGTTACCTCTTTATTCTTTGTGGGAACTCGGTTTAGGACATGACATGCAGTCAATATCACCTTCCCCCACCATGCCTTGGAGAGACCTGATGTGTCTAACATGGCGTTAACCAAATTAGTTAGAGTACAGTTCTTTCTTTCGACCACCCCATTTGACTGAGGTGAATAGGGAGGCGTCCTCTCATGGATTATACCATGTTCCGCACAAAAAGAATCAAATTCATTTGATAAATACTCTCGATCACGATCGGACCTAAGCCTCTTGATCTTTCGATCAAGTTGGTTTTCCGCTTCAGCTTTATAGATCTTGAAATAGTTCAAAGCCTCATCCTGAGATTTCAGAAGATACACATGACAGTATCTAGTGGAGTCATCAATTAACGTCATAAAATACTTCTTTCCTCCTTTTTGTCAAAACACCATTCATTTCACATAGATCTGAATGTATGAGCTCTAATGGTGCAAGATTTCTCGTTTCCGCAGTCACATGAGACTTACGAGGTTGCTTTGCTTGCACACACACTTGACACTTAGATCCCTTGACAGTGGTAAAACTAGGGATTAAGTTCAACTTTGCTAGTCGCGACATGCAACCGAAGTTAACATGACAAAGACGTGAATGCCACACATTTGATTCACTATTGTTGCAAACATGATTAACAACTTTATTGCAAACGTCTGATAAGGATAAACGAAATAGGCCTCCTGACTCATAGCCTTTACCAACAAAGGCTCCATACTTGGATATTACAAATTTATTCGACTCAAAGACAAGCTTGTAGCCATCTCTACACAGAAGAGATCCACTAACTAGATTTTTATTGACGGAGGGGACATAATGCACGTTCTTCAGCCGCACGATCTTCCCCGAAGTAAACTTCAGATCGACCGTGCCAACAGCACAAACAGAAGCACCTGAACCGTTGCCCATCAGCACGGTGGAAGTCCCTGCGGTCTGATAAGACGAAAACATGGAAATATCACCGCATACATGCACATTAGCACCCGTGTCAATCAACCAATCAGGAGAATGACATACTGAAAGAATAGTGGGAAATATACCATACCCAACATCGTTCATGTCAGTGTCTCCAATGACAACATTAGCGGTCTTGCCGCCTTTCCCAGGATGACGCTTGTTATAGCGATTAGGGCAACTAGGAGCCCAATGATCAGGATCCCCACACACATGACAAACACCTTTCTTATTGTCATTCTTCTTCTTGAAGTTCGTGTGCTGCACAACCTTGTTCTTCCCATCAAACTTTGCTTTACCATCAAACTTACCCTTGTTCTTGAACTTGCGGGGCTGGAATTCTTCTTTTGTACTAGATTGGCACTAGAACCTCCCTCAATACCTCGAGCACGGTTGTCCTTTGCTCTCGCCTTTTCTTCCACATCAAGATTACCAATGAGATCCATAACGGAAAACTCCTGCCTCTTATGCTTCAGCAAGGTAGCAAAGTTCCTCCATGTGGGAGGAAGCTTAGTGATGATACCTCTGGTAATAAACTTGTCCGGTAGGATACAATTGAAGTGCTCAAGTTCTCTAGCAAATGGCTGTATCTCATGAGCTTGCTCAACCACGGAGCGCTCTTCAATCATCCTGTAGTCATAGAATTGCTCCATGATGTACAGCTTGGTGCCAGCATCCGAGACCCCAAACTTGGCCTCGAGTGCGTCCCACATATCTTTTCCATTATCAATTGACGCATAAGCATCAACTATGTTCTCACCAAGAACACTTAAGAGAGCAGCCTTAAACAAGGTATCCATTTTCTGAAAAGCTTGTGCCTATTGTACATCTTGCTCTCCTTCAGGTTTGCCAAGAGTGCCGTCATAACAACTCATGGTTTGAAACCATAAGACTGCTCTCACGCGCCACCTCTTATAGTGGATACCCTCAAACATAGGAGGTCTCATGAAATCAGCAAAACCACTTGGGGTAAATTGCCTATCATAAGGTTTTTGGATTGTTGGAAATATGAGCAATTTACCATATGATTTTATTAACGAAAATACTGATTAAAGCATTACTAAGATAGTAGAGATAAAGCACGTCATGCGATCTGACAGAGAGAAGGTAAATATCATCTTCACATAAGAACTGTAGGCAAACATATCTAGGGCAAGCAGCATATATGAAGTAGAGCCTAACATATGTAGGGCAAACAGTAGAACAAGGAACTGTGACATGACCTCTAACAGAAAGAGTAAGAACACGTACGGGACATCAGCAGTAGCGGTAGCACTGGACTTGGGGTCGGTGTCCTCGCCAACCATGTCGTCGAGGAGGTTGTCGACGTCGGGGAAGAAGTCGTCGTTGGGGAAGTAGTCATCGGAGTCCATGAACAAGGAGTGGAGTCAGTAGTCGCGCAGAGCGCTCCCCAAAAACCTTATCACCCTTCTCCCGTACATGACTCAAAAGGTGCGGTTTCGGAGGCCTACTGTCCCGACCTACGGTGCACGCCGCAAGCCGTGATGGGGAAGATCGTAGCAGCAGCGCAGTACTCAGGAACCGGTGGCAAGAGGAGGAAGTAATTCTGGTGCGTCTCTCCGAGAGGAGCGACCTCCCTTTTATAGGCGCAAGAGAAGGAGATGGGAGGCTGCGCCGGGAGCTGAAGGGAACACGCGAGACAAAACGAACAGGCAGCAGCCGAAGAGGCCTGTTGGGGAACGTTGCAGAAAATAAATTTTTTTCTACTGTTTCACCAAGATCCATCTATGAGTTCATCTAGCAACGAGTGATAGTAGTGCATCTACATACCTTTGTAGATTGCAAGCGGAAGCGTTCAAGAGAACGGGGTTGAGGGAGTCGTACTCGTCGTGATCCAAATCACCGATGACCAAGTGCCGAACGGACAGCACCTCCGCGTTCAACACACGTACGGAGCAGATGACGTCTCCTCCTTCCTGATCCAGCAAGGGGGAAGGAGAGGTTGATGAAGATCCAGCAGCACGACGGCGTGGTGGTGGATGCAACAGGGTTTCGACAGAGCTTCGCCGAGCTTCTGCGAGAGGGAGAGGTGTAGCAGGGGAGAGGGAGGCGCCAAAACTTCAGGGTGCGGCTGCCCTCCCTCCCCCCTTTATATAGGCCCCCTGGGGGGGGGCGCTGGCCCTGGAGATGGGATCTCCCAAGGGGGGCGGCGGCCAGGGGGTGGAGTGCCCCCCAAGGCAAGTGGAGGCGCCCCACCACCCTAGGGTTTCCGACCCTAGGCACAGGGGGGGGGGCAAGGGGAGGCGCACCAGCCCACCAGGGGCTGGTCCCCTCCCCACTTCAGCCCACGGGGCCCTCCGGGATAGGTGGCCCCACCGGGTGGACCCCCGGGACCCTTCCGGTGGTCCCGGTACAATACCGGTGACCCCCGAAAATCTCCCGATGGCCAAAACTGCACTTCCTATATATAATTCTTTACCTCCAGACTATTCCGAAACTCCTCGTGGCGTCCGGGATCTCATCCGGGACTCCGAACAACTTTCAGTTTGCTGCATACTCATATTCATACAACCCTAGCGTCACCGAACTTTAAGTATGTAGACCCTACGGGTTCGGGAGACATGTAGACATGACCGAGACGGCTCTCCGGTCAATAACCAACAGTGGGATCTGGATACCCATGTTGGCTCCCACATACTCCTCGATGATCTCATCGGATGAACCACGATGTCGAGGATTTAAGCAACCCCATATACAATTCCCTTTGTCAATCAGTACGTTACTTGCCCGAGATTCGATCGTCGGTATCCCAATACCTTGTTCAATCTCGTTACCAGCAAGTCACTTTACTCGTACCGTAATGCATGATCCCATGACCAGACACTTGGTCACTTTGAGCTCATTATGATGATGCATTACCGAGTGGGCCCAGAGATACCTCTCCGTCATATGGAGTGACAAATCCCAGTCTCGATCCATGTCAACCCAACAGACACTTTCGGAGATACCTGTAGTGCACCTTTATAGTCACCCAGTTACGTTGTGACGTTTGGTACACCCAAAGCACTCCTACGGTATCCGGGAGTTACACGATCTCATGGTCTAAGGAAAAGATACTTGACATTGGAAAATCTCTAGCAAAACGAACTACACGATCTTGTGCTATGCTTAGGATTGGGTCTTGTCCATCACATCATTCTCCTAATGATGTGATCCCGTTATCAATGACATCTAATGTCTATAGTCAGGAAACCATAACCATCTGTTGATCAACAAGCTAGTCAGCTAGAGGCTCACTAGGGGCATTTTGTGGTCCATGTATTTACACGTGTATTACGATTTTCGGATAATACATTTATAGCATGAATAAAAGACAATTATCATGAACAAGGAAATATAATAGTAATCCTTTTATTATTGCCTCTAGGGCATATTTCCAACAGTCTCCCACTTGCACTAGAGTCAATAATCTAGTTACATTGTGATGAATCGAACACCCATAGAGTTCTGGTGTTGATCATGTTTTGCTCACGGAAGAGGTTTAGTCAATGGATCTGCGACATTCAGATCCGTATGTACTTTGCAAATATCTATGTCTCCATCTTGAACATTTTCACGGATGGAGTTGAAACGACGCTTGATGTGCCTGGTCTTCTTGTGAAACCTGGGCTCCTTGGCAAGGGCAATAGCTCCAGTGTTGTCACAGAAGAGAGTGATTGGCCCCGACGCATTGGATATGACTCCTAGGTCCGTGATGAACTCCTTCATCCATATTGCTTCATGTGCTGCCTCCGAGGCTGCCATGTACTCCGCTTCACATGTAGATCCCGCCACGACGCTCTGCTTGCAACTGCACCAGCTTACTGCTCCACGATTCAACATATACACGTATCCAGTTTGTGACTTAGAGTCATCCAGATCTGTGTTGAAGCTAGCGTCGACGTAACCCTTTACGACGAGCTCTTCGTCACCTCCATAAACAGGAAACATGTCCTTTGTCCTTTTCAGGTACTTCAGGATATTCTTGACCGCTGTCCAGTGTTCCTTGCCGGGATTACTTTGGTACCTTCCTACCAAACTTACGGCAAGGTTTACATCAGGTCTGGTACACAGCATGGCATGCATAATAGATCCTATGGCTGAGGCATAGGGGATGACACTCATCTCTTCTTTATCTTTTGCCATGGTCGGGCATTGAGCCGAGCTCAATCTCACACCTTGCAATACAGGCAAGAACCCTTTCTTGGACTGATCCATTTTGAACTTCTTCAATATCTTATCAAGGTATGTGCTTTGTGAAAGACTTGTGAGGCGTCTCGATCTATCCCTATAGATCTTGATGCCTAATATGTAAGCAGCTTCTCCAAGGTCCTTCATTGAAAAACACTTATTCAAGTAGGCCTTAATGCTGTCCAAAAGTTCTATATCATTTCCCATCAAAAGTATGTCATCTACATATAATATGAGAAATGCTACAGAGCTCCCACTCACTTTCTTGTAAACGCAGGCTTCTCCATAAGTCTGCATAAACCCAAACACTTTGATCATCTCATCAAAGCGAATGTTCCAACTCCGAGATGCTTGCACCAGCCCATAAATGGATCGCTGGAGCTTGCATACCTTGTTAGCATTCTTAGGATCGACAAAACCCTCCGGCTGCATCATATACAGTTCTTCCTTAAGATAGCCGTTAAGGAATGCCGTTTTGACGTCCATCTGCCATATCTCATAGTCATAGTATGCGGCAATTGCTAACATGATTCGGACGGACTTTAGCTTCCCTACGGGAGAGAAAGTCTCATCGTAGTCAACCCCTTGAACTTGCCTATAACCTTTAGCAACAAGTCAAGCTTTATAGATGGTAACATTACCATCCGCGTCCGTCTTCTTCTTAAAGATCCATTTGTTTTCTATCGCTCGCCGATCATCGGGCAAGTCTGTCAAAGTCCATACTTTGTTTTCATACATGGATTCTATCTCGGATTGCATGGCTTCAAGCCATTTGTTGGAATCTGGACCAGCCATCGCTTCTTCATAGTTCGAAGGTTCACCGTTGTCTAACAACATGATTTCCAAGACAGGGTTGCCATACCACTCTGGTGTGGAACATGTCCTAGTGGACCTACAAAGTTCAGTAGCAACTTGATCTGAAGTACCTTGATCATCATCATTAATTTTCTCCCCAGTCGGTGTAGGCACCACAGGAACATTTTCCTGAGCTGCACTACTTTCCAGTTCAAGAGGTAATACTTCATCGAGTTCTACTTTCCTCCCACTTACTTCTTTCGAGAGAAACTCTTTTTCCAGAAAGGATCCGTTCTTGGCAACAAAGATCTTGCCCTTGGATCTTAAGTAGAAGGTATACCCAATGGTTTCCTTAGGGTATCCTATGAAGATGCATTCTTTCGACTTGGGTTCGGGCTTTTCAGGTTGAAGTTTCTTGACATAAGCATCGCATCCCCAAACTTTTAGAAACGACAGCTTAGGTTTCTTCCCAAACCATAATTCATACGGTGTCGTCTCAACGGATTTAGACGGAGCCCTATTTAAAGTGAATGTAGCTGTCTCTAGAGCGTATCCCCAAAATTATAGCGGTAAATCGGTAATAGACATCATAGATCGCACCATATCCAATAGAGTGCGATTACGACGTTCAGACACACCGTTACGCTGAGGTGTTCCAGGCGGCGTGAGTTGTGAAACGATTCCACATTTTCTTAAGTGTGTACCAAATTCGTGACTTAAATATTCTCCTCCACGATCTGATCGTAAGAACTTTATTTTTCGGTAATGTTGATTCTCTACTTCATTCTGAAATTCCTTGAACTTTTCAAAGGTCTCAGACTTGTTTTTCATTAAGTAGACATACCCATATCTACTTAAGTCATCAGTTAGAGTGAGAACATAACGATATCCTCCGCGAGCTTCAACGCTCATTGGACCACACACATCAGTATGTATGATTTCCAATAAGTTGGTTGCTCGCTCCATTGTTCCGGAGAACGGAGTCTTGGTCATTTTGCCCATGAGGCATGGTTCGCATGTGTCAAATGATTCATAATCGAGAGACTCTAAAAGTCCATCAACATGGAGCTTCTTCATGCGCTTGACACCAATGTGACCAAGGCGGCAGTGCCACAAGTATGTGGGACTATCGTTATCAACTTTACATCTTTTGGTATTCACACTATGAATATGTGTAACATTACGTTCGAGATTCATTAAGAATAAACCATTGACCATCGGGGCATGACCATAAAACATATCTCTCATATAAATAGAACAACCATTATTCTCGGATTTAAATGAGTAGCCATCTCGCATTAAACGAGATCCAGATACAATGTTCATGCTCAAACATGGCACTAAATAACAATTATTGAGGTTTAAAACTAATCCCATGGGTAAATGTAGAGGTAGCATTCCCGACGCGCATCGTCACCTCGTCCTTCGCCAGTCTCCGCTTATTCCACAGCTCCTGCTGTGAGTTACAAATATGAGCAACGACACCGGTATCAAATACCCAGGAGTTACTACGAGTACTGGTAAGGTACACATCAATTACATGTATATCAAATATACCTTTAGTGTTGCCGGCCTTCTTGTCCGCTAAGTATTTGGGGCAGTTCCGCTTCCAGTGACCATTCCCTTTGCAATAAAAGCACTCAGTCTCAGGCTTGGGTCCATTCCTTGACTTCTTCCCGGCAACTGGCTTACCGGGCGCGGCAACTTCTTTGCCGTCCTTCTTGAAGTTCTTCTTACCCTTGCCCTTCTTGAACTTGGTGGTTTTATTGACCATCAACACTTGATGTTCTTTCTTGATTTCTACCTCTGCTGACTTTAGCATTGAAAATACTTCAGGAATAGTTTTCACCATCCCCTGCATATTGTAGTTCATCACAAAGCTCTTGTAGCTCGGTGGGAGCGACTGAAGGATTCTGTCAATGACCGCCTCGTCCGGGAGGTTAATGTCCAGCTGGGACAGGCGGTTGTGCAACCCAGACATTTTGAGTATGTGCTCACTGACAGAACTGTTTTCCTCCATCTTACAACTATAGAACTTGTCGGAGACTTCATATCTCTCGACCCGGGCATGAGCTTGGAAAACCATTTTCAGCTCCTCGAACATCTCATATGCTCCTTGTCGCTCAAAACGCTTTTGGAGCCCCCGTTCTAAGCTGTAAAGCATGCCGCACTGAACGAGGGAGTAATCATCAGCGCGTGACTGCCAAGCGTTCATAACGTCTTGGTTCTCTGGGATGGGTGCTTCACCTAGCAGTCCTTCTAGGACATATGCTTTCTTGGCAGCTATGAGGATGATCCTTAGGTTCCGGACCCAGTCCGAATAGTTGCTGCCATCATCTTTCAGCTTGGTTTTCTCTAGGAATGCGTTGAAGTTCATGTTGACATGAGCGTTGGCCATTTGATCTACAAGACATATTTTGCAAAGATTTTAGACTAAGTTCATGATAATTAAGTTCATCTAATCAAATTATTTAATGAACTCCCACTCAGATTAGACATCCCTCTAGTCATCTAAGTGTTACATGATCCGAGTCGACTAGGCCGTGTCCGATCATCATGTGAGACGGACTAGTCATCATCGGTGAACATATCCATGTTGATCGTATCTTCCATACGACTCATGTTCGACCTTTCGGTCTCTGTGTTCCGAGACCATGTCTGTACATGCTAGGCTCGTCAAGTTAACCCTAAGTGTTTTTTGCATGTGCAAAACTGTCTTACACCCGTTGTATGTGAACGTAAGAATCTATCACACCCGATCATCACGTGGTGCTTCGAAACGACGAACTTTAGCAATGGCGCACAGTTAGGGGAGAACACTTTCTTGAAATTATTATAAGGGATCATCTTATTTACTACCGTCGTTCTAAGTAAACAAGATGCATAAACATAATAAACATCACACGCAATTATATAGTAGTGACATGATATGGCCAATATCATATAGCTCCTTTGATCTCCATCTTCGGGGCTCCATGATCATCTTCGTCACCGGCATGACACCATGATCTCCATCATCATGATCTCCATCATCGTGTCTCCATGAAGTTGCTCGCCAACTATTACTTCTACTACTATGGCTAACGGTTTAGCAATAAAGTAAAGTAATTACATGGCGTTAAATCATTGACACGCAGGTCATACAATAATTAAGACAACTCCTATGGCTCCTGCCGGTTGTCATACTCATCGACAGGCAAGTCATGATTCCTTTTACAAGAACATGATCTCATACATCACAATATATCATTCATCATTCATCACAACTTTTGGCCATATCACATGACATAGCAATTGCTGCAAAAACAAGTTAGACGTCCTCTAATTGTTGTTGCATCTTTTACGTGGCTGCAATTGGGTTCTAGCAAGAACATTTTCTTAGCTACGAATAACTACAACGAAATTTTGTCAACTTCTATTTACCCTTCATAAGGACCCTTTTCATCGAATCCTCTCCAACTAAAGTGGGAGAGACAGACACCCGCTAGCCACCTTATGCAACTAGTGCATGTCAGTCGGTGGAACCTGTCTCACGTAAGCGTACATGTAAGGTTGGTCCGGGCCGCTTCATCCCACAATACCGCTGAAGCAAAATAAGACTAGTAGTGGCAAGCAAGTTGACAAGATCTACGCCCACAACAGATTTGTGTTCTACTCGTGCAATAGAGAACTACACATAGACCTAGCTCATGATGCCACTGTTGGGGAATGTTGCAGAAAATAAATTTTTTTCTACGGTTTCACCAAGATCCATCTATGAGTTCATCTAGCAACGAGTGATAGTAGTGCATCTACATACCTTTGTAGATTGCGAGCGGAAGCGTTCAAGAGAACAGGGTTGAGGGAGTCGTACTCGTCGTGATCCAAATCACCGATGACCAAGTGCCGAACGGACAACACCTCCGTGTTCAACACACGTACGGAGCGGATGACGTCTACTCCTTCCTGATCCAGCAAGGGGGAAGGAGAGGTTGATGAAGATCCAGCAGCACGACGGCGTGGTGGTGGATGCAACAGGGTTTCGACAGAGCTTCGCCGAGCTTCTGCGAGAGGGAGAGGTGTAGCAGGGGAGAGGGAGGCGCCAAAACTTCAGGGTGCGGCTGCCCTCCCTCCCTCCCTTTATATAGGCCCCCTGGGGGGCGCCGGCCCTAGAGATGGGATCTCCCAAGGGGGGCGGCGGCCAGGGGGGTGGAGTGCCCCCCAAGGCAAGTGGAGGCGCCACCACCCTAGGGTTTCCAACCCTAGGCGCAGGGGAGGGGGGCCAAGGGGAGGCGCACCAGCCCACCAGGGGCTGGTCCCCTCCCCACTTCAGCCCACGGGGCCCTCCAGGATAGGTGGCCCCACCCAGTGGACCCCCGGGACCCTTCCGGTGGTCCCGGTACAATACCGGTGACCCCCGAAAATCTCCCGATGGCTGAAACTGCACTTCCTATATATAATTCTTTACATCCGGACTATTCCGAAACTCCTCGTGACGTCCGGGATCTCATTCGGGACTCCGAACAACTTTCGGTTTGCTGCATACTCATATTCATACAACCCTAGCGTCACCGAACCTTAAGTGTGTAGACCCTATGGGTTCGGGAGACATGTAGACATGACCGAGACGGCTCTCCGGTCAATAACCAACAACGGGATCTGGATAACCATGTTGGCTCCCACATACTCCTCGATGATCTCATCGGATGAACCACGATGTCGAGGATTTAAGCAACCCCGTATACAATTCCCTTTGTCAATCGGTATGTTACTTGCCCGAGATTCGATCGTCGGTATCCCAATACCTTGTTCAATCTCATTACCAGCAAGTCACTTTACTCGTACTGTAATGCATGATCCCGTGACCAGACACTTGGTCACTTTGAGCTCATTATGATGATGCATTATCGAGTGGGCCCAGAGATACCGCTCTGTCATACGAAGTGACAAATCCCAGTCTCGATCCGTGTCAACCCAATAGACACTTTCAGAGATACCCGTAGTGCACCTTTATAGTCACCCAGTTACGTTGTGACGTTTGGTACACCAAAAGCACTCCTACGGTATTCGGGAGTTACACGATCTCATGGTCTAAGGAAAAGATACTTGACATTAGAAAAGCTCTAGCAAACCGAACTACACGATCTTGTGCTATGCTTAGGATTGGGTCTTGTCCATCACATCATTCTCCTAATGATGTGATCCTGTTATTAATGACATCTAATGTCCATAGTCAGGAAACCATAACTATCTGTTGATCAACGAGCTAGTCAACTAGAGGCTCACTAGGGACATATTCTGGTCTATGTATTCACACGTGTATTACGATTTCCGGATAATACAATTATAGCATGAATAAAAGACAATTATCATGAACAAGGAAATATAATAATAATCCTTTTATTATTGCCTCTAGGGCATATTTCCAACAAGGCCCGCCCTTGGGTTTAGTGTCCACTACAGAAAAACATTTCAGCTTCCGAGTGACCTTTCGTATACCCGTAGTGCGTGGAAAAAATTTATACATCGGCTCGGCTCATTCCCGCAACCCGCGGCGCGTCGTGGTGAGGCCTGGTGAGGCGGGCGGCGGAGGAGGAGCGCGCGTGGATGTCCCTCTTGTTCTCATGCTCATACAAGTGGGGAAAGAACCTCCCTTATAAAGAGGTCCAACTCCCTCTAAACTAGCAATGTGGGAGTAAACTTTAGTTCCACCTCTTGCCTTACATGAATGGGCTGCGTGGGCCTCTAGGATTTATTAGAAATTTCTGAAACTGCTATTGGGCTAGGCCCAAATAGACAAAAATTCCAGCAAATAGGCGCTTTAAAATAATTACAGTTTAGGCCTGAACAAATGCGGAATAAACCTAGCGGTTAATTTGACAAGCACAAAACCTACAACAACTAGGCTCACCTATGTGCACCAACAACTTATGCTAAGCAAGATAAACAACTAGCTGATAGCAATATATATGACAAGAAACAATATGGCTATCACAAAGTAAAGTGCATAAGTAAAGGGCTCGGTTAAGAGATAACCGAGGCACGCAGAGACAACGATGTATCCCGAAGTTCACACCCTTGTGGATGCTAATCTCCATTTGGAGCGGTGTGGAGGCCCAATGCTCCCCAAGAAGCCACTAGCACTACTAGCGAAAACCCTAGTAGTAGCGCGGGTTTTGAGGCTATCAGCAGCGCGGGCAGCCGAGCTACTACTACGACGCTACAGCTAACTGTTAGTAGCAGTGCGGTCCGCACCCACGCTACTACTGTTGACTATATCAGCAGTGCTTTTACGGAACACGCTACTATTAATTACCTATAGCGATTTCCTATTCCTCGCTACTGCTATATATTTCATCATCCCCCCCCCCACCCGCTTCCTACCCCATTTCAGTTTCAATAAACTGCAATTTCCAGATACTAGGTACTACTAGATATCAATTTCATAAAGCATTATAGGTACTAGGTAGTACTCCCTCCGCTCCAAATTATTCGTCGTGGTTTTAGTTCAAATTTGAACTAAAACCACGATGAGTAATTTGGAACGGAGGGAGTACTAGATAACAATTTCATATATAGTCAACATGCATCCTCAAGCAGTACTAGGTGATATCGACGACGATCATCATATGTAGTTCTGGATGATATCGACGACGATCATCCTATGTAGTTCTAGATGATATCGACGACGATCATCATATGTAGTTCTAGATGATATAGCCACACACACATAGGTAGTTCTAGATGGTATCGACGATGATCATCATCCTTAAGCCTGGGCGGTGGGTGTTCCTGATAGTAATTAGGATGGCCTGTCCAACACGAAGATTCTTGCCAACGAGGAATCTCTTCCACCCAACCGAGTTTAAGTGTGTGCGACCGTCCGTGTCCATGCGGTAAGTACAGGTTGTGACGAAGCCCCTTGCGGTAAGGCTTAGTCCAGCTGAGCCTTCTTCATCAGGCTCCACAACTCACAGATAGGCTCTTTGCCAATTTGTGAATAAGAAAAACATATCAATTAATAAATAGCCTTGCACATACTACACATTTGTACTAAGCATGAATTCTACTAATAAGTACATATGTATTATCTACACTATTAATAGTTCCTTAGATTCTACACTAATAAGCATGTGATCCAACTCTACAGTAAAGCATATCATCGACTAGATTCCACACATCATATCATTGGACTCTACACTAAGCATATCATCGGATAATTTGCATTTGTAAGTATAACATACCATATCATGTCGATAGACCATGGTACTTGTCAGGCGGGCCACGAATGGCACCCCGACAAAGTCATGACGTGGCGGAATTATGTCCCATAGGTTGCACACCTCCTCCTCGCCCAACCTCATTCTTTGAGCTATGATGGCTTCAAGAAGTGGGTCCTCATTATCTTCATCGAGTGGGTCCTCATTATCTTCATCATCTTCGTCATCTTTATCATCTTTGTCATCTTCATCATTTTCCACCAGGTTGATATAAATGACAGCCAGCTTGGGTCTTTCTGCTCTGAAGGAGAAGCTGATCAACTCACCACCAGTAAGACGCATGCGAGCGAGGAAACGAGCCCATCCATCTCCTCCAATCTGTGACATATTGCGTCCTTTCTCGACCTCCATAGTGTACGGCCCTCAGGATCCTCAAATGTCACAGTGTCTCATGTCAGCTTGTTGAATTTCAACCTCACATTGCATGGAACGATCTGTGTAAAAAAAAGCGAAATAACACAATGTAGTAATGCTAACACTAAAAATAAAATAGTTGTTACATTTCATATAATTTCTTACCACCGCATGACGAAAACTCGACTGGAAGTAGATGCTGAACAACTTGCCAGTTGCAAGGCTGCTGGCGCATCTTGACTTGCACAGTCGACATGGTGGTGGTGATGGTGACGCCATTTTCCTAAAGCATTGGTTAAAGGGTTGGCCCAAACCATCCCAATGTATGCATGAGTGCGTTTAAATTTCCCGCAGAAATATCCAAGGGGATCAGTGATACAATTTCACATTACTGGTGGGCCGATGAGGAAAATCTACGTAGAATGCACCTGGTATACATGCACTAGCACCGAACTTCATCCGAGCCACTTCAAAATCAACCTTTAGTCCTTGGTTGACTCAATGGGATAGGGCTTTGGCGAGCAAAAAAGTTTGAACATTTATGCATCATTTTCAGTTGACCAGTTCTACATATTATGTGGTGTTGTCCTATAGAAGGTTCCGTGAACATGAATATGTCTTTGAACCACTTGATCGTAAAAATCACAAAGAGCATTGGCTCCATGCAGTCATTGGAATCACTTGACCTCTCCAACAATCAACTCACTGGTGAAAATTCCTTCAAGCCTATCCAATCTAACATCGCTAAACTATCTGAACTTGTCTTGCAATAACTTATCAGGAAGGATACCTACCGAAAATATGATTATAGAACATAACATAACACTATTATGGGGTGGGCAGGGGGCATTTACCCCCTCCCACCCCCTGGCGGCGCAGTTCACCGTGTTGTATTTATTCAATAGACATTTAAGATAGAGTGCATGTATCTTATTATTATTTGCATCATATAATCATGACCGTGCTCTGGATCATTTATGATAGAGTACATGTATTTACTTAACCATGGCTATAGCCATGTTGCTCCTGTGTATTTTCTGTGGGGCTTAAATATGAACCTGAATGTTTTTTTTGACATTGCAAATATCCACTATGTTAACTCAATTGCTTTCTCAATTTTATGTTCCTTTGGGTTGGCTTTGGGCCCCATTCAAATCCTAAGTTTGCATAAGTCAAATCTATACACATTTGACTAACTTTATAGAACTTTTTAAATATATACAACATCATATATATACGAATGGGGATTTTATTTACATGGTTCTTGGCGCACCTATTAAAGCATTTTAAATTTAAAAACATTTAGAAAATCAAGTAAGTCTGAAATTTTTTGGCGGTGAACATTTAAAAGGATAAAACCATATGTTTCCTACGACCTGGTGTAGTTACCCCCACTTTTGTTTTGTACGTTTTAGGTAGTATCTATGCTACTGGACAGTATGCATGCGTAGTATGTAGTACAATATATAAGAATGTTTGGGTAGTACATATACTACTTTTTAGGTAGTATGTACCATATTTTGAGCATACTCCATTTTCTATACAAATATGTATGTATTTCACAAACATAATAAAACTATGGGGCACTTGTAATTTTTTTCATATAATTCACTTTGTAGTATCTTAGATATAGTATATGAACATACTAAAAATGAGGAGGACACCACTGCAGCAATAAAGGAACTAGTTGTGCAGGTGCCCGTTTCAAAAAATAATTTTTTACAGCACACACACACGCGCGCACGCACGCGCGCACACATTTACTTTCACACATGGCGCATAAAAAGACAAATATGTATTTTCAAATGGGCCGAAATCTTTTGTTTTTGGGCTGGAATTTTTTTGTGTGCGCAGCTTACAAATTACATTTTTTTCAAACCAAAATTTCATGGATTTGTAGTGAATAGATACAATTTTCCACATAATTATTTTTTATTTTTTTAACTTTTAAATATACGTCGCACTCAGGAATCCTAGGCCTATAAGCAATGCACGAAAAATCTACGTTGATTCTTCTGGTCCAGCTCGCGAGGCTCGGCACCTGTCCTTTAAAGGTGTCCATTGTTTATCTCCTTTCATTATTTTTAAAACTTCCATTCTTGTCCCAAGACCTCTTGGCGTGGGTTAAGAGCTGGAATCTAGGAGAGCGTCTATACTTGTCTCAAAAAAAAAAAAAAAGAGAGCGTCTATACCTGCTTGCTGCAAGGTGTACGCCAACTCAAATGGGCCGGACCCAAAGTGTCCACCTGCAGCACAGCATACCCACGGTACATCACAGTGTATCCGCATTTTTATCTCTTTTATCCGCAGTGTAAAGCAAATTGTTGACGCCACTTTTAAAAGATGTTGATAGCAATCAAAAAATTGTTTCATTTCATTTTAAAAATGTTGACGTCTTTGGAAAAAATGTTAGTGCAAATTTTAAAAACTGTTTACATAATGTAAAACAATTGTTTGCGTAACTCAAAAAATTGTTTTATGCCATAAAAAATGTTCACCACATTTAAAAATGTTTATATAATGAAAAAAAAATGTTTGCATAGTTTTATAAAAAATGGTTCACAATCCTTCCGTCCCAAAATAAGTGTCGTCAATTTAGTACAACTTTGCAATAAACCATCGACACTTATATTGGGACGAAGGCAGTACAATTCAAAAAAATATTTGTCGTTTCAAACAGATATACACCCGTTCTGAGAATATGTCCATGATATTTTAAAAAAATTTATACAATGTAAAACAATGACCTCATAATTTAAAACAATGTGGCTTACCATTCAAAAACTGTTCAATGCATATTTATAAATATTTAATATTTATTTAAAATATGTTCAAATATGTATTTGAAAAATTAATCATGTATGTGTGAAACGTTCAACGTGTATCAAAAAAATGTTATATGTGTATAACAAAAATATACAATGTGTGTTAAAAATTTTAACATATATTTGAAAAAATACCAAAGAAATACCAAGAGAGCCAAAGGAAACTGACAAGAAAAACACAAAAGAAAAAAAAACACATGGAAATTTCTAAAATTACTCAGAACCAATCCATAGAAGCATCCCAAAACAAGTCTACTTGGCCGACTGCTACTTGTGAGCTGCGTTGAGATTTTCCTGAAGAGGAGAGGATGATGCAGTATGATAGAGATAAGTATTTCTCTTAGTTAAAAAACAAGGTTATCAATCCAATAGGAGAACCACGCGGAACCTCGTTAGCAGCACCTACACATACAAAAAGCAAATACTTGCACCCAATGCAAACAAGGAGGTTGTCAATCCCCTCGACGGTTAATTGCAAGGATAAAATCTCATAGTGATAGATAGCCTGATTAAAAAATAGAATAAAGGAATGGTAAATAAATTGCAGCAATGTATTTTTGGATTTTATATGTGATAAAAGTAGACTTGGGGGCCATAGTTTTCACTAGAGGCTTCTCTCTCGAACAAAAAACATACGGTGGGTAAACAAGCTACTGTTGGGCAATTGATAGAAAAGTGCATAGTTATGACGATATTCAAGTAAATGATCATGTATATAGGCATCACATCCGAGATAAGTAAACTGACTCCTGCTGGCATCTACTACTATTCCTCCACACATCGACCGATGTCCAGCATGCATCTAGAGTATTAAGTTCATGAAGAATGGAGTAACGCCTTAAGCAAGATGACATGATGTAGACAAAGTAAACTCAATCAATATGAATAAACCCTGTCGTTTTCCCCTTAATGGAAACAATACGTGCCTTGTCGCCTTCCGTTACTGGGATATAGATCACCACAAGATTGAACCTACTACAAAACATCTCTGCCGTTGCAAGATAAATCAATCTAGTTCGATAAACCAAACAGATAGATTAGAGAGAAATACAAAGCTATAATAATCATGCATATAAGAATTCAGAAAAGACTAAAATATTTATCATGAATAACCTGATCGCAAATCGAAAATTCATCGGATCCCAATAAACACACTGCAAAAGAAGATTACATCGGGTAGAACTCCAAGAACATTGAGGAGAACATTGTATTGAAGATCAAAGAGAGAGAAGAAGCCATCTAGGTACTAGATATGGACCCGTAGGTCTATGGTAAGATACCTACACATCATGGGAAGGGCAACAAGGTTGATGCAGAAACCCTCCATAACCGATTCCCCCCTTCGGCAGAGTGCTGGAAAAGGTATCCGGATGGGATCGTGGAAGAACAGAGACTTGCGGCGGCAGAAAAAGTATTTTGTGTGGCTCTTTGTTGGTTTCTGATTTTAGAGAATTTATAGAGGTGTAAGTAGGTTAGATGGAGCCACGAGGAGCGCACGAGGTACTAGCGTCCTAATGCCTTGTCGCGTACTCCTTCGCCTTCTGGCCTCCTCCTCAAGCTTATAGGGTATCTCTTGTCAAGAAAAAATCGTCAAAAAGTTTGTAGCATTTCGACTCAGTTTGGTACTGTTTTCCTGGAAAACCAAAAACAGGCAAAAAACACATGGCACTGGGTTAATAGGTTAGTCCCAGAAAATGATATATAATTTCATATAAAACATCCAAGATTGCTACTATAATAGAATGGAACAATATAAAATTATAGATACGTTGGAGACGTATCAACATCCCCAAGCTTAATTCCTACTCATCCCCGAGTAGGTAAATGATAAATACAGAATTTTTGATGTGGAATGCTACCTAACATGTCTATCATGTAATCTCTTTTAGGTATGAATATTATGGTTCAAATGATTCAAGACAATAGTCTATAATTTGATATAACGACGTCAATACTCAGGCATACTAACAAATAATCATCTCTTTCAAAAAAAATGCTAAAGAAAGTTATCCCTACAAAATCACATAGTCTTGTCATGCTCTATCTTCCTAACACAAAGGTATTTATCTTGTACAAACCCGATGACAAGCCGAGCAATTGGTTCATACTTTTTAACGCGCTTTATGTTTTCAACCCCCACGCAATACATGAGCGCAAACCATGGACATAGCACTATGGATGGAATAGAATGCGGTGGTAGAGATTGATATTGGAGAAGAGAAAAAAATGAAGAAAGTCTCACATTGACGAGGCTAATCAACGGGCTACGGTGATGCCCATCAATTTTTGTTAATGCAAGGAGTATGGATTGCCACGCAACGGATGCACTAAAAGCTATTAGTGTATGAAAGCCAAAATAAAAACTAAGTGGGTGTGCATCCAACTTGCTTGCTCATGAAGACCTCGGGCATTTGATAAAGCTCATCATCGGAATATACAAGCCAAGTTCTATAATGAAAAATTCCCACTAGTATATGAAAATGAAAGCATATGAGACTCTTTATATGAAAAACGTGGTGCTACTTTGAATCAAAAGTGTGGAAAAGGATAGTAACATTGCCCATTCTCTCTTTTTCTTTCATTATTTTTTCTTTTTCTTTTTTCTTATCTTTTTCTTTCTTTTTTGTGGGCACTTTTTCGCCTCCTTTTTTTTGTATAATTCCTCACCGGGACAATGCTCTAATAATGAATAATGATGATCATCACGCTTCTATTTACTTACAACTCAAAATTACAACTCGATACTAGAACAAAATATGAGTCTAAATGAATGCCTCTGGCAGTGTACCAGGATGAGCAATGATGCTAGTGTAACATGTATAAAAATGATGAATGGTGGCTGAGCCACAAATACTATGTCAGCTATATGATCATGCATAGCAATATGACACTAATAATGTGTGTCATAAAAACAGAGCGGTGGAAGTTGCATGTCAATATATCTTAGAATGGCTATCGAAATGCCATAATAGGTAGGTATTGTGGCTGCTTTGAGGAAGATATAAGGCGGCATATGTGTGATATAGCGTATCATCTCACGAGCTTTGGATGCACCGACGAAGTTTGCACCAACTTTTGAGGTGAGAAAGGGCAATGCACGTTACCGAAGAGGCTAGAAAATTGTGGAAAGGTGAGAGTGTGTATGATCCATGGACTCACATTAGTCATAAAGAACCCATATACTTATTGCAAAAGTTTATTAGCCTCGAGGCAAAGTACTACTACGCATGCCCTGCTACTTCTTGAGCTTCCTTTGGTTTTTCCCTTGAGGAGGAAAGGGTGATGCAGCAAAGTAGAGACAAGTATTTCCCTCGGTTAAGAACCAAGGTATCAATCCAGTAGGAGGTACACGCAAGTCCCCAATAGATGCACCTGCAGAAACTAACAAACACTTGCACCCAACGCGAAAAGGGGTTGTCAATCCCTTCACGGTCACTTGCAAGAGTGAGATGTGATAGAGATAGATATAAAATATAACTAAAAGGTAAAATAATAAGAAAGTAAATAAATTGCAGCAAGGTATTTTTGGGTTGTTGGTTTTATAGATCTGAAAATAAATGATGATACACAGATCCGGGAGCCATAGGGTTCACTAGAGGCTTCTCTATTGAAAGAAAACATACGGTGGGTGAACAAATTACTGTTGAGCAATTGATAGAAAAGCACATAGTTATGACAACATCCAAGGCAATGATCATGAATATAGGCATCACGTCCATGACAAGTAGATCGAAATGATTTTGTATCTACTACTATTACTCCACACATCGACCGACTCCTACCTGCATCTAGAGTATTTAGTTCAAGCGAACATAGTAACACATTAAGCAAGATGACATGATGTAGAGGGATAAACTCAAGAAATACGATATAAAATCCATCTTTTAACCTTAATGGCAACAATACAATACGTGCCTTGCTACCCCTACTATGTCACTTGGTGAGGACACTACAAGATTGAACCCATCACAAAGCACCTCTCCCATGGCAAGATAGATCAATCTAGTTGGCCAAACCAAATCAATAGATCGAAGAGAAATTCAAAGCTTTCTAAATAATGCATATAAGAAATCAGAGGAGACTCAAATAATATTCATAGATAATATGATCATAAACCCACAATTCATCATGTCTCAACAAACACACCGCAAAAGAAGATTACATCAGATAGAACTCGAAGAAGATCGAGGAGAACATTGTATTGAAGATCAAAGAGAGAAAATAAGCCATCTAGCTACTAGATATGGACCCGTAGGTCTATGATAAACTACTCACACATTATCGGTAGGGCAGCAAGGCTGATGTAGAAGACCTCCGTGATTGAATCCCCCTCTGGCAGATCGCCAGAAAAGGTCCCCAGATGAGATCTCACGAGAGCAGAGATTACGACGGAGGAAAAGTATTTTTGTGGACGCTTCTGATAATGATGGAATATTTGAGAATATATAGAGGCAGAATTGGGGTTGGATGACCTACGAGGAACCCACAAGCCAAGGGGAGCCCCCATAGGGCGCGCTCCTATGGCTTGTGGCCACCTCGTAGGGCTTCTGGACTCTTCTTAGTGTCATCTAGTTGTCTTCTGGTCCAAGAAGAATCATTGTGAAAGTTTATTTCGATTGGACTCCGTTTGATATTCCTTTCTGAAAAAGTCAAAAACATTGAAAAAACAACAACTAGCACTGGGCACTAGGTTAATAGGTTAGTCCCCAAAAATAATATAAATTAGTATCATAATGCATATAAAACATCCAACATAGATAATATAATAGCATGGAACAATAAAAAAATCTTGATACATTGGAGACGTATCAAGCATCCCCAAGCTTAATTCCTACTCGTCCTTGAGCAGGTAAATGATAAAAATAGAATTTTTGATGTGGAATGCTACCTAACATGTTTATCAATGTAATCTTCTTATTGTGGCATGAATATTCAGATCAAGATTCAAAAATGAAAGTTCAGTATTGACATAAAAACAATAATACTTCAAGCATACTAATAGAGCAATCATAGTTTCTCAAAAATAACATGGCCAAAGAAAGTTATTCCTACAAAATCATATACTCTGATCATGCTCTATCTTCATCACACAAAGTATTTAATCATGTACAACTCCGATGACAAGCCAAGCAATTGTTTTCATAGTTTCGACATTCTATAGCTTTTTCAACTTTCACGCAATACATGAGCGTGAGTCATGGATATAGCACTATGGTGTAGGTTGTGAGGAAGACAAAAGGAAGAAAGTATCACATCAACTAGGCAAATTAATGGGCTATGGAGATGCCCATCAAGTGATATCGATGCAAGTGAGTAGGGATTGCCATGCAACAGATGCACTAGAGCTATAAGTGTATGAAAGCTCAGAAGAAAACTAAGTCAGTGTGCATCCAACTTGCTTGCTCATGAAGACCTAGGGACTTTTCGTGGAGGACTAGATCCAGTAACCGGTGGTCTCTGGCTGACCGATATTGCGCACCATCCTTGGAATATACAAGCCAAGTTCTATAATGAAAAATTCCCACTAGTATATGAAAGTGACAAAATAGGAGACTCTCTGTCATGAAGAATATGGTCCTACTTTGACGCCCAAGTGTGGAAAAAGGGTAGTAACATTGTCCCTTCTCTCTTTTTCTCTCATTTTTTCTTTTCTCTTTTTTCCCCTTTTTTCATTCATTTTATTTTATTTTTCGTTCGGAGACTCATCCCGACTTGTGGGGGAATTACAGCCTCCATCATCCTTTCCTCACTTGGGACAATGCTCTAATAATGATGACCATCACACTTTTATTTACTTACAACTCAAGAATTACAACTCGATGCATGCTTGAACAAAGATATGACTCTATGTGAATGCCTCATGCATATGAGAATAATATGACAATGATGGTGCGTGTCATAATAAAACGAAATGGTGGAAGTTGCATGGCAATACATCTCGGAATGGCTATGGGAATGCCATACTAGGTAGGTATGGTGGCTGTTTTGAGGAAGGGTATATGGTGGGTGTAATGCATGGGCGAAAGTTCCGCGGTACTAGAGATGCTAGAAATGGTGTAAGGGTGAGAGTGTGTATAATCCATGGACTTAACATTAGTCATAAAGAACTCACATAATTATTGCAAAAATTTATTAGCCCTCGAAACAAAGTACTAATACGCATGCTACTAGGGGGATATATTGGTAGAAAAAGACCATCGCTCGTCCCCGACCGCCACTCATAAGGAAGACAATCAAAAATAAATCATGCTCTAACTTCATCACATGACGGTTCACCATAGTGCATGCTTCAGGAATCACAAACTTTAGCACAAGTATTATCAATCAACCACAACTACCAACTAGCATAACTCTAAAATCACCATCTTTATATCTCAAAAAAATGCAAGGAATCAAACTTCTCATATATTCAATGATCTTCATGAAAGTCTTTATTATATCCCTCTTGGATGCCCATCATATTAGGACTAAATTCATAACCTAAACCAATTGCCATACGATTTTCAAGACTCTCAAAATAGTATAAGTGAAGCATGAGAGTTCATCAATTTCTATAAAATAAAACCGCCGCGCTCTAAAAAGATATATGTGAAGCACTAGAGCAACTGCCTAGCTCAAAAGATATAAGTGAAGCACATAGAGTATTCTAATAAATTCACGATTAATGTGTGTCCTTCTCAAAAGGTGTGTACAGCAAGGATGATCGTGGCAAACACAAAAGCAAATAAAGCAAAGACTCATATATCACAAGACGCTCCAAGCAAAACACATAAATGATGTGTATCCGTCGTATCTATAATTTTTTATTGTTCCATGCCAATATTCTACAACTCTTACATACTTTTGGCAAACTTTTTATACTATTTTTGGGACTAACATATTGATCCAGTGCCCAGTGCCAGTTCCTGTTTGTTGCATGTTTTTTGTTTCGCAGAAAATCCATATCAAATGGAGTCCAAACGGGATAAAAACGAACCGAGATTTTTTTGGAATATTTATGAATTTTGCGAAGAAGAATCAACACGAGATGATGATCGAGGGGGCCACGAGGCAGGGGGGCGCCCCGGGGGTCAGGCGCGCCCTGGCCCCTCGTGGCCACCCCGTAAGGCGGTTGGTGCCCTTCTTTCGCCGCAAGAAAGCCAATATCCGGATAGAAATCGTGTCCAAAGGACAACCCAATCGGAATTACGGATCTCCGGGAATATAAGAAATGGTGAAAGGTCAGAATCTGGAAAGGCAGAAACAGAGAGAGACAGAGAGACATATCCAATCTTGGAGGGGATCTCTCTCCTCCCACGCCATGAAGACCATGGACCAGAGGGGAAACCCTTCTCCCATCTAGGGAGAAGGTCAAGGAAGAAGAAGAAGAAGGGGGCTCTCTCCCCCTCTCTCCCGGTGGCGCCGAGACGCCGCTGTTGGGGCCATCATCATCACCACGATCTACACCAACACCTCCGTCATCTTCCCCAACATCTTCATCACCTTCCCCATCTATATTCAGCGGTGCACTCTCCCGCAACCCGCTATACCCTCTACTTGAACATGGTGCTTTATGCTTCATATTATTATCCAATGATGTGTTGCCATGCTATGATGTCTGAGTAGATTTTCGTTGTCCTATCAGTAATTGATGAATTGCTATGATTGGTTTAATTTTCTTGTGGTTATGTTGCTGTCCTTTGGTGCCCATCATATGAGCGCGCGCGTGGATCACACCACAGGGTTAGTTGTATGTTGATAAGACTATGTATTGGAGGACAAGAGTGACAGAAGCTTCAACCTAGCATAGAAATTCATGCATACGGGATTGAAGGGGTACCAATATATCTTAATGCTATGATTGGGTTTTACCTTAATGAACGTTAGTAGTTACGGATGCTTGCTAATAGTTCCAATCATAAGTGCATAGAATTCTAAGTCAGGGATGACATGCTAGAAGTGGCCTCTCCCACATAAAACTTGCTATCGGTCTAGTAAAGTAGTCAATTGCTTAGGGACAATTTTGCAACTCCTACCACCACTTTTCCACACTCTCTATACTAACTTTATTGCTTCTTTATCTAAACAGCCCCTAGTTTATGTTTACGTGCTCTTTATATTCTTGCAAACCTATCCAACAACACCTACAAAGTCCTTCTAGTTTCATACTTGTTTTAGGTAAAGCGAATGTTAAGCGTGCGTAGAGTTGTATCGGTGGTCGATAGAACTTGAGGGAATATTTGTTCTACCTTTAGCTCCTCGTTGGGTTCGACACTCTTACTTATCGAAAGAGGCTACAATTGATCCCCTATACTTGTGGGTTATCAATATCATGTAGTGAAAAAACATATAGCCTCAAGTAATTACCGATGGACTGAAGACAAAAGAGGGGATGCCATCTGGGGCATCTCCAAGCTTAGATGCTTGGTTCTCCTTAAATTTTACCTTGGGGTGACTTGGGAATTCCCAAGCTCAGGATCTTGCCACTCCTTATTATTGGGGAACGTAGCATGCAATTTCAGAAAAATTCCTACGATCACGCAAGATCTATCTAGGAGATGCATATCAACGAGATGGGGAGAGTGTGTCCACATACCCTCGTAGACCGAAAGCAGAAGCATTATGTTAACATGGTTGATGTAGTCGAACGTCTTTACGATCCAACCGATCGAGCACCGAACGTACGACACCTCCGAGTTCAGCACACATTCAGCTCGATGACGTCCCTCGAACTATTGATCCAGTAGAGGGTCGAGGGAGAGTTCCGTCAGCACGACGGTGTGATGATGGTGTTGATGATGTGATCCGCGCAGGGCTTCGCCTAAGCACTATGATGATACTATCAGAGGAGTAAATGGTGGAGGGGGGCACCGCACACGGCTAAGACAATGTTGTCTGTTGTGTTTTGGGGTGCTCCCCTGCACCCGTATATAAAGGAGGGAGGGAGGAGGCGGCCGACCTAGAGGGGCGCGCCAAAGGGGGGAGTCCTACTAGGACTCCTATTCCTAGTAGGAGTCGCCCTTCCTTTTCGGAGTAGGAGAAGGGGGAAGGGAAAGAGAGAGGGAGAAGGAAAGGGGGGGGGGGGCGTGTTGGGGAACGTAGCAATAATTCATAATTTTCTACACAACACCAAGATCAATCTACGGAGATTCTAGCAACAAGAGAGGGAGAGGATGAGCATCTTCATACCTTTGAAGATCGCTAAGCGGAAGCGTTACAAGAACACAGATGATGGAGTCGTACTCGCGGCGATTCAAATCGCGGAAGATCCGATCTAGCGCCGAACGGACGGCGCCTCCACGTTCAACACATGTACAGCCTGGGGATGTCTCCTCCTTCTTGATCCAGCAAGGGGAGATGAGAAGTTGAGGGAGAACTCCGAGAACACGACCACATGGTGGTGGTGGATCTCGTGGTATTGCTGTAGGGCTTTGCCAAGCACTATGGAGGAGGAGAAAGAGTTGGAGGAGGGAGAGGGCTGCGCCAGGGGAAGGGTGCGGCTGCCCTCTCTCTCCCTCACTATATATAGGGGGAAGGGGGGAGGAGGAGGCGCCATAGGGTTTCCCTAAGGGGTGGCGGCCATAGGGGAAACCCTAGATGGGTTTGGGCGCCCCACCCCTAGGACACTTGCCCCCCAAGCCGGTAAGGGTGGCTGCCCTAGGGGTGGCGCCCTCACCTCTCCAGGTTACATGAGAGGGGTTGGGAGGGGCCCACATCCCCTTAGTGGGCTGGTGTTCCCCCTCCCCTTGGCCCATAAGCCCCCCCCAGCGATTGTCGGGGCCACCGAAACACCTTTCGGTCACGCTGGTCGTCACCCGGTACTCCCAGAACAATTCCGGACTCCAATACCCTTCATTCAATATATCGATCTTCACCTCCGGACCATTCCGGAGTTCCTCGTCATGTCCAGGATCTCATCCAGGACTCCGAACAACCTTCGGTAACCACATACTATTTCCGATAACAACTCTAGCGTCACCGGACCTTAAGTGTGTAGACCCTACGGGTTCGGAAACCATGCAAACATGACCGAGATGTTCTCCGTCCAATAACCAACAGCGGGATCTGGATACCCATGTTGGCTCCCACATGTTCCACGATGATCTCATCGGATGAACCACGATGTCGGGGATTCAAGCAATCCCGTATACAATTCCCTTTGTCAATCGGTATGTTACTTGCCAGAGATTCAATCGTCAGTATCCCAATACCTCGTTCAATATCGTTACCGGCAAGTCACTTTACTCGTTCCATAGTGCACGATCCCGTTATTAACTACTTAGTCACATTGAGCTCATTATGATGATGCATTATCGAGTTGGCCCAGAGATACCTCTCCATCATACGGAGTGACAAATCCCAGTCTCGATTTGTGCCAACCCAACAAACACTTTCGGAGATACCTGTAGTGCACCTTTATAGCCACCCAGTTACGTTGTGACGGTTGGTACACCCAAAGCATTCCTACGGTATCCGGGAGTTGCACAATCTCATGGTCTAAGGAAATGATACTTGACAATAGAAAAGCTCTTAGCAAACGAACTACACGATCTTGTGCTATGCTTAGGATTGGGTCTTGTCCATCACATCATTCTCCTAATGATGTGATCCCATTATCAATGACATCCTATGTCCATGGTCAGGAAACCATAACCATCTATTGATCAACGAGCTAGTCAACTAGAGGCTCACTAGGGACATGTTGTGGTCTATGTATTCACACATGTATTACGGTTTCCAGTTAATACAATTATAGCATGAACAATAGACAATTATCATGAACAAGGAAATATAATAAAAACCATTTTATTATTTCCTCTAGGGCATATTTCCAACAGTCTCCCACTTGCACTAGAGTTAATAATCTAGTTCACATCACTATGTGATTGTAATGAATCCAACACCCATGGTGTTTGCTCATATCTTGCTTGTGAGAGAGGTTATTAGTCAACGGGTCTGAACCTTTCAGATCCGTGTGTGCTTTACAAATCTCTATGTCATCTTGTAGATGCAGCTACCACGCGCTACTTGGAGCTATATAACTGCTATACTATACGAATCTGGTTTACTACTCAGAGTCATCCAAATTAGTGTCAAAGATTGCATCGACGTAACCCTTTACGACGAACTCTTTTACCACCTCCATAATCAAGAAAATTCCTTACTCCACTAGTTACTAAGGATAAGTTTGACCGCTATCATGTGACTCATTCCTGGATCACTCTTGTACCCCTTGACTGACTCATGGCAAGACACACTTCAGGCGCGGTACACAACATAGCATATTGTAGAGCCTATGCCTAAAGCATAGGGGACGACCTTCGTCCTTTCTATCTCTTCTGTCGTGATCAGGTCTTGAGTCTTAATCAATAGTCACACCTTATAACACAGCCAAGAACTCCTTCTTTGCTGATCTATTTTGAACTCCTTCAAAAACTTGTCACGGTATGTATTCATTTGAAAGTACTATCAAGCGATTTTGATCTATCCTTATAGATCTTGATGCTCAATGTTCAAGTAGCTTAATCCAGGTTTTCCATTAAAAAACACCTTTCAAACAACCCTATATGCTTTCCAGAAATTCTACATCATTTCCGAGCAACAATATGTCAGCAACATATACTCATCAGAAATGCTATAGTGCTCCCACTCACTTCTTTGGAAATACAAGTTTCTCATAAACTTTGTATAAACCCAAAATCTTTGATCATCTCGTGAAAGCGTATATTCCAACTCCGAGATGCTTACTCCAGTGCTTAGAAGGATTGCTGGAGCTTTGCATACTTGTTAGCATCTTTCAGGATTGACAAAACCTTATGGTTGTATCAAATACAACCTTTCCTCAAGAATATCATTGAGGAAACAATGTTTTGACATCCTATCTGCAAGATTTCATAAATCATGTAGTAATTGCTAATATAATTCCAACAGACTCTTAGCATCGCTACGAGTGAGAAAGTCTCATCGTAGTCAACTCCTTGAACTTGTCGGAAAACATCTTAGCAATAAGTCGAGCTTTCTTAATGGTGACACTTACCATCATTGTCCGTCTTCCCTTTTAAAATCCATATGTACCCAACAGCCTTACGACCATCAAGTAGTTCTTCCAAAGTCTACACTTTGTTTTATACATGGATCCTCTCTCGGATTTTAAGGCCTCAAGCCATTTGTCGGAATCCGGGCCCACCATCGCTTCTCCACAACTCATAGGTTCATTGTTGTCTAGCGACATGACCTCCAAGACAGGATTACGTACCACTCTAAAGTAGTACGCATCCTTGTCGACCTACAAGGTTTGGTAGTGACTTGATCCGAAGTTCCTTGATCACTATCATCACCTTCCACTTCAATTGGTGTAGGCGCCACAGGAACAACTTCATGTGCCCTGCTAGACTCTAGTTGTAGTGACGGTTCATTAACCATATCAAGTCTCCACCATCCTCCCACTCAATTCTTTCGAGAGAAACTTTTCCTTGAGAAAGGACCCGTTTCTAGAAACAATCACTTTTGCTTCCGGATCTGAAATAGGAGGTATACCCAACTGTTTTGGGTGTCCTATGAAGATGTATTTATCCGCTTTGGGTTCGAGCTTATCAGGATGAAACTTTTTCACATAAGCATCGCAGCCCCAAACTTTCAAGAAACGACAGCTTAGGTTTCTCTAAACCATAGTTCATATGGTGTCATCTCAACAGAATTACGTGGTGCCCTATTTAAAGTGAATGCGGTTGTCTCGAATGCATAACCCATAAATGATAGTGGTAATTCTATAAGAGACATCATGGTATGCACCATATCCAATAGGGTGCAGCTATGATGTTCAGACACACCATCACACTATGGTGTTCCAGGCGGTATTAGTCGTGCAACAATTTCCACAATGTCTTAATTGTGTCCAAACTCGTAACTCGGATATTCATCTCTATGATCATATCATAGACATTTTATCTTCTTGTCACGACGATCTTCAACTTCACTCTGAAATTACTTGAACCTTTCAATAATTCAAACTTGTGTTTCATCAAGTAAATATACTTAGCATCTACTCAAATCATATGTGAAGTAAGAACATAACGATATCCACTGCATGCCTCGGCACTCATTGGACTGCACACATCAAAATGTATTACGTCCAACAAGTTGCTTTCTTGTTCCATCTCACTGAAAACGAGGCCTTTCAGTCATCTTGCCCATGTGGCATGATTTGCATGTCTCAAGTGATTCAAAATCAAGTGAGTCCAAAAGATCCATTTGTATGGAGTTTCTTCATGCATATATACCAATAGACATGGTTCGCATGTCTCATTCTTTTCAAAAACGAGTGAGTCCAAAGATCCATCAACATGGAGCTTCTTCATGCGTTTTATAACAATATGACTCAAATGGCAGTGCCACAAGTATGTGGTACTATCATTACTATCTTATATATTTTGGCATGAACATGTGTATCTCTATGATCGAGATTCAATAAACCATTCATTTTAGGTGCAAGACCATTGAATCTATTATTCAAATAAACAGAGTAACCATTATTCTCCTTAAATGAATAACCGTATTGCAATAAACATAATCCAATCATGTCTATGCTCAACACAAACACCAAATAACAATTATTTAGGTTTAACACCAATCTCGATGGTAGGGGGAGTATGCGATGCTTGATCAGATCAACCTTGGAAACATTTCCAACACATATCGTCATCTCACCTTTAGCTAGTCTCCGTTTATTCCGCAGCTTTTATTTCGTGTTACTAACACTTAGCAACCAAACCAGTATCTAATACGCTGGTGCTACTAGGAGTACTAGTAAAGTACACATTAATATAATGTATATCCAATATACTTTTGTCGACCTTGCCAGCCTTCTCATCTACCAAGTATCTAGGGTAGTTCTGCTTCAGTGACCGTTCCCCTCATTACAGAAGCACTTAGTCTCGGGTTTGGGTTCAACCTTGGGTTTCTTCACTAGAGCAGCAGCTGATTTGCCGTTTCATGAAGTATCCCTTCTTTCCCTTGCCCTTCTTGAAACTAGTGGTTTTACTAACCATCAACAATTGATGCTCCTACTTGATTTCTACTTTTGCGGTGTCAAACATCGCGAATTGATCAAGGATCATCATGTCTATCCCTGATATGTTATAGTTCATCATGAAGCTCTAGTAGCTTGGTGGCAGTGACTTTGGAGAACCATCACTATCTCATCTAGAAGATAACTCCCACTCGATTCAAGCGATTGTAGTACTCAGACAATCTGAGCACATGCTCAACGATTGAGCTTTTCTCCCTTAGTTTGCAGGTTTAAGAAACTTGTCGGAGGTCTCACAACTCTTGACGTGGGCACGAGCCTGAAATCCCAATTTCAGCTCTTGGAACATCTTATATGTTCCGTGACGTTTCAAAATGTCTTTGGTGCCTCAATTCTAAACCGTTTAACATTATGCACTGAACTATCATGTAGTCATCAAAACGTGTATGTCAGATGTTCGCAACATCCACAAACCACGCTTGAGGTTCAGCACACCGAGCGGTGCATTAAGGACATAAGCCTTCTGTGCAGCAATGAGGACAATCCTCAGTTTACGGACCCAGTCCGCATAATTGCTACTATCAACTTTCAACTAAAATTTTCTCTAGGAACATATCTAAAAATAGTAGAACCAAAGCGCGAGCTGCGACATAATTTGCAAAGACCTTCTGACTATGTTTATGATAATTAAGTTCATCTAATCAAATTATTTAATGAACTCCCACTCAGATAGACATCCCTCTAGTCATCCAAGTGATACATGATCCGAGTCAACTAGGCCGTGTCCGATCATCATGTGAGACGGACTAGTCATCACCGGTGAACATGTTCATGTTGATCGTATCCACTATACGACTCATGTTCGACCTTTCGGTCTCTTGTGTTCCGAGGCCATGTCTGTACATGATAGGCTCGTCAAGTCAACCTAAGTGTTTTGCATGTGTAAATCTGGCTTACACCCGTTGTATTAGAATCTATCACACCCGATCATCACGTGGTGCTTCGAGACAACGAACTTTCGCAACGGTGCACAGTTAGGGGGAACACTTTCTTGAAATTTTATGAGGGATCATCTTATTTATGCTACCGTCGTTCTAAGCAAATAAGATGTAAACATGACAAACATCACATGCAAATCATAAAGTGACATGATATGGCCAATATCATCTTGCGCCTTTGATCTCCATCTTGAGGCACAACATGATCACCTTCGGCACCGACATGACACCATGATCTCCATCATCATGATCTCCATCATCGTGTCTTCATGAAGTTGTCTCGCCAACTATTACTTCTACTACTATGGCCAACGGTTTAGCAATAAAGTAAAGTAATTACATGGCATTATTTTATGACACGTGGGTCATACAATAAATTAAGACACCTGCCGGTTGTCATACTCATTGACATGCAAGTCGTGATTCCTATTACAAGAACATGATAATCTCATACATCACATATCATTCATCACATTCTTTTTGGCCATATCACATCACATAGCATACCCTGCAAAAACAAGTTAGCCGTCCTCTAATTGTTGTTACATGTTTTACGTGGCTGCTATGGGTTTCTAGCAAGAACGTTTCTTACCTACGCAAAAGCCACAATGGTGATATGCCAATTGCTATTTACCCTTCACAAGGACCCTTTTCATCGAATCCGATCCGACTAAAGTGGGAGAGACTGGCACCCGCTAGCCACCTTTATGCAACAAGTGCATGTCAGTCGGTGGAACCTGTCTCATGTAAGCATACGTGTAAGGTCGGTTCGGGCCGCTTCATCCCACAATACCACCAAAACAAGATAGGACTAGTAATGGTAAGCAAATTGAACAAACCAACGCCCACAACTACTTTTGTTCTACTCGTGCATAGAATCTATGCAATAGACCTAACTCATGATGCCACTGTTGGGGAACGTAGCAATAATTCAAAATTTTCTACGCAACACCAAGATCAATCTATGAAGATTCTAGCAACAAGAGAGGGAGAGGATGAGCATCTTCATACCTTTGAAGATCACTAAGCGGAAGCGTTACAAGAACGCGGATGATGGAGTCGTACTCGTGGCGATTCAAATCGCGGAATATCCGATCTAGCACCGAACAGACGGCGCCTCCGCGTTCAACACACGTACAGCCCGGGGATGTCTCCTCCTTCTTGATACAGCAAGGGGAGAGGAGAAGTTGAGGGAGAACTCCGACAGCACGACGGCATGGTGGTGGAGGAGCTCGTGGTATTCCTGCAGGGCTTCGCCAAGCACTACGGAGGAGGAGAAAGAGTTGGAGGAGTGGGAGGGTTGTGCCAGGGGAAGGGTGTGGCTGCCCTCTCTCTCCCTCACTATATATAGGGGGAAGGAGGGAGGAGGAGGTGCCCTAGGTTTTCCCTGGGGGGGGGGGGGCGGTAGCCACAGGGGAAACCTTGGATGGGTTTGGGCGCCCCCACCCCTAGGAAAGTTGCCCCCCAAGCCGGGAGGGGTGGCTGCCCTAGGGGTGGCGCCCTCACCTCTCCAGGTTACATGACAGGCGTTGGGAGGGGCACACAACCCCTTAGTGGGCTGGTGTGCCCCCTCCCCTTGGCCCATAAGCCCCCCCAATGCTTGTCGGGGCCTCCGAAACACCTTTCGGTCACACTGGTCGTCACCCGGTACTCCCAGAACAATTCCAGACTCCAATACCCTTCGTCCAATATATCGATCTTCACCTCCGGACCATTCCGGAGTTCCTCGTCATGTCCAGGATGTCATCCGGGACTCCGAACAACCTTCGATAAGCACATACTATTTCCCATAACAACTCTAGCGTCACCGAACCTTAAGTGTGTAGACCTTACGGGTTCGGGAACCATGCAGACATGACCGAGATGTTCTCCGGCCAATAACCAACAGCGGGATCTGGATACCCATGTTGGCTCCAACTTGTTCCACGATGATCTCGTCGGATGAACCACGATGTCGGGGATTCAAGCAATCCCGTATACAATTCCCTTTGACAATCGGTATGTTACTTGCCCAAGATTCGATCGTCGGTATTCCAATACCTCGTTCAATCTCATTACCGACAAGTCACTTTACTCGTTTCGTAATGCATGATCCCGTGATTAACTACTTAGTCACATTGAGCTCATTATGATGATGCATTACCGAGTGGGCCCAGAGATACCTCTCTGTCATACGGAGTGACAAATCCCAGTCTCGATTTGTGCCAACCCAACAGACACTTTCGGAGATACCTGTAGTGCACCTTTATAGCCACCCAATTACATTGTGACATTTGGTACACCCAAAGCATTCCTACGGTATCCGGGAGTAGCACAATCTCATGGTCTAAGGAAATGATACTTGACAATAGAAAAGCTCTTAGAAAATGAACTACACGATATTGTGCTATGCTTAGGTTTGGGTCTTGTCCATCACATCATTCTCCTAATGATGTGATCCCATTATCAATGACAACCTATGTCCATGGTCAGGAAACCATAACCATCTATTGATCAAAGAGCTAGTCAACTAGAGGCTCACTAGGGACATGTTTAGGTCTATGTATTCACACATGTATTACAGTTTCCAGTTAATACAGTTATAGCATGAACAATAGACAATTATCATGAACAAGGAAATATAATAATAACCTTTTTATTATTGCCTCTAGGGCATATTTCCAACAGGCCGCGCCCCCTCCCCTAGTCCAATTCGGTTTGTCTAGGGGGGGCGTGCGCCACCTCCTGGCCGCCGACCTCCTCTTCCCACTAAGGCCCATGAAGGCCCAATACTCTCCCGGGGGGGTTCCGGTAACCTCCCGGTACTCCAGAAAATGTCTAAACCTATTCGAAACCTTTCCGGTGTTCGAACATAACCTTATAATATATCAATCTTTGTCCGTGATCTCAGCTGGGACTCCGAACAAGCTCCGGTCATTAAAAACACATAACTCATAATACAAATCGCCATCAAACGTTAAGCGTGCGGACCCTACGGGTTCGAGAACTATGTAGACATGATCGAGACACATCTCTGATCAATAACCAATAGCGGAACCTGGATGCTCATATTGGCTCCACATATTCTTCGAAGATCTTTATCGGTCAAACCGCACAACAAAATATGTTGTTCCCTTTGTCATCGGTATGTTACTTGCCCGAGATTCGATCGTCAGTATCTTCATACATAGTTCAATCTCATTACCGGCAATTCTCTTTACTCATTCTGTAATGCTTCATCCCACAACTAACTCATTAGTCACATTTCTTGCAAGGCTTATAGTGATGAGCATTACCGAGAGGGCCCAGAGATACCTCTCTGATACACGGAGCGACAAATCCTAATCTCGATCTATGCCAACCCAACAAACACCTTCGGAGACACCTGTAGAGCATCTTTATAATCACCCAATTACATTGTGACGTTTGATAGCACACAAGGTGTTCCTCCGGTATTTAGGAGTTGCATAATCTCATAGTCAGAGGAACATGTATAAGTCATGAAGAAAGCAGTAGCAATAAAACTGTAATGATCATCATGCTAAGCTAATGGATGGGTCTTGTCCATCACATCATTCTCTAATGATGTGAACCCCTTCATCAAAAGACAACACATGTCCATGGTTAGGAAACGTAACCATCTTTGATTAACGAGCTAGTCAAGTAGAGGCATACTAGGGACACTATGTTTTGTCTATGTATTCACACATGTACTAAGTTTCCGGTTAATACAATGCTAGCATGAATAATAAACATTTTTCATGATATAAGGAAATATAAATAACAACGTTATTATTGCCTCTAGGGCATATTTCCTTCGGTCTCCCACTTGTACTAGAGTCAATAATCTAGTTCACATCGCCATGTGATTTAACACCAACAGTTCACATCTATATGTGATTAACACCCATAGTTCACATCACCATGTGACCAACAACCAAAGGGTTTACCAGAGTCCATAGTCTAGTTCACAACGCTATGTGATTAACAACCAAAGGGTACTAAGGTGTGATCATGTTTTGCTTGTGAGAGAAGTTTAATCAATGGGTCTGCTAAATTCAGAGCCGTATGTATTTTGCAAATTTTCTATGTCTATAATGCTCTGCATGGAGCTACTCTAGCTAATTGCTCCCACTTTCAATATGTATCCAGATTGAGACTCAGAGTCACCTGGATTGGTGTAAAGCTTACATTGACGTAACTCTTTATGACGAACTCTTTATCACCTCCATAACCGAGAAATACTTCCTTAGTCCTCTTAGGTAACTGAGGATAACTTTGACCGCTATACAGTGATCCACTCCTGGATCACTATCGTACCCCCTTGCCAAACTCATAGCAAGGCACACAACTGGCCTGGTACATAGCATGGCATACTTTATAGAACCTATGACTGAGGCATAGGGAATGACTTTCATTCTCTTTCTATCTTCTGCCTGGTCGGGCTTTGAGTCTTACTCAACTTTACACCTTGTAATGTAGGCAAGAACTCCTTCTTTGACTGATCCATTTTGAACTCTTTCAAAATCTTGTCAAGGTATGTACTCATTAAAAAATCTTATCAAGCGTCTTGATCTATCTCTATAGATCTTGATGCCCAATATGTAAGCAGCTTCACCGAGGTCTTTCTTTGAAAATCTCATTTCAAACTCTCCTTTATGCTTTCCAGAAAAATCTACATCCTTTCCGATCTACAATATGTCATTGACATATACTTATCAGAAAGGCTATGGTGCTCCCACTCACTTTCTTGTAAATACAGGCTTCACCGCAAGTCTATATAAAACTATATGATTTGATCAACTCATCAAAGCATATATTCCAACTCCGAGATGCTTGCACCAATCCATAGATGGATCGCTGGAGCTTGCACACCTTGTTAGTACCTTTAGGATAGACAAAACCTTCTGGTTGCATCATATACAACTCTCCTTCAAGAAATATCCATTTAAGGAATGCAGTTTTGACATCCATTTGCCAGATTTCATAAAATATGGCAACTGCTAACCTAATTCGGACGGATTTAAGCATTGAGTTGAGAAAATCTCATTCTAGTCAACACCTTGACCTTGTCGAAAACCTTTTGTGACAAGTCGAGCTTTGTAGATAGTAACACTACTATCAGCATACGTCTTCCTCTTGAAGATCCATTTATTTTCTATGGCTTGCCGATCATCGGGAAAGTCCACCAAAGTCCACACTTTGTTCTCATACATGAATCCCACCTCAGATTTCATGGCCTCAAGCCATTTCATAGAATCTGGGCTCATCATCACTTCCTCATAGTTCATAGGATCATCATGGTGTAGTAACATGACTTCCAGAATAGGATTACCGTACCACTCTGGTGCGGACCATACTCTGGTTGACCTACGAGGTTAGGTAGTAACTTGATCTGAAGTTTCATGGTCATCATCATTAGCTTCCTCACTAATTGGTGTAGGAATCACTGGAACTGATTTCTGTGATGAGCTACTTTCCAACTCGGGAGAAGGTACAATTACCTCATCAAGTTCTACTTTCCTCCCACTCACTTCTTTTGAGAGAAACTCCTTCTCTAGAAAGGATCCATTCTTAGAAACGAATATCTTGCCTTCGGATATGTGATAGAAGGTGTACCCAATAGTTTCTTTTGGGTATCCTATGAAGACACATTTCTCCGATTTGGGTTCGAGCTTATCAGGTTGTAGCTTTTTCACATAAGCATCGCAGCCCCAAACTTTAAGAAACGACAGCTTAGGTTTGTTGCCAAACCACAGTTCATACGGTGTCGTCTCAACAGATTTTAACGGTGCCCTGTTTAACGTGAATGCAGCTGTCTCTAATGCATAATCCCAAAATGATAGTGGTAAATCGGTAAGAGACATCATAGATCGCATCATATCTAATAAAGTGCGGTTATGACATTCAGACACACCATTACGCTGTGGTGTTCCAGGTGGCGTGAGCTGTGAAACTATTCCACATTGTTTTAAATGAAGGCCAAACTCGTAACTCAAATATTCTCCTCCATGATCAGATCGTAGAAACTTCATTTTCTTGTTATGATGATTCTCCACTTCACTCTGAAATTCTTTGAACTTTTCAAATGTTTCAGACTTGTGCTTCATTAAGTAGATATAACCATATCTGCTAAAATCATCTGTAAAGGTCAAAAAATAATGATACCTGCCACGAGCCTCAACACTTCATCGGACCGCATACATCGGTATGCATTATTTCCAATAAGTCGTTAGCTCGTTCCATTTTTCCGAAGAATGGAGTTTTATTCATCTTGCCCATAAGGCACGGTTCGCAAGTATCAAATGATTCATAATCAAGTGATTCCAAAAATCTCATCTGCATGGATTTTCTTCATGCGCTTTACACCGATATGACCCAAACGACAGTGCCACAAATATGTTGCACTATCATTATAGACTTTGCATCTTTTGGCATCAATATTACGAATATGTGTATCACTATGATCGAGAGTCAGTAAACCATCAACATTGGGTGTATGACCATAGAAGGTTTTATTCATGTAAACAGAATAACAACTATTCTTTTTTTAAATGAATAACCGTATTGCAATCAACATGATCTAATCATATTCATGCTTTAATGCAAACACCAAATAACATTTATTTACATTCAACTCCAATCCCGAAAGTATAGGGGGTGTGCGATGATGATCATATCAATCTTGGAACCACTTCCAACATACATCGTCACTTCACCCTCAACTAGTCTCTATTTATTCTGCAACTCCTGTTTCGAGTTACTAATCTTAGCAACTGAACAAGCATCAAATACCCAGGGGTTACTATAAACACTAGTAAAGTACATATCAATAACATGTATATCAAATATACCTTTGTTCACTTTGCCATCCTTCTTATCCACCAAATATTTGGGTTAGTTCCGCTTCTAGTGACCATTTCCTTTGCAGTAGGAGCACTCAGTTTCAGGCTTAGGTCCAGCTTTGGGCTTCTTCACAGGAGTGACAACTTGCTTGCCATTCTTCTTGACATTCCCTTTCTTTCCCTTTGTCCTTTTCTTGAAACTAGTGATCTTGTTTAATCATCAACAGTTGATGCTTTTTTCTTGATTTCTACCTTCGTCGATTTCAGCATCACGAAGAGCTCGGGAATCACTTTTGTCATCCCTTGCATATTATAGTTCATCACAAAATTCCAGTAACTTGGTGATGGTGACTAGAGAACTCCGTCAATCACTATCTTATCTGGAAGATTAACTCCCTCTTGATTCAAGCAATTGTAGTACCCAGACATCCTGAGCACATGCTCACTAGCAGAGCTATTCTCCTCTATCTTTTAGCCAAAGTACTTATCAAAGGTCTCATACCTCTCGACACGGGCATGAGTCTGAAATACCAATTTCAGCTCTTGGAACATCTCATATGCTCCGCGGTGTTTCAAAATGTATTTGAAGTCCCCGTTCTAAGACGTAAAGCATGGTGCACTAAACTATCAAGTAGTCATCATATTGAGCTAGCCAAACATTCATAATGTCTCCATCTGCTCCTGCAATAGGTCTGTCACCTAGAGGTGCATCAAGGACATAATTCTTCTATGCAGCAATGAGGATAAATCTCAGATCACGAACCCAATCCACATCATTACTGCTATCATCTTTCAACTTAGTTTCCTCTAGGAACATATCAAAAAACACAGGGAAGCTACAACGCAAGCTATTGATATACAACATAATTTTCAAATACTATCAGGACTAAGTTCATGATAAATTAAAGTTCAATTAATCATATTACTAAAGAACTCCCACTTAGATAGACATCCCTCTAGTCATCTAAATGATCACGTGATCCATATCAACTAAACCACGTCCGATCATCACGTGAGATGGAGTAGTTTTCAATGGTGAATATCTCTATGTTGATCATATCTACTATATGATTCATGTTTGACCTTTTGGTCTCAGTGTTCCGAGGCCATATCTGCATATGCTAGGCTCGTCAAGTTTAACTCGAGTATTCTGCATGTGCAAAACTGGCTTGCACCCGTTGTATGTGAACGTAGAGCTTATTACACCTGATCATCACGTGGTGTCTCGGCACGATGAACTGTAGCAACAGTGCATACTCAGGAAGAACACTTATACCTTGAAATTTAGTGAGAGATCATCTTATAATGCTACCGCCGTACTAAGCAAAATAAGATGCATAAAAGATAAACATCAAATGCAATCAAAATATGTGACATGATATGGCCATCATCATCTTGTGCCTTTGATCACTGTATCCAAAGCACCGTCATGATCTCCATCGTCACCGGCTTGACACCTTAATCTCCATCGTAGCATCGTTGTTGCCTCGCCAACTATTTCTTCTACGACTATCGCTACCGCTTAGTGATAAAGTAAAGCAATTACATGGCGATTGCATTTCATACAATAAAGTGACAAACATATGGCTCCTCCCATTTGCCGATAACTCTGTTACAAAACATGATCATCCCATACAACAATTTATATCACATTATGTCTTGACCATATCACCTCACAACAAGCTCTGCAAAAACAAGTTAGATGTCCTCTACTTTGTTGTTGCAAGTTTTACGTGGCTGCTACGGGCTTATAGAAAGAACCATTCTTACCTACGCGTCAAAACCACAACGATTTTTCATCAAGTGTGTTGTTTTAACCTTCAACAAGGACCGGCCGTAGTCAAACTCGATTCAACTAAAGTTGGAGAAACAGACACCCGCCAGCCACCTGTGTGCAAAGCACGTCGGTAGAACTAGTCTCATGAACGTGGTCATGTAATGTCGGTCCGGGCCGCTTCATCCAACAATACCGCCGAATCAAAGTAAGACGTTGGCGGTAAGCAGTATGACTATTATTGCCCACAACTCTTTGTGTTCTACTCGTGCATATCATCTACGCATAGACTTGGCTCGGATGCCACTGTTGGGGAACGTAGCATGCAATTTCAAAAAAATTCCTACGATCACGCAAGATCTATCTAGGAGATGCATATCAATGAGAGGGGGAGAGTGTGTCCACGTACTATCATAGACCGAAAGCGGAAGTGTTATGTTAACGTGATTGATGTAGTCGAACGTCTTTAAGATCCAACCGATCTACCACCGAACATACGACGCCACCGAGTTCAGCACACGTTCATCTCGATGACGTCCCTCGAACTCTTGATCCAGTAGAGGGTCGAGGGAGAGTTCCGTCAACACGATGGTGTGATTACGGTGTTGATGATGTGATCCGCGCAGGGCTTCGCCTAAGCACTACGATGATACTATCAGAGGAGTAAACGGTGGAGCGGGAACCACACACGGCTAAGACAATGTTGTCTATTGTGTTTTGGGGTTCCCCCTGCCCCCGTATATAAAGGAGGGAGGGAGGAGGTGGCCGACCTAGCGGGGCGCACCAAAGGGGGGAGTCCTAGTAGGAGTCCCCCTTCCTTTTCAGAGTACGAGAAGGGGGAAGGGAAAGAGAGAGGGAGAAGGAAAGGGGGGGGGCTCCCCTAGTCCAATTCGGTTTGGCTAGGGGGAGGGGGGCACCACCTCCTGGCCTCCAGCCTCTTCTTCCCACTAAGGCCCATGAAGGCCCAACACTCTCCTAGGGGGTTCCGGTAACCTCCCGGTACTCCGGAAAATGTCCGAATCTATCCGAAACCTTTCCGGTGTCCGTACATAACCTTACAATATATCAATCTCTATGTCTCGACCATTCTGAGACTCCTCGTCATGTCCGTGATCTCATCCGGGACTCCGAACAAACTTCGGTCATTAAAAACACATAACTCATATTATAAATCGTCATCGAACATTAAGGGTGCGGACCCTACGAGTTCGAGAACTATGTAGACATGATCGAGACACATCTCTGATCAATAACCAATAGCGGAACCTGGATGCTCATATTGGCTCCACATATTCTTCGAAGATCTTTATCGGTCAAACCGCACAACAAAATATGTAGTTCCCTTTGTCATCGGTATGTTACTTGCCCGAGATTCGATCGTCAGTATCTTCATACATAGTTCAATCTCATTACCGGCAATTCTCTTTACTCATTCTGTAATGCTTCATCCCACAACTAACTCATTAGTCACATTTCTTGCAAGGCTTATAGTGATGAGCATTACCGAGAGGGCCCAGAGATACCTCTCTGATACACGGAGTGACAAATCCTAATCTCGATCTATGCCAACCCAACAAACACCTTCGGAGACACCTGTAGAGCATCTTTATAATCACCCAATTACATTGTGACGTTTGATAGCACACAAGGTGTTCCTCCGGTATTTAGGAGTTGCATAATCTCATAGTCAGAGGAACATGTATAAGTCATGAAGAAAGCAGTAGCAATAAAACTGTAATGATCATAATGCTAAGCTAACAGATGGGTCTTGTCCATCACATCATTCTCTAATGATGTGATCCCGTTCATCAAATTACAACACATGTCTATGGTTTGGAAACATAACCATCTTTGATTAACGAGCTAGTCAAGTAGAGGCATACGAGGGACACTATGTTTTGTCTATGTATTCACACATGTACTAAGTTTCCGGTTAATACAATTCTAGCATGAATAATAAACATTTATCATGATATAAGGAAATATAAATAACAACATTATTAATTCCTCTAGGGCATATTTCCTTCACTTATTCCATTGTCCATCAAAACTTTACCCAAAACTTGAAAACTTCACAGCACAAAACTCAACAAAAAACTCATAAGCTCCGTTAGTGTAAGAAAAGAAATCACCACTTAGGTATTGTTGTGAACTTATTCTAAATTTATAATAGTGTTATATCTACTGTATTCCACCTTCTCCATGGTTTATACCCCCCTATACTACCCAAAGATGCATCAAAATAAGCAAACAACACATATAAAAGACAATTTGTCAAAAACAGAATAGTCTGCGAAGATATGAATTTGTCTCAAACTTCTGTAACTCTAAAACTTCTGAAAACTAGGAAAACCTGGGAAATTTTCATATCAATCTTGTGGAAAAAAATTCAGAACCAGAATGTGCTTTTGTGAATTTTAACAATGCAGTTACTGGACGCGAAAGTTTCTGTTTTTCAGAAAAATCAAATCAACTATCACCATAGATCATCCCAAAGGTCTTACTTGGCTCAAACACTAATTAAAACACTAAAACATAATTACTACAGAGGTAATAATTTGTACTTATTCAAGAACAATAGAAAAAACAAAAACACAAAATAAAGATTGGGTTGCCTCCCAACAAGCGCTATTGTTTAACGCCCGTAGCTAGGCATATCACAATAGATCTAGGTATTGCCATCTTTGGTATTTAATCCATAAGTGACCCTCATAATAGATTCATACAAAAACTTAATTTTCTTTCTTGGAAAGTGTTCCGTGCCCTTCCTTAATGGAAATTGAAATCTAATGTTTCCTTCTTACATATCAATAATTGCACCAATCGTTCTAAGAAAAGGTCTACAAAGAATAATAGGGCATGTAGGATTGCAATCTGTATCAAGCACAATGAAATCTATAGTCACATAATTCCTATTTGCAACAATAAGAACATCATTAATCCTTCCAATAGGTTTCTTAATAGAGGAATCTGCTAGATGCAAATTCAAAGAACAATCATCAAGTTCATGAAAACCTAACAAATCACACAAAGTTTTTTTGAATAGTGGAAACGCTAGAATTCAAATCACATAAAGCATAACACTCACAATCTTTAATCTTGATTTTTATTGTAGGTTCCCATTAATCATAAAGCTTTCTAGGGATAGAAACTTCCAACTCAAGTTTTTCTTCAAACAATTTCATCATAGCATCAACGATATGTTTAGTAAAAGCCTTATTTTGATTATAAGCATGGGGTGAATTAAGCATGGATTGAAACAAGGAAATACATTTAATCAAAGAATAATTATCGTCATTAAAGTCCATGAAATCCAAAAGAGCGGGTTCATCACTACCTAAAGTCTTTACCTCTTCAATCCCACTTTTATCAATTTTTTCATTAAGATCATCACCCTCCAAATTATTGGGACGCCTTCTAGCTAAAGTTGACTCATCTCGAGTCCCATATTGATCAAGTTTCATATTGGGAAATAAAGATTCAATAGGAGTAACACCAATCACTTTAAGATCTTCATCATTATTCTCACGAAAACAAGAAGAACGAGCTTTTAAACCAATCTCTCTTAGCACGCAGATTATAATAGTTTTCTAAAGACTCGTTAATATCATGCTTGGGTGGCACACATCTCAACTTCAAAGAATCAATCTCAAGAGAAATCTAATCAATGTTTCTAGCCAAATCATCAATCTTAAGCAATTTTTCTTCTATCATAGCATTAATAATCTTTTGAGAATTTATAAAATATTTAATAGTACTCTCAATATCAATAGGTATTTTATTATAATTTCCATAAGAATTTTTATACGAATTACCATAATTATTAGAGGAATTACAAGGAAATGACCTAGGATTAAAATTGCCTCTATACGCGTTATTACCAAAATTGTTCCTACCAACAAAATCCACATCAATAGATTCATTATTATTCCCAATCAAAGAATACAAAGGCATATCATTAGGATTAATAGGAGCACTCTTAGTAACAATCAATTTCATAAGTTCATTCACCTTTACACTCAAAGTATTTATTTCTTCAATTGCATGCACTTTTTTACTAGTGGAAGATCTTTCGGTATGCCATTTAGAGTAATTTACCATAATATTATCTAGGAGTTTAGTATCTTCTCCTAATGTGATTTCCATAAAAGTACCACCCGTGGCGGAATCCAAAAGATTTCTATATGCAAAATTCAATCATGCATAGTTTTTTTGTATGATCATCCACAAACTTAAACCATGAGTATGGAAATTTCTTATCATGAATTCCATCCTCTCCCAAGATTGTGCAACATGTTCATGATCAAGTTGTTTAAAATTCATTATATCATTCCTAAGGGATATGACCTTAGCGGGAGGAAAATACTTGTAAATAAAAGCATCTTTACACGTGTTCCATGAATCAATACTAATTTTTAGGCAAAGATGAAAACCAAGTTTTTAGCATGATCTCATAGTGAGAACGGAAATAGCTTCAATTTAACACTATAATTATCCACATCTTTTTTCTTTTGCATATCACACAACTCAATGAAAGTATTTAGATGGGATGCAACATCTTCATTAGGACTACCAGAAAATTGTTCTTTCATAACAAGATTAAAAAAAGCGGCATTAATTTCATAAAAATCCGCACTAGTGGCGGGAGGAATCAGAGTAATAATAAAATCATTTTATTAGTTTTGGCAAAGTCACACAACTTGGTATTTTCTTGAGGCATTGTGACAAAGCAGGCAATCTCGCACGCAAGAAAGCAAAAGGCAAATGAAAAGACGAACGGAAAGAAGGCGAATAAAAAGACAATTTTTTGTATTTTCTAAAAATGTTTTAGAAGTGGGGGAGAGGAAAACGAGAGGCAAATGGCAAATGTAATGCAAGAGATGAGAGTCTATGTTAGGTACTTGGTAGGCTTGATGTACCTCCCCGGCAACGGCGCTAGAAATTCTTCCTGGTACTTCTTGAGCTTGCTTTGGTTTTTCCCTTGAAGAGGAAAGGGTGATGCAGCAAAGTAGAGATAAGTATTTCCCTTAGTTAAGAACCAAGGTATCGATACAGTAGGAGGTACACAAAGTCCCCAATAGATGCACCTGCACAAACTAACAAACACTTGCACCCAACGCGAAAAGGGGTTGTGAATCCCTTCACGGTCACTTGCAAGAGTGAGATCTAATAGAGATAGATATAAAAGATAACTAAAAGGTAAAATAATAAGAAAGTAAATAAATTGCAGCAAGGTATTTTTGGGTTTTTGGTTTTATAATCTGAAAATAAATGATGATAAATAGACCCGGGGGACATAGGGTTCACTAGAGGCATCTCTCTTGAAAGAAAACATACGGTGGGTGAACAAATTACTGTTGAGCAATTGATAGAAAAGCACATAGTTATGACGATATCTAAGGCAATGATCATGAATATAGGCATCACGTCCATGACAAGTAGACCGAAATGATTCTGAATCTACTACTATTACTCCAAACATCAACCGACCCCTGCCTGCATTTAGAGTATTAAGTCCAAGAGAATAGAGTAACACATGAAGCAAGATGACATAATGTAGAGGGATAAACTCAACTAATATGATATAAACCAAATGTTTTATCCTTAATGGCAACAATACGATACATAGCTCGCTACCCCTACTTTGTCACTGGGTGAGGACACCACAAGATCGAACCCATCACAAAGCACCTCTCCCATTGCAAGATAGAACAACTCAGTTGGCCAAACCAGATCAACAGATCTGAGAGAAATACAAAGCTATTTAAATCATGCATAAAAGAGTTCAGAGGAGACTCAAATAATATTCATAGATAATCTGATCATAAAGCCACAATTCATCGTGTCTCAACAAACACACCACAAAAGAAGATTACATTGGATAAAACTCCAAGAAGATCGAGGGGAACATGGTATTGAAGATCAAAGAGAGAGAAGAAGCCATCATCTACTAGCTATGGACCCATAGGTCTGTGGTAAACTACTCACACATTAAAGGTAGGGCAACAAGGTTGATGTAGAAGCCCTCCGCGATCGATTCCCCCTCCGGCAGATTGCCAGAAAAGGTCCCCAGATGGGATCTCACAAGAACAGAAGCTTGCAGCGGTGGAAAAGTATTTTTGTGGACGCTGCTGGTGGTTTGGGAATATTTGGGAATTTATAGTGCAAAGATTAGAGTTGGAGGACTCCCGAGGGGCCCACAAGCCCTTCGGGCGCGCCTACGGGGCTTGTGGCCTCCTCGGAGACCTTCTGGCTCCCTCTCCAAGCTCCGTGGATGTCTTCTGGTACAAGAAAAATCATCACGGAAGTTTTATTCCATTTGGACTCTGTTTGATATTCGTTTCTGAAAAAGTCAAAAACAAGGAATAAACAACAACTGGCACTGGGCACTAGGTTAATAGGCTAGTTCCTAAAAATGGTATAAAATAGTATCATAATACATATAAAACATCCAAAATAGATAATATAATAGCATGGAACAATAAAAAATTATATATACGTTGGACACGTATCAGGCACAATAAACATATTTTTCCTCTTTGTTGTTTGTGGTATGTTGATTTCCATCAACGTGCAGATTTTTGACTGTGTATCAATGAAAGAGAACTTCTGGTCACTACACCATGACATGCACACACCAATATTCGTTACATAGGTCGAAAAGACATCAGAAAGTAACGATATATACGTTTTGAACAAAAAACATGACAAACCACATAAAAGGTAATTAATACTACCACTTAGTCTCGTAGTAACCAACTCTAGCTTCATGGCACTAGAAGCGCCATAGGAAAAACCAAGATATCAATAGTTAGTACATGAGTATAGTATGAATACATTAATATATATTTTACAGTCAAACATTATGTTGTGCGGCGAGGCCATTATATAGGACAATGTCCTCGACTATCAAGAGGGATTTTTTTGTGGCAGCTAGACTCCCCACCCCTGGAAACGACTCATCATGTTTACTCATAGCTAAACAATAGGCACTCTTTACTGTAAAATGCCATCTCTTCTCCTGGAACCAAGAAAAAATGTGTTGCTTGGAGAAGTAATAATCTTCACAATCTCCTACGCATCCATCGAGCCAAAGTGATCATTCAAGTGTCACATGTTCAAGCCTCGTGTTCATCGAGGAAATCTGTGACCCCATTATAATGACAATTTTGCTTCGATGTTATAGGGTGAAAGTCAGCACGCCTTGGGATCCATGGATCGCACATGGTCCTAATGGGAGTTCCATCCCACACTCTACAGATAAGGCTTTGCTTGACAAGTTCCAGTCCATGCTCAATTCCCCACCAAACCACCGATGCATTGCAAGAAAAAACTGTATCCAACAGATTACCATGTCGGTATTACATAGCATGTAGGACTCGTGCACACAACTCCAGGGGCATCTACTAACCTCCAAGCTTGCTTTGCTAGTAATGCTTGCTTGAATGCCTTCATGTCTCTGAATTCCATGGCGCCTTTAGATTTTGGTAGCCTCAATTTATCCCAACTCAGCCACGCCATTTACTTTTCTCCTTTCTCTACCACCCCACAAATTTTTCGGCATCATGTAACTCAAATCAACACGCACCAATACTGGTAGGCGGAACACACTCTCATAACAACATAGGTGGACATGGCTTGATCAACATATTTTATTAACAACTTCTTACCGCGAGACGACAAATACTGTTCACTCCAATACACTAATATTTCTTTTATCAAAATTACTTGCAAAGTCTCAAACCTTCCCTTATGCATTCTCCCTTGTGGCACTAGGAGACCCAAATATTTGGGTTTAGAAACTTTCTGAGTAATTTCTAGGATCTCTTGACTTCCTCTGCCACCGCTGCCATGTTGAGAAACATAGTAGATTTTTTTCTGTCCTACAAATCAAATCTCAAGATCACTATAAAGATGCAGATGAGATTGGATTAGATTGTTACCAACTAGAGTGCACGTAGAAGTGGAGATCGTGTAGATCAGTTGATGCATATTCCTGCAGGTAGGATTTGCAACATCCCAATTGCGAGATTTTTCCCTTGAATGAAAAACCAAACGTATGGTCCCTCAACCGGTATCTACACATGTCGCAATAGTGTTTCGGCTGGGCTCTGCCATCCAGAATGAAGAACCGCTCTGAGAACTAGAGGAAAGTAGTATCCTAGCGGCATCGACGAGCAACATGACAACCTCCAAAGGGTTTTGGTGTATTCCAGGGGTTGCCTGCCTTGTATTTATATGCAGATGCCCAGGGTCGCAACTAGGGGAAGAGGTTCCCCAAAGTTGGCTTAGATCATGTGGAGGAGTCCTCCTCAGATTTAATGTGGAAACGCCAGGATCCGTGACATCTGGGGAAAATGCCAGGGGCCATCGTGTTTTTCCTTGCCCTCAAGTAAGCCCTTGGTGGATCGTCCTATGACCATGTGGGCCTTCACACATGGCCTAACCAAGGTAGTCGCACACCAGGGGCCCTATGGAATTATCTGGAAGGTTTCAGAACCTTTTGGACTCCTCCAGAAGTTTCCAAGACCCTCCCAGAACATTTCCAGGAACATCATGATCACTTTCGGAATCAGCCAAAACTCTTTCGATACCTATTCTCTCATTCTCCTTTATCCCCTAGCTTATAACAAACACCTAGATGTTAAGTGTGTGATAATACAGGTTCGGTAAAGTGTAGACATGACTTGGAACACCTTCCGGTCAATAATCAATAGAGGAACCATGGACATACATATTGACCCCTACACCCACACGAATAATTATCGAGTGAACCTGTTATTCTCATGTGCTATTCATTTTGCTTCATGATACTTTACAAAACCCTAGGTGAGACTTACTGGCATGCCCATGAGGCAACACCTGATCACTATGCTTGTTATCCTCACTACTGTTTTGTTATCTTTTCTCGTTTCCATGTTTCGGCATTTCCGTGATCAAATCATGATGTGTCTGGCCAGACGATGATGTATACCGTCACACTAAGAGGGCCCTATGAATATCTCTTGATCGTTAGAGGAGAAAATCCTACTATTGAGCTATCAAGTTCCATTTCGTACTTCCGATGTACCTGAAAGTTGTCGTTATGGTGAGCCTGTTATGGGTAATGTGGACAAACCCTAAAGCACACTATCTGGTATGAAGGTACTCGATACTCTCATGGTCCAAGGAATTATGCATACATTAACATCTCTATGATTATACTAATAACTCACGATGATATGATCTTGCAGTATATCAATCAATTGGGTTTGTTCAATTGTTCTTCCAACAATGTGCTCCAAAGTTGTCAACATCCTTGTAACCTTAACTATGACCATGGTCAAGAAAATAGGATCATCATGAACACTTGAATCTATTTACCATTTTTTATTCCACACATGCACATGAGTGCAAACCATACAACCATTTGCAATTATAGCACATAAAATAAACATTAATTATCATATTGAAAATGAAGAAGAACATTTATTATTGACTCTAGGGCATATTTCCAACACGCGAGAAAATTATCCGACAAATAGATGGGACACTTTGCCAGGTTTGTAAGTTGACCCATTGCCGATGCATATGTGTTCAACAAACCTTTGGGAGCATTTGCTTATTTTCCAGAAGCTGGAATAGTAACATTGAGTCATCCACAAATAAAAGATCAGAGATACTGAGGGCACCTCTAGAAATTTTAACTCCTTCCGCAACTTACTTGTTGATGAGAGCAGAAAGCGCGTCAATAGTAAAGAGAAATAAAAAAGGGACAATGATTAACCTTGGCGGAGATCCCTCGTGGGGGGAAATGGAGCAAGTAGCTTCCCATTAGATTTCATCGAATACTTCACCAAGTTCACGCAAGCTATAATCCGAGAATCCTTATTGGGGAGAAGCCCCATTTAAGAAGTACCTTCTCCATAAAATCATAGTCAATACGATTGTAGGCATTTGACAAATCTAGATTATAACCACAATAAGACGGGGAGTTATTCTTCAGAGATAGTATATGGTGGATATACTCAATAGCAACTATAGAATTATCCAAAATAAGCCGCCCAGGAATAAGAGAACTTTGGTATTCTGAGTTGAATTCCACGAGGAACGGTCTCAGTTGGTTAACCAAGCACTTAAAAACAATCTTGTACACCACATTGCAAAAGACTTACTGGTTTGAAATCCTTCATTTCCGTCGAGTGGGGAACCTTTGGGATCATAACTATGAGGGTGACATTAACTCCATCTGGCACAATTCCTTTGTGAAAAATTCCAAAACAACTGCAATTATTTTGTTCTTCATAACAACCCAGTTGCACAGCTAAAACCAAGTCGGGGCCTTCAAGGGTCCAATCTGAAATAAAGCGTTCAAGACCTCCTCTTTCAAAAATGGGGCACATATTTTTGTTCATTCACCACCTCTGTTGCCTTCGGAACTATGCATCGAAGACCACATTAGGGTTAAGAGTCGAGTCTTTTGTGAACAACACCTAAAAATGTGAAGACACCATACATTCCATATCGGAGGGGACCTTGCACCAAGGACCATCCTGCTTGCAGAGTATTTTTATGTAACCTTGCAGAGCTCTCCAAACTGCCTACCAGAATAAGTATGTGGTGTTGCGCTCACCCTCCTTCAACCACGTGATGCGTGAATGTTGTAGCCATGACATCTCCTCTCTATACATCAGTCCATCCAATTGGTTCATTTTTTGCCAGATCGCCGCACAATCTGCATCAGAAAGTTGTAGATCAGCCAACTTGGACCGTAGCTTCTCAATGTCCTTCATTACGTGTCCAAAATTCTCCTTGCTCCATGAGCATAAATTATTCACCAATTCCTTAAGTAAATCACAAACCCAACCAAGGTTCCATCAGGTCGTTTCCTTGCCCCTGACGCCACAATCATCACTTACATGGTTGGGTCACATTCCCAATAATCTCATAACGAAGAGGTGGCCGGCAGCACTGAGGCCTGTCATCAGCTAAGAAGCGCACCACAACTAGGCAGTGGTTCGAGCACCAGGTGGTAGTATGAACCACCCTAACAAATGGAAACAACTCCAACTAAGCTTCATCAGCACATGCCCTATCTAGCCACATGCGGACATTATGGTCTCTTTGTTGTCCATTATCATATGTGAATGGAGCCCCTAAGAACCCAAGGTCCTAAAGTTCACACACCATCAAGCAATACCAAAAGGCCCAGCCTTCACGATCTCGTAAAGTGTTCATGTTGCCAAAGTGCTTCATTGTATCCACCACATACAACCAAAGGGTCCTGCGATACTGCCCCTATGTTTACTAGGTGTTTCCACATGAGGTGACGATTCTCAACTCGGGGTTCCCCATAAACAAACGTTGTCCGGCAACTAAGATCGTTACCCACATCCAACACATGCACATTAATAAATCTTGCACATTTATCAAGTCCTGTGACCTGCAGGGGTTTGTCCCAAAAGAGTGCCCAACCCCACTATGGCCGTCACTACAAACACCGAAAAATACTTTCAAACCGAGCCTCCACATCAATTTCTCCATCTATACTAAACTTTGTCTCATCTCGCAGAGGAAAACAAGACTGAGGATATTGGCTTTTGAGAGGGCAAAAACCTCGTCAATTACTCGACGCACCCCCCGATAGTTCCAAAATAGGAGGCTCATTGTTTCTGGTGGCACCACTTCCCCCGAGGGAGTCCACTGAACTAGGTCCACTGTCGTCACCAGTATTGTTTGTTTTACCTCGCTTACTACTCAAGATGTTACTAGGGGATTCATGCTTAGGAAGATCCTCCCCCTTCCCCTCAATTATTCCAACACACTTGATTGGGCTCCAACCAAATCAAGTGGTGCTCCCCCTCCATGTTTAGATGCTTTCCAGCGCCCCTATCCATGTCCATGTTCTCACCCAGAAGTTTCTACATCCTGGAAGTTGCATCATCAATATCTAGGTTAACCTCCTCCTGACTCTAGCCATCACCCTTCCCGACAGGAGCACCGCGAGGACCAACACCTGGAGTTCCACGGCTTGTAGAGGCACCTTTGTTGCCCCATGGGTTTGGTCCAAACTCATATCAATCGCTACTCAAAAGATCAACATACAACCACTACAAATTTCATGTCCCTCTCCTCATGAATGCATGTTCCAAATTCTTTGTACTCATGGGCAACCAAACCACATACCATGCAAAATCTTGACAATTTCCCATGTCTCACCAACTAAACATTGCACACTTTGTCTGGAACAATGCTCAGGAACTTTGTTAGTGGCTGAGGACATCATGAGGTACATGCATACTGATATATCTTCGCCCGTATTGTCATTCAGACTCATCTCCAAGATTTTCCTGGCCTTATTCATCAACTTCTCCTCCACCGATTCTCAAAATCCATCTGACAATTGATGAATTTGAAGCCAGATTGGCATATGGAAGAATTGAATATTCTTTGCCTTGCTAAATCCATCGTTAGGGCACAACAAAACAACCCTAGACATGATCCTTGTTCAGTCATCCGCTCCTAGTCATTGAGACGGGAAGCCTAGACAACGAACAAGTTGGGGCTAACAGGGCGAAAGCACATATCGTGTGTTGGGTTCCATGTTGCTCGTGTGTCGCGACAGAAGTCAACTTGGCTAACGGGATTTTCCATCTGAACACTAGCCAGGGACAACCATCTCACGCTCTTGTTAATCACTAGGTCATCTTCATCAATCACTAGGTCATCACCGAGATTAAGCTGCTCGAAGAAGTCTCCAAGATCAGGTTTGGCGACGCCCCCAGCGCGAAAACTTGTTGTCGACTGGGCGTTAGAAGAGGATGCCATAGGGGTCCAAGGGAGGCCAGCGGAGGCTCTTGACAGTCTGGCCGATGGAAAGAATTGCTACGTGCGTGGAATCAACGGCGGTGGGAAACGCCGAGGAGGAGAGAAACCCTAGTCATTAGCGTAGGGAAAAGTATATTCCTATAAGGCTAATGATTCCTATCAGCCAACCGGTCAAAAATCCGGCCAAAGCTCTCGCTCGCGAGACGCACATGCCGGTGGAACCAGCCACCGCGTCTTTCCTTCCTTCCTCTATCTTTTCCCTTTTTGCTTTTTTGTATGTCGGCATGCATGCCCTTGAACTCACTCGCCCTCCTCTCTCCCACACCTCGCTGCTATGCGCATGCTTCTTGATCCCATGATTTGTGCCACCACCTACATCCGTCGCGCCGCGGCGTGACCACGAGCCAGCATGACCGGAATGTCCTTCTTCCTCTTGCTCTTAGGCAACCCTCACCTCTGGGGCACACACGAACTGCATTGGCGCCGGGGGCGATGCTAAAACGGTGAAAAACAGGTGCAGTGACCAGCAGTGAGCGATGGCGCGTGTCTGGCGGAGGCAATGGTGGAACAGCCGCTTCCACATGTTGCAACCACTGACAAAAAGGCTTCAACTCTATATGGAAAGGATTCAACTGGCTATAGAGAAATCCTCAATCGGCCACTACCCATTCGAGAAAAGCTACAACCATTAACACAAAATGCTTCAACATGAGATGAAGAAAACTTCAACTAGACGATAGGGAAAACTTTTAACCTGATGCTGCTCAAAAATGAAAAAGCTGGAACCGTTGATAGAAAAGCTTCGACCATAGATAGGAAAAGGTTCAACCGTCGAGAGAGAAATCTCCAACCAGACACTGCACAACCATAAAAGATGCGACCGTTGATAGGGAAATCGTCAACCATATATGGGAAAAGCTTCAACCGGCGACAGAGAAAAGCTGCTACCAGTGATTGGGAGGTGGGCGAGACAAAGATGCTACATGTGTTTTTTGCTGGAATAGGCGAGATGAAAAGCTACAACCAGAGAATTGATTTGCTAGGGCCGGCGCCAGGCGACGGTGGAGAGCTTCACCAGCGGCCGTGGCAGAGCTGCGACGGTCACCGTGGTGAGTTTTGCGATGATCTTGCTGCAACTGTGGTCGCGGGGGTTGCCGGGGACCGAGGTCGCGGGTGTTGCTGCAACCGTGACCCGGGAGGAGCGAGGACGCGGTTCTACAAGGGCAGCTAGCCGGCGAGCGGCAGCGATCATACGAGCTTCGAGACCGGCTGTATAGTTGGTCCGTGGCGGGATCAGCGGCGCCCTTTCGTCACGCTCTCGTCCATGCGTCATAATGTGATTTGGGGACAAAGCAAAAACGGGTGCGTGAGGACGAAGCACGGTCTGATCTCACAAATTTGAGGCTACTTTTGGACTCACGCGGAGAAAAAGACCATCTTTGAAACGAATGAAACAAGGTCAAACCACATATGGAGTATTTGGTTTAAGCAGATGATGGTATACTACTGTATGAGTAATTAACCAACTAATGATTGACCCCGCAAAAAAAAACTAATGATTGGTCTTTCCCCACAAAGAACTAGTAACTGAAACCTCTTTGGTGGGCCATTGGATCTCCATCCAAAGGCTCGTGTGATCGCTCCCCCCGCACAAAACCCAACGCAGCCCGATCGAGGCGACTGACCGATTTGCACGGAGCGCTTGTCTCGGTCACTGACAGTAAACAAACGGAGATAAGCTTCGAGAAGGAAGGTCATGGCCGCTTCCTCCTCCGCCGGCGCTCCGCCGGAGACGCCGCCCACGGCGCCGCGCGGCCGCGGAAACGACGGCGTGGGTGGGAAGGTGGAGGAGCTGTGCTGCGTCTGCCACCTCCCCGCCGATCCGGACCGCCAGCTGGCCCCCCTCAGCGACGGCAATTTCGTCCACTACGACTGCCGCTGCGAGGTATCTCCATCCTTTCCCCCTCCCTCGCCTCCTCCACTAGCTAGGGTTTCAAGCAGCGGCCCTGCAGCGTGCCATGGATCCTCCTCCGCCCAGGCTCTGTTCGCCCAGATCCATCTCGTTCACTTCAGTCGGATCTAGATTCCAGGTGATGTTGCTGCCATGGATCTCGCTAGAAATTTCCCCTCCTGCGAGGCAACCATTTCATGCCATCTTGTTGCTGCAGTGGTTGCGCTTCGTTGCTGCAGTCAGCGTGACTATTCCTTTTCCAGCCGATGTGATTGCGATGCTGATGAGTTCATCCCTTTCGGAAATTTCAGGTGTGCGAGCGCAAATCCCAAAGGCTGACCGTGTGGGAGTTCATGTGGGGCTTGCCAGGCAAGCTCATGAGCCTGCTGCTCCCCCTCTTCCTCGCCGTCTGTGTCCTCGGTGAAACAGTCATGCACCTCATCACCTTACAAACTTGGCGCCTCGTTTTCGCCAGAACCTTTGCTGAAGTGTACCATCTGGTCTCCCTCCGCCTCTCTGCAACCTCCATCATTGCTTCGGTATCGTTCTTTGCTGCATTTGCGAACAGGTTTGTGCCGTTTGCAGTGGCTCCATTTGCGCGCTGGGTTAAACGCCTAGAAACCCGGTGTCGGGGATGGTGGGGCATCGATGGCTGGCAAGTCCTCCAGCTATTTTCTGTTGAAGCCTGCTTGGTGGTATGCTTGTTTCTTCTCAACCAATGTTCTCTGTCAGCCGCTTTGTTTATTTTTTAATTTATATTCTATGGTGGGTGATAGACCATATATATTTGATGCAATGCTAGGTTTTCATATTGTCTTAAAGTGCTAAGTAGTGCAGTTTGTGTTCTGCAATTGGAAAGATTATCACATCTTGGCATGGTTCTCCTGATTGTTTTATACTTGGTGATAGATCAATATGCCTCCACTTCAAAGTGTACCATCCACTTTTAGTGCTTTAGTTGTTCTAGTATTTTCTGTTATCTTCTTAGGCTAGTCACTATAATTCATGAATATACAGATGAAAACACAAAAGTTACATGTGTTGGTATGTGTTAGATAGTATATAATATAATAAATGTGAACCACCAAATTGAAACAAAAGTATTTGCTTATTTGGTACAGACTTGTTCAAGGAAGTAAGCCTTCGTGAGTTTGATATCTCTTTCACTTGGATTGTATCTTCGGGCACTAGTTTCTCTTTTATCTCCAAATATTCCTCAAACTTGAGATCCTTTGACATTGTTAAATGCACACAAGCGCAAGTTGACTTAACTAAGAAACAAAGCGGCATTCATAAAATTTTAAAAAAAAATCGGTATGAAATTCACATCTTCATGGCTAAATGTTTTTAGGGTGACAAATCACAAATATGCACATTATTTTTCGAAATTTGCAGAAGTAGTTGGTAGTTATTTTTATCTTTTGGTGTGGTATTCATTGTGGTGCCAAACCCACTCTTACTAGATTTTTAATATTTTAAACAATATATTTTCCTTATGTTTTTTAATACCCAATCATACATATCTTGGGACTGCCGCTAACGCTAGTTCTACCCTGGGTGTATCTATTGGGTTATGGCTTAGTTGCATCCTTTTGGGCAGGGAGTACCTCACATTTCTGGCGCTTATCATTTTGTACTTAGTTCCAGAAAATTCTGACAATATGCTTCTCTAATCAGGTGTTAATAGCTGATATGGCTGTTGCTTGTATTTTTGGTTTACTCCCATTCTCACTTGGAAGGATAATTTTATGGTGCATGCCGTCTTTCAATTTTAACAGTGTGGATGAAGTCGACTCCTATACTTCAACTTCAACAACTATTCTGGTTGGATATGGATTTATCTTTTCTGTGGGCGTATTTTTTGTTGGGCTGAATACTTTTCGTGAATACTTGACCGGGGAGCGCCTTACAATTGCAATTCTCTTAAGAAAGCTTTCTGGTATATTCTTCAGAGGGATCTTGCGTTCAATCATTGGTGCCAATATTGGTGTTAATCTTTTATACATATATATACTACACCCATTGTTCATTGGTTGGTTGCTTGATATGTGCACTTCAAAATTGTTTGGTGCAACAATGTCTCAGAGGTTCAAATTTCTGATTGCGCCGTCGTTTTCTTCTATTACTCTTCATTGGTTTACTGGACGCAACATTTTGAGTCTGCGCAACAGAGTCTTCGTATTTCTCTGCAAGGTATTTATTATTATATTATATTTGTATCATATCCATGATGTATGCAGTTTACAGTTCAGGGGTACAATGAGTGTTGTACTTTTTTGTGAGTAGGTATTGAAGCCAGGAATTACGATTCGCTTTGTCCGACATAATATTTCTGAACCATTCTATATATTCTATTTCAAGAGGCTTCCTGGCCTTTTTGACGACATTACATTTATTGCTCTAGTAATCCTTGTTCCTACTAAAATGGCTGTCGAGTTGGAACCTGAGGAGTTCCCACTAGACATCACGTAAGTATATAATATTCGTTCTCCATCTGATGATGTATCTTCCAGTCTTTTGCGAGTTAACCCGTCTAATTTATATTTGTGGATCGTAGCTACTTTGATCATCCTGCTAGGGGCACATCATTCTGGCTAGGGCCACTGTACTACGCAAAGGCACTTTCTGGTATTCTTTATCTCAGGTTTCTCACTGACAATACAGTTTTATACCTCGAGTAGTTAGTCTGGAGGGTAAGATGCTATTGGCTCTTCACTGCTGGAGATGCCCTGTGGAACATTGTCTCACCGAGGGAACATTATGATAGCAGCGATGAAGTTAACAATAGAAGGTAAGCACCAAGTGCATAGTTTTGTTCATTCACGGAAAACAGCAGAATCTGCACTTGAGTTTTGCTTCTGTAGTAGGTACCCCCACCCAGAAAAAGTTTACACGAATCTCAAAGTTAGTTAAAAAGAGTATTCTCGTACATTCACGATCAATTATTTCTAATCCCTATTCTCTCAATGGATCAACCAAGAGATCATAACACACTAATCTTTTTGATTGAAGGTGTAACTTCTAATCTCCACCTTCAATCTGCATTAAAATCTGTAGACTTTTCTAGGGGGGTGTACTGAAGCAAAACTCTCTGCACTTATTTTGGCTTGACTACATATATGCTAGTTTTGTAATGGAATCTATCTTCGACCATTCAATGAACTAAAGCCTTTTGCTTGGCCACACAATTTTCGGTAGATGCTTACCTTTCTTGTACATTGTACCAGGAAATTTGTTGTTGTTCAAACAATGCCACAGGTGGTGCTATCATGGTTGGCAGTTGTGATATTTAATTCTGCTATGCTTTTATCTTCAATATCTATTGGCCGTACATTGGTATTTGCCATCCCTGAGCTGCTAGTACGAGCTCAAATGAAGTCCAATGGTAATTATTGTTCATTGATGATTAGTGGGTTCCTTTGTAAAGAAAAAAATAATTTATTTTATCTGAGCTTACTTGTGTGCGCAACCTTTTCTGTTAGATCTGTTTGCTATTGCCACTGGATATAGCGTAGTATCAATTGTTATTGCCATCTCTAGAGATGCATTTGTTCGCGTGGCTTATGGGGGTACACACCTTGTAGCTTTGGAGATGCATCTGATTTTCTTCATATGGGTGAGTAGTTTAGTCGTCGCAACTTCATTTGTATTCATCTTTTTAAGTATTTTATGCTACATCTCAGGAACTTCAACTGTCTGTTGCCAGATTTTGTTCATTCCTCTTTGGATCGGTTTGCTGGTTGATTTAACACTGCTTTCACCCTTCATCGGGCCTGGTAATGGTGTTCCAGTTCTAGACTTTTTCTGCACTTGGGCCCTGGGGCGGACAACACAGATTTATGGGATAAGATTGGTGAGTTACAACTACCATTGTTGCTTTGCAGACCTTGAAACTTAAATTATTACCGTATATGTGTATCTAGGCATAATTAATTGTGTTGGGTATAATTTCTCACCATTTACTAGTTGCAAACAATAAAAATAAAACCTCCTGAACTCAACTACCAAAATAGATGCATTCATGTTTTCCTTTTATTCAATCTAATTTCGAAGATATCATTCTAACCTTGGGATCTTTTGTATCTAGCTAGTTCCCTTCCCCATTGTTGACTAATATTTTTTTCCCTCGCCCTTGCAACTGGCATACTTTTATGGCAGAATGCAGATAATTCACGAACCACTGTACTTAGGTTATATATATATATATATATATATATATATATATATATATATATATATATATATATATATATATAGTCGGATAAAAGTAGCAAATATTCTAACACACACATTTTTTTATTGTTGAAGGCTCGTCGGTACAAAGTCAAAGGTGGGCTCCCTTCCCTGGCCGATTCCATTGAGAACTATTGGACCGGAGACAAGCTGGAATCTCTTTTGAAGATGGGACCTTTTGCAACGAAGCTAGTCGCTGCTCTGGGTGTTCCTTATGTGCTCGCCAAGGGTGTCTTCCCAAGACTAGGCTACCCAGCTGCCGTAAACTCCATGGTCTACCATTTCGCGTGGTTGGGCTGCATCGCCTTCTATGCACTCTGCTATCTCGCGAAGGTAGCCTTCACGATGCTCCATGATTCTATTAGGGGATCGTTATTGGCCGAGCAGATATACCGAGAGCGTATGTATCCATGCAGCTGTTAAATTCCTTGATCTGGTTTACTTAGATAAATTCCCATTCTAATTAGACAGATGTCAGCCAGCCAGATTAACTTCTGGCCCAAACTTGTTGTGGATGCAGCTCTCTAAGCCATTGTTGAACTGATGTTTGTAACTTTCTGTTCATTTTACAAGCGAGATGCACTGTTCGTTGGTTGCCTTGAACATGGTTGGCTTTATTTTTTTGCGGTTCTGTGTTGTCTTAATTTTTTTGCAATGTTTTCATTGCCAGTTGTGCTTTGTCACACTGTCATAAGGTATGTATACCGATGCTTTTTTATTTCGGCAGATTAATCTAATGTTGAAGACAATCAACATGGAATTCCATTGAGTTTGGGGTAATTCATTTTGTATATGAATCAACTTCCAGGGAAAACTTGTGTGCCAAGATGTCATAAATGCAACACGTGCATCTATATTGTCTTTGCGGTTCTATTTTCACTCTGCACATAAAGTTTATGATTCCATTCTTTCCCTAATCTATAAATAGGCAGAATTTCTTAAAAAATATGTATAATGAATAGGTAGACGGTTCCCTCATGGTGATTAAAATAATATATTTTTTGTGGTGGATGGTGACGGCGTAGCAGGCGGTGGCCATTGGACGCAGCATGGTCAGCAAAGTGCGCTAGTGCCACGACTGGTGAGTGTGACATCGAAGTGGGAGATAGCAAGTTTGGCGCCTTGTGGTGGTTCTTGGAGGTGGCGACGGAGTGGAAAGGGAGGAAGGGCATGGTACTTGTGCACGAGGAGCAAGAAAACCATTCCACATGTGTAAAGGCATTCGGTCAGGTGGGAATGACATTTTAACCTGATTACACATCTTACCCTCTTTTTTTTTGCGTGAAAGCATTTAATCCATTTTTCAAAGTAATTTGGGTCATTTCAATAATCGCATGATATAGATGGATTCCATTCTGCATTCTGATTTTTGCTCCCTAGCTTTAGGGAGCAAACGCCCTAGAGCTATCTGATCTAGGTGATCCCTGCGGGAAGAGGAGCCGAGAGAAAAGAAGAAGGCGAAGGGAGAGAAGGAAGAAAGAGAAATGAAAGGACATCTTAGCTGTGAAAGTGACAAGTGATTATCGGACTAATTGCAGTCGTAAATTAGATTTATATGATCGGGTATTAGACCCATACATATGAAATAAAGGTGGTTTGGAACCCCAAGCAAAACTGAGAAAATAAGATGACATATTTAAATTTCTATGATGTTTCTTATGCTTGAACCATAGGAAAGTCATACTACTAAGAGAGGTATTGAAGGACGAAGAGTGTGAATCAAAGACCTAAGATCCTAGATACACACAAATTCTCAAAGAAGAAGCCCAAGAGAGAACCCAATGAGCATATCGGTTGCTTCCGTTCTGACCCCTGAGTCTTAGGCTCTAGGTGAGTCCAAGAGATAATTGCCTAGAGCTCAGCTTGAAACTCTTAGCATATGGAATTGTGAGTGTATCACAACTTGATCCAGGCATATTCAAGTGGGCCACTATATAAGGCGCCCTCTTCTTCCCCAAAGGGGTGTGGCTTCGAACACAGTCTCTCCTCCATTGTTTAACTCCAAATGCTTGCTAGTTTCTCCCCTTGTGCCTTAAATTCTTCATCCATTTAAGCGAAAAGAAAGACGAGCCTGGAGTTCTTTGTGAGACTCATTTGTCTTGGGATTGTGGGGATACTAAGACGATTGGGCTTGCCAAAAAGCGTCAAAGGTTGTGGGTTTGCTCTGAGCATATATTGTTTCTGGTAATCCCAAGTCTGAAGGATGGCTTTGAATCATTCTCATGTATCTATAATAACAATACACTATAGAATAGTTGCGATCGAAACAACTTAAAACATACGAAGGTTAATCACTTCAATGTATGACAAAATAAATTAGAACCTTGCACCTTATAATTGTATAGTTACTCTCTTAACTGTTAATATATAACCATCCTATGCATGCATATGTGAGATTCCCGCCTAGTCCTCATGACAAACTATAGCTCTATGGCACTGCACTAGGTATAAGTAGCTAGTGGCCCTAGAAGCGTCGTAGGTAAAACCAAGTTAGCAACCAACTAGTACATCGGCAAAACACGAGCACATATTTGGATTATTTTTTAGCATAATATTGTGTTTCATAACCATATGGACCAAGATAGGGCAGTGTCCCCAGCCATAATGAGGGATCAAAATTCTTTACATACTCACACCCCTAAGCTAATAAAAAAACTATGTAAACTAACATTTGAATTTCCAGCCAAAAAGCCTGCCTTTGGAACCAATAAAAATGAAGATCAAACAATGTCCTTGTCACTTCTATTCTATAACTCAAATCAAACTCGACGGCAAACATAGACCACTCACCTTTCAAGTTCACATTTGCTCAGATCCAACTGAGTGAAAACACACCAACTTCTTTGGAAACATATGAAAACGAAATTCAACAAACCAAGAACCATGAGCAACATTAATGCACACCTCACCTCATTGGTCCAACCCAAGCCAAAGGCATATCTAGTCTATCGAAATCATAGTTTGCCTCCAAGCCTCGCTAGCAAGCATGTGGATCCACCTGCTCACTGCCTGCTACTCGGGTGGTTGATTGTGGTGAAGGGATCTCGGTGCCTTGGCTCCTGCTAGTAGGTGAAGTTAGTTTCTCTTTCTTGGAGGGGCAATGTTCTACAGATGGCGGTGCTTCATCTTTGAGCTGGTCTTCCGGGCTCTGGTCCTTCTCGAATTCGTCCATTTGGATAGAGTCGACGGAGCTCTGACTTAGATTTTTGTCATCTCCTTGAGTCGACGAGATTTGGTGTCAGGCACATTAGATCGATTTAAGGGTTCAATGGCAATGACTGCGGCTCTACGACACTGTTCCTAAGAGGCGCGTGCCTGAAGACTTCTCGGTGTCATCGACAAGGTCAAACTGGCTCCGGTTGGGGAGCATCAATCAGCGGCTTGTTTTGGCAATGGTAGTGGTCATTCGTCGGTGTAGGGTACTTGATGTAATTTGTATTATGATTGGGGTGCTATATACTTCTTATAACCCTTTTTAATATATCCGGGTCCTTTTGAAGAAAAAAAACATAGTTCATGTGAGAAAGCTACATCCCGGTTCAATTAATAATCCCTTCCATTTACAACTCAATTAGAAATCGGTGGCAACCCTAGCCGCCCAAGCTGGCAATGGTTAACCGTTACCCATGTCCCCATGGGTAATTACTCTATCAGGGACTGGGATGTACCATCTTTAATGCCCACGAGAAAGAAGTTGGGTCAAATACCTTAGACAACACGCAAGATGGGGATGGGGATGGGATACCATTACCTGTGCATGTTACCTACCTTACCCGTGCAGACCTCACATGTGGACTCTAAAATTAGTAGACCCCAGGTAATTCATGCACTTACCCATAGAAATTTCCACCCATCCCACCACTTTGGCCAAGAAGCCCTAAGAAATCTTTAACCTAGTTACATCATATTGTTTATTGTGCCAAAATGCTATTTTCTCTACTGAAATGCTATCGAAGGTTGTCGTCGATTGCGTGTATGGGTTTCTTCATGGTGATAAAAACCCGGCAGAGACGGGGATGGGAATCTTTTTATCCCCGCAGACTAGTATGGGGATGGGGACGGACATGTGAAGGTTGTCACGGGGGTGGGGATGGGAGTGCAATACCATCTTGAGTAATCCCCATTGCCAGCCTGACTAGCCGCTGCCACTGCTTCCCTACACGTCGTTGCCTTGGTCCCCCTTCTCCTTTCAGTTTGGCAGCCTCGGCGGCGGCAAGAAGACTGAGCACCCATCAATCTCGTTTCATTTTATCAGTTTTTGTTTCTAGAGCGACATCAACGAGCTAGTGGAGACGATGTCGTGTTGGAATAATGTCTATTCGGTCTCTTCCTACCTCGACGACGTCCAATTTGGCACCGGCGAAGGGCTTGTGAGTGTTTGTGTCCCCGGATCTATTGGTTCTTTTCAACTCTTGGCAGTCAGTGTGTCTTTCAAGGAGAGTTATTGGGTTACTACTGATGTGGCGACTTCAACATCATCTTCATGTTGTTCTGTAGCTTAGCCCGATTTCTCTAAACCTCTGAACTGTTGCTGATTCATTGCAAGACTGTTTTGCACGGGGTGATTCTCCAAGCGATGTTGCTTTAAGGATTTATAGATTTCATCTCAATGGATGACTGGTTATATATTGCGGTCTTCAAAATTTGGTGTAGCGATTTGTAGGTGTCGCTTTTCTTTACTGTTGGTTTAGTGCAATTTTCAATCTTCGGCGGGTAGCGTACAATCGGAGGAAGAAGACTAGTATGCTTTTCAATGTAATTTTATTTTCTACTAGTTGTTCTTGGTCCAGATGTCTATCCATTGTAGTTGCTTTTATTTTCCTTGAGATTAATCAGATCTAAGATAATCTTTATTTCAAAAAACAGAATATCTTCCATGCTTTAAAAAAAAAATACCCCCCTCCCCCAGCTTAAAAAAATCATCTACTTCCTGGTTAGCTCTTACTCCCTTCGTTCCAAAATAGATGACTCAACTTTGTACTAACTTTAATAGATGACTCAACTTTGTACTAATTTTGTAAAGTTAGTACAAAGTTGAGTCATCTATTTTGAAACGGAGGGAGTAGTTAACAGTTGTTCTTTCACCATAATAAACAGTGGAGAATTTATGTTGGTCATGGGATATCCATTAACGACTGATGATTTCTTAAAATCTTGCAATCATATAAATTTTGGACCACACAGAAGTATCTGAAATTTGTAAATTCTTTCAGAATTCAATCTATCAAAATTCACTCAATGTTAATGATTTTTGGCCGAATTGAGTTCTGCTTGAAATTCGTTTCGGCTTGGCCCGCAATTTTGAGGTACCCACCGAGATCCCACACACGTGTTGCAAACCCTTGGGACCACACGAAACAGAACGCACGCGGCCCGAGGCAATAGAACCACGCACGACGCGTGTCTCGGAAAGCAGAGCGGACGCACTCAGACTGCAGACAACAGACAGAGAGTTCGAGTACCGCCTCCCATGGCCACCGCCGCCGCAGATCCCGCTCCGCCGGAGATGGCGCTCCCAGAGGAGGACCACGCTGAAGACATCAGCGATGACGCAGAGGAGGAGCGGTGCCGAATCTGCTTCTTCCCCGGCAAGGCGGGACGGCCGCTGCGCCATCCCTGCGCCTGCCAAGGCACTATGAGGCACGTCCACGACGAGTGCCAGCTCCAGTGGATCGCCACCAGCCGCCAACGCCGCTGCCAGGTCTGGATGTTATCTTCTCGCCTCCTCCGCTCCGCCTAGGGTTTCCAGCATCGCATCCGCCATGCCCCCCTCTTGTCTGCTCCCGTGGCTGCCCACGCTCTGATCCGTCCAGATCCGTCTTGTTTACTGCTGGTTTCAGTCCGATCTAGGTGCGGTGTGATGTTGCCTGCCATGATCCCTTTTGAAATGGGAAAATTTCGTGTCATCTTGCTGCTGGAGTGCTTGTGCTTAATTGCTGTAGGTGTGCCTATCCTTATTTTTCCTGTTGATGTGATGCCCATGCTGATGGATCGCACAATTGTTGCAGGTGTGCAGATACGAAATCACCACCCTCCCTCTCTTCGCCGAGGACGCCCCCGCAAGGCTGCCCTTGTCGGAATTCATGGCGGGCTTGCCGGGCAAGCTCATGAGCCTGCTGCTCCCCTTTTTCCTCATCGCATGTGTCTACCGAGAAACTGCCGACCACCTCACCAACTTCTCGTCATGGCATCTAGTGCTCACCAGGAGCTTTCCTCAGCCGCGTGGTCTGCTCTCGCTAAGCCTCTCTACCACCTCCATTATCGCCCGGGCAGTGCTCTCAGTTGTGCTTGCGCATATTTATGTGCCATTCGCTGTACCGCCATTCACGCGCTGGGTTGAACGCCTGGGAAATCGGCCTCAAGGGATTAGGGGGATTGATGCATTGCACGCCCTTGCGCTATTTATTGTTCAAGCTTGCTGGGTGGTATGCTTTTTTCTTCTCAACCAATTCCTTTTGCCTGCCACTTTATTTATTTTATTTCTATATATGCTACAATGGGTGACTATTAGACCATATTAATGGAATGGTGCTAGGTTTTTATATTGTAGTAAAACACCAATAATTAAATGCAGTTGTGTTATGCAATTCGAACAATTAGCACATCATTGTCATGATTCTCCCAATGTTTTATAGTTAGTCATAGCTAGTTTAGTATGGCTCCACTTCAAAGTGTATCATCATTTACGTGTAGAGGTTATTGCCAGAAATGGTAGCAATGCTAAAACAATGATAATGTGGGAGGTTCCGTAAAACAAAGCTGATAACATGGGATAAACTAGTAGACGATGTTCAATTCTTTACTTCTTCTCTAGTTTGCAATTTTGTTTACTGTTCATCAGTATGGATAGAGACAATAGTGGGAGGACTATTCCAAAATATAGGTGCCGATTTCTTCTGGTTATTATTTTAAGTGCACCACCAGAACTGTATAAGCCTGCCCTGCTCTTTTTGTGCTTTAGTTTCTCTGCAAATGTATTGTTTTCTGCTACCTTTTTAGGCTAGTCAGGGGTGGCCCCACTAGTGCAATTCATGAGTATTCAGTTGAATACCCAAAAAGGTTTGAAAACTGTATGTGTTAGATATGTACTAAACGTGAACCACCAAATTTAGTACAGAAGGAAGCATTTGTTTAGTTAGTAGAGACTTGTTCAGGGAAGAAAGTATTCATGAGTTTGATATCTCTTGCTACAATTCGTTTCCTGTCATTTTGCACCTTTCCCATTTTCTTTCGCTTGCATTATACTTTCTGACACCAGTATTTGTTTTTCCTTTATCATCCTCAACTTTAGATCCCTTCACACTATAAAATGCACGCAAGCACAAGTTAACCTGACTGAGAAACAAAAGTGAATTCATAAAATTTGAAAGAAAAATACAAGTATACGTTTTATAGCTCATTGTGTGCATGCAGTTATTTTTTGTAAAAAATTGCATCTCGGCGGCCAATTACTTTTGGACAAACCTCAAATATGCCCATTCTTTTATGAAATTTGCAGAAGTCGTAGTTGGAGACTATTTCTTTTAACGTGGGCGTGCATGGTGGTGCCAAAACCTGCTCTTTTGAAGATTTTACACTTTCAAACAATATGATTGCTTTATTATTTTCGTAGTACCAATCTTCAAAATATTGGGCCTGCCACTGAGGCTAGTTCTACCCTGGGTGTATCTATAGGGTTGTGGCTTAGTTGAATCCTTTTAGGCAGCGAGTACCCAGTGGCGGAGACACGGGGTGGCCACCAGGGACTCGGGCCCAGGCCAACATGCATATTGTTCTATTAGATCACTGTTTACTTGCTTTTAAAACCTTGTATTTCTATTGTCTGGTCCTCCCCAACATGGATTAACAGCACTCGCCCCCCGCTTCCATGTATTTTTCTGGCTCCGCCACTACGAGTACCTCACATTTCTTGTGCTTGTCTTTTGGTACTTAGTTCCAGAAAATCTTGACCATGTGCTTGTATAATCAGGTGTTAATAGCTGACATGGCCATTGCTTGTATTTTCGGTTTTCTCCCATTCTCACTTGGAAGGATAAATTTATGGTGCATGTCGCCTTTCAATATTGCCAATGTGGGTGAAGTCAACCCCTATATTTCGACAGCTTCTACTATTTTGGTTGGATACATATTTCTCTTTACTACGGGCGTATCTTATGTTGGGCTGATTACTTTTCATCAATACTTGGGTGGCAAGCCCCTTATGATCGCAATTTTCTGTAGAAGACTGTCTGGTATATTCTTCAGTGGGATCACAATTTTCTTTCCAAGGTTACCTGGTATATTCTTCAGAGGGGTATTAAATCTAATCACTGTTGCCAATATTGGTGTTAATCTTTTATACACATTTATACTACACCCACTGTTCATTGGTTGGTTGCTTGATATCTGTACTTCAAAAATGTTTGGTGCAACAATGTCTCAGAGGTTGAAACTTCTGATTGCATCATCGTCTACTACTACTGCTGTTCATTGGTTTATTGGACACATCTTTTTGAGTCTGCGTCTCAGATTTTTCAGAATTATTCAAAAGGTATTTATTATATTATATCTGTATCATGCCAATAATATATGCAATATACAACTCCATTATATAATGTGTGTTGTACTTCTTTCTTGAGTAGATGTTGAAGCCAAGAATTATGATTAGCTTCGTGACCTTCGTCAGATATAATGCTTATGAACCATTCTACATATTCTATTTCAAGAAGCTTCCTAGGCTTTCTGTCGATATTACATTCATTGCTCTCCTCATTCTAATTCCGAGCAAAATTGTTGTCCACTTGGCGCCTAAATTGTTTCCACTCAATATCACGTAAGTATTTTTATATTTGTTCTTCATCTGATGTATCTTCCAGCCTTGGTGACTGAACACATCTAATTAAATATTTTGCAAATCTTAGCTACTTTGATTATCCTGTTAAGGGCACATCATTCTGGCAAGGATCACTGAACTATGCAGAGTTATTTTCTGGTGCACTTTACCTGAAATTTCTCATCGATAGCACAGTTTTATACCTTGAGTGGTTAGTCCCGAGGGTAGGATACTACTTGTTTGTGATTGCTGGAGAGCCTCTGTTGGATGTTATCTTACCGAAAGAGCAGCGTGAAAGCACCGATGAAGTTACTGTCACAAGGTAAGCACCAATAGCTTTGTTCATTCAAGGAACTTCACAATATGCAAATATTTTTGTAGCCTGACTCCATATACGTCCATTTCGTACTAAAATCTATCTTCTACCATTCAATTAGCTAAAGCCTTTTTACAAGGCCAGAGGTGTTGGGTGCACAATTTCCAGTAGATGTTTACCCTTCTTGCACATTGTACCAGGATATTTGTTGCTGTTCAAACAATTCCACAGGCGGTGCTATCATGGTTGGTTGTTGTGATATGCAATACTACTTTGCTTTTCTTTTCAATCTCAATTGGGCGCGCACTGTTGTCTGCCATCCCTGAGCTGCTGGTACATCAAATGAAGTCGAATGGTAATTATTGTTCACAGATGATCAGTGTACTTCCTTTGCAAAAGGAAGTATATTTTTATCTTGTTTGGGCTTATTTGTGCAACTTTTTCTGTCAGATCTGTTTGCTATTGCCATTGGTTTTGGCGTCATATCATTTACTATTGCCGCCTCTAGAGATGCATTTGTCTGCATGACTTATGGGGGAACACGCCTTGTAGCTTTGGAGATACATGTGATTTTCTTCCTATGGGTGAGGAATTTAGTCGAGGTGCTTTCATTTGTATTTGCTTATTTTTATGCTACAGCTCAGTAACTTAATTAAACTGTCTGTTTGCCAGGTTTTCTTCGTTCCTCTTTTGATCGGTTTTCTTGTTGATCTGTCACTGCTGTCACCCTTCATCGGGCCTGGTAACGATATTCCGGTTCTAGACTGTTTCTGCACTTGGTCCCTGGGGCGGCTAGTGCAGAATTATGGGACCAAATTGGTGAGTTCCAATTTCTGCTGCTGCTTTGCAGACTTCTAAACTTGCTATTATACAGGGTATCAAACCTGGTATAATGTAGTAGAAATTAATTTCTATATGGCACTCACGGTGTACTCGTTGCAAGATAAAAAAATATCACTGCCCAAGTGAACTACCAGTTGTTTGCTTGTTTTCGTTTATTCTATCCCATTTCCATAGTTTCAGTTGTAGCCATGGCATCTTTAGCACCTAGTCTTTCCCAGTTTTGAACTCATAATTTTTTTTCGTGTCCTATGCCATGGGATCTTTGGCGCCTAGTCTTTCCCATTGTTCAACTCATAATTATTTTTCTCGTGTCCTGTGCCGCCACGCATAACTTTCACCGGCTGCCCCGTGATGAGTTTCTATTGGGGACTGGCCTTGCAGCTGGCACACTTATAGGGCAGAATGCAGCTAATTCCGAAATTTTACTCTAATTTGATTATAGTCAGATAAAAATAGGGAATACTCTGACGGTCATATGTTTTTATTGTTGAAGGGTCGTTCCTTCGAGCTCGGGGGCAACCTTCCTTTCCACGGCTGTTTCATCGATAGATGTTGGAGCAGAAAACTTCCGTTGGGAGACCTTGCAGAAACAATGTACAAGCAAGAATTAGTGTCTTTCTCCATGGAGCTGCTCATTGCACTGGCAATCCCTTATGTGCTCTCAAAGGAGGTTTTCCCAAGGCTGGGCTACACCGCCGTGAACTCAACAGTCCACCGTGCCGCGTGGCTGTACAGCTTTGCCTTATGCGTACTCTGCTATCTTGCCAAAGAATCCTACAATACACTCCATGATTCTATCTGGGAGGACCGATACATCGTTGGGCAGAGGCTGGAAGACGTTGATTGAAGACGTTGCCAACAGTAGCTGAAGACTCTTCTTCCCGGGGGACTCTGTATCCCTATCCAGTATTTAGTTCAAATCAAATAAGGGTCGGGTATTATGAACATTTTGTGCGCAAACCTCAAGAAACATAGGTCACATTCACTTGCAAATGTTATGATACCAGGCAGACAGAAAATGTTCTGGTGAAACTTGTAAATGTGGATGGTGCAGAGGGTTGCTCCCGAACCCATTGTTGAACCGAATTGTTGTTTGTAAATTTATGCCTCTTTTTTCCTGGATGGATGGGCTGAGGAGAAACGAGCTGGTTGCCTTGGACGTGGTTTGCTTTCTTTTTGCAATGCTGCAATGTTCTGCTTTTTAGTAATCATTTTTATTTCTCTCGTGGCTTTTTGGTACCAGATATGCTTTGCTATTGTTATAAGGCTCTTATAATTCTCTAATGCTTCATCCAATCAGCACGGAAATATCGTGGAGCTATGGATCCAGTTTTCGCAAGATTCTGGTCAAGATGGCAAATTTTCAACATGGGAATTTAATTTTCCGATCTGGTTCTGTCGTCGCTCTGGGTATGTTTGGATTTTGACCAAAGTAATCGTACCATTGTTTTAGCTGCGACCCTGCTGATAGCATCATGCAAAAAAAAAATTGACATGCTAATGCTATTTTGCCAACTCTTGCTGATCTTTTTTCTTGCAGATGTGAGCAACCAAAAGGCTTGGCCAATGTATTGGTAGGGCAACCTATGCATAAAGTGAACATGTCCATCTATATATGAAGTTTATTTTTTTCACTCTTTCCATTTCCTATGATGAACACATTTTCTCATAAAGTAATATAACTAATAGATGCTTCCCTCTTGGTGGTTAAAATAAAATAGATTTGTGGTGGATGGCGATGGCAGAGCGCGAGGGTGCATAGCACTGTGAGGGGTGAGTGTGAAACCAAGGCGGGAGAAGGGCGGGCTTCGACGCCATTTTGCATGTGGTAAGATCATTAAATTAGGTCAAAATACTACCCCCCCCCTCTCTCTTTGTGAGAAAACATTTTATCTATTTCCAAATAAGTTAGGCCATTTGAGTGATTGCACAACACAGATGGATTTTCGTCCATTTATTATTATGTATAGAAGAAGATGAAAATTTCCATTCCGGATCTCTGCTCTTTGGTCTTACTGAGCAAACGGTCTAAAAACGAAGAAGGTGAAGGGACAGAAGTAAGGAAGAGAAGGGAGATAACAAAGACTCGAGAGATGTCAGTGGATTTTGCACCTTGAGGAGCACATGCTCACTTTATTCCATATATAAAATTTTAAAACTGAGTTACAAAGATTGAAAAGAAAAAAAAAGTCTGTAGATATTAGAGAGTGAGTCACATGAGAGCAAGCTTTGTTGGAATATTTCATTGATTTCTAGTATGGGTGAAAATAACAAAAGTGGGGAGGTATAATAGCATTTTTTTAAGGTTTTCTAAAAGGGCTTCGCCTTGTTATTTTTTCCATGTGGCAAATAAATTGGCATTTTTCAAGAAAGTTGGAAGATGGAAATAACATTTGCTTGTGAGATTCTTGTTAATTTTGGGGGGTAAGTGGAAGTTCTTTTTTTTCTTCTAAAAGGTGGCAAATGCGTCTGAGCACACCTCAGAGTTTCCTGGAGAGAGGTGTGGTTTTGGGAAATTTGACAAGTGATCATATTTGTTTAGGTTTGACAAAATGGCATGTCCTTGTGGGTTTAGGGGCCACATGCCAATGATACAAAATGTGTCATTTGTGTCGAAGTGCAAAGAATTGTGTGCCATTTATTTAATTGTTCCATTTGTTCAATAGTGTCTCATAGCTATGAAGTTTTAGGATTAGGCTAACCAGCCACTATTTTAAGTGTGTCAACAAATTATGTCTTCAACTAATGGAAATAGCAGAAAAGTTGGCTTTGACATAGAGGTTAGATGTTGGTTATGTAAGTAGCTTCCACGTCCATAGCACCTCTGCGCCAGGTTGATCGGCATTACTTACAAGATGACTGCTTGCTTTAGAACCAACGGGTTCACCCTTCACTTACGAAATTAATAGATAAGGTAGCAGCCAATCTTTTTAATTGGTTTCTGCTATGCCCCAAATGCATATTAACATTGCTTATGTTAATATTACAAGTCATACTGTTTTATCCTAGTACTACTAGGAATAACATTCCATGCATTGTCAATCATAATAGTTCACAATTTTATAGGGCAACATGTTTTACATACACATTTACATCGATTGAAATAGCTTCTTAGACTTGAATTGTTCTTTTAGAGGTTATTTGCTTCTTTTTAGTGTTACGGCGATTCGAAGTGGTGGACGTTGGATTAACATATGTCTTCCACTAGCTACAAGGGAAGCATCCACTTGTTGACCCTTAGCTCATGTTTTACTTATGTTGAAAGATGATGCTAACTGGTTATATATATTTGTCCATCTTGCTGTTCATGTTGTATCCTTCTCAATTACTATCCATACTTATCATGGTTTGATATGTCTAGGGTTTGGTAGTGGGCCATGGCCATCAGGTCATGGCATTAACTCGAACAAATAACTATGTAACCTAATAAGTGAGTCGTGAGAGCCTTTGATGTTGTGATGAATTTAGTCGATGGGGGAGAGGGGGTAACTGTCATCACCGTCATGTGCATCATCTCTCCCTTCACATGCAGTGGGAGTGTTGGTGGAGATAGGATGTGTTTGTCACGGTCGGATAACTTTTGACTAACCACCTATTGAGGCACTTCCCATTGGAAATTGGGTGGTGTAACACAATTCCAATTGAGATAAAATTGTGCTTTGGTGGTTTTGACCCAAATCTTGTGTGAAAACTCATGTGTTGGTTGGGATACCCTGGTAGTACTATCGAGGATCAACTTCAGTGCTTCTTTAAATGTCAACTCAATTTTAGGATTCTTTCCATTACTAGTAGAAAAACGAGCATGAGCAACGGCCGCTGGAGGCGGTTGTGACCAAAATTATGAAAGCCTCATGTAATACACCCAATGCAAGTGGCTTACATTGTTGTAGATAGCTCCGGAGGCGGTCAGAACAATGACTGCTTGTAAGAAACATTAGATGCAGTTGTTGTTTTATAACTGCCTCAAATTTCTCACCAACGCACACGGTTTCTATTTTGCAACCACACGTGTCTGTTCAGATCATCGGGGCGTAGCCTTCTTACTCTATTTTCCTTCCATTTCCCTTGCCCATCCCATTCCACTGCCAAATCCTAGCACCAATGAGCTAGTCACACGTCCGCCCATCTGCTGCAGCGCTCTGCCCTTCCATGGGGGTGCGTTGGCTGATCTGGCCTCCTAGGAGGCGAGGTGGTAGATATGCCCGTCCGAGGCGGCGTGGTGGCACGACCACTCGTCCGTCTCTGCATGGTGGACAATCCCCTGTTCGTGGTGGTGCGGTGACAGATCCGCCATCTAAGGCGGCACGGTGGCTCGTCTTCCACTACATTGTGGAAGATCCCCTATCTGTCGCGGCACGGTGGCAAATCCGCTAATTCGAGGCATACACAGTTTGCAATTGATGCTTGTGACCACCACCGATATATCCGAATCTACAACATGGTGATCTCAAAATATTTTGCCACGGTTTATATTTTTGTATCGATAGTTGTTGCTTCTAGGGTTATTGATCTGTATGCTTATGTCTTTTTGTATGATTAGTTATTTCTTATATGAATGTGATTAGTTGACACTAGTAGAAAAGGGGGCAAAGGTCCAGGTCGGGTCAGCCCATTAGTCCCGGTTCAGTCCAGAACCGGGACCCATGGGGGCATTGGACCCGGTTCGTGAGCCCCGGGGGCCGTCCGGGCCACGTGGGCCATTCGTCCCGGTTCATCTGGACCTTCTGGTCCCGGTTGGTGGGACGAACCGGGACCAATGGGCCTCGCTCCTAGCCCACCACCATTGGTCCCGGTTGATGGCTTGAACCGGGACCAAAGGCTGCCCTTTAGTCCCGGTTCATGCCACCAATCGGGACCAATGAGGTGCCTATATATACCCCCTCGCTTAAGAGCAGAGCACACTGCTCTGTTTTTTCTGGCCGCTGAGGGGAAGAGGGCTTGGTGGTGCTCTAGTTCACCTATTATGCACACAAGGTGTTCGATGGAATGCCCGAGCCACACTACTTAAGCTTTCTCCTCTCCAAGCTCCACCTCCAAGCTCCATTTTCCTCAATATTTGTCTTGGTTTAGCGGTCCGTCACGCCCCGTCCCCGTCTTCACCACCGTCGATCACTCGCGCCGATCTCATCGCCGGCACCACCGTGGTGAGCCTCTTGTTCTTATCTTCTTTCTGAAAGAAAAAATATTCTTACTTGTATGTTTAGATAGATACTTGTATTATTTTCTTACTTTTATTATTACATCTTATATAGTGCGATGGTTTTGGTATCCGCCCCCGTCGGCCCTCGTCTTGTCTATGATTCGGATGTGGTATATATTATCTTTTCATAACTATTGGTTCATTTATTGTTTATGACAATTATGCCGACCAACGTGACATAGATTTTATTTATCTAGGAGGTTGTTGAACCGGAAATTCCAACCGACCCTATTGTCGAGAGGTTAAATTTAGTTGAAGAAGAAAACAATTTCTTGAAGGAAAAAATAAGAAAAATTGAGGAGGAGAAGATGATATTGGAGTTGCATGTTGCGGATGTCGTCGATGATCACAAGATCAAGATGGATGCAATGCGCTTGAAGATTAGAAAGATTAGAAAATATGCCATTCATACCAAGGCTTGGTATCATTATGTCATTGGATCAGTTGTTACCTTGGTTGCGATTATGATCGCATTTGTTTTCGCATTGAAATGTTTTACATAGTTTCAATGTATGATTTAATTAATTTAGATGCTCTGCAGAGCTTTATGTTGTTAGATGAGAACTATGTATGTACTTTGGTTTTAATGCGATGATGAACTTCTATTAATTTGGTCATTAATTATCTATTCATGATGTTCTATAATGATTTTTGACACACTTAATTATATATAATGCACGCGGATGAACCGGCAAGGGATGTACGGTGACAGACACACCTCCGAGTATAGAGTGCATGATTTTCTCGAAGTGGCTGAGGCAAACATGCAGAATGGTTTTATGTGTTGTCCATGCCCTATATGTGGGAACATGAAGTCTTACTCTGACCGGAAAATCCTTCACACCCAACTGCTTTACAAGGGTTTCATGCCACACTATAATGTTTGGACGAGGTACGGAGAAATAGGGGTTATGATGGAAGACGGCGAAGAAGAAGAGTACGATGAAAACTATGTGCCCCCTGAATACGGTGATGCTACTGAACATCAAGAGGAACCAGACGATGTCACTACTAGGGAAAAGGCTAGCAGCAGCGCGGGTTTTTGGTGTATGAGTAGCGCGGGGTGGGGCGCTACTAATAAGGCGCTACAGCTAACATATAGCAGTAGCGCGTGGTCACCGGCGCTACTGCTACACAATTGTAGCAGCAGTGCGGTTACTGGGAGCACGCTACTGCTAGTAGCTCTAGCGCCCTTTGCAGCAACGCGCTACTGCTATAGAGGCGCTGCTGCTAACTTCTATACACTCGCTACTGCTAATTTAACGGGTTTTTTTGGGCATATTTATTTTTTATTTGAATAGGCTTTATAGAAGAATCTTTAGCACATAGAAATGTCATCATGATACACATACAAATGCCTGCGAGACCACGAATATAATCATAGCATATACATACAAATAGTCTCATCATAATCATCATCCAACACAAAGTGGTCTCTCGTCATCATCTCGAAAATAGCGATACAAGTCCTTGATTACTTGCAAATACATCGTCATCCATCTAAACAATGGTATACGCGAGAAGAGCTATCACTTTGAGTACATGAGTTCGTATCCCTCTCTCGCATTAGCGTGAACCTAAACTAACTACTGCATGTCGCTCGGAAACCGGAAACCGGCAACACCTGGGCCTGACACTCCGGCCACTCATCGTATATATACTCCTGGCGTAGCACTTCTTCGCCATCGATGATCTATGCACCTGCATCGTCACATGAGTAGATGATATGCAACATATATAGTTGAGCAACAGAAAGAGACAGACTTGACAAAAATAGAAACAACATATCATAAGCATAAATAACAAAGTTCATCGTAACCAAAATGCCCTAACTAGAGTGATCTTCGCTAGTCGAGGAGGAGGACGGTTTAATTACATCACAAATAAAGTTTCACTGCGCATAACTCAAAGTTTTGTCATACATAAAGTATGGACTAAACAGACACATTGTCATATATCGACAATCACTCCAACATGCCGTGCCATCCATCGAGGTCAGGGAGATAGTCCCCGAGCTTAGTGAAAGGCTTCATGTCGAGACGCTGAGAGGCTATGCATGTTCGGACGTCTTCCCGCGACATTTGTCCTCCGTAGAACATCCCTGTTTTTTCCGACGACCTCTTTCATGATGATTTGGGCAAGTTCGCGCTGGATGTTATAGAACTCAGCTCGAAGTCGATGATCCTCGATATCTCCTATGTCCTTTGCCCATTGCAGAATATGGGCATCGCCAGATCTAGGTGACATGTGAAGGTTCTGGTGATCCCGTCTGTACTCCAGCATGTGGTGTAGGACATAGAATCCATCATTAAGAGAATCGTTCGGTTGCTGGATGCAGCAGAAGTCGGTCTTATGGCTGAAGGCGGCCCTGCCGCCCCTTCTCTTCTTGTCCCTAACCTCTCCACCCCTTGCTTGGTAGTAAAACATAGCACTGTCGAGAACATCTTTGATGTGGGTGTAATCCTTTTTGTGAATGTTCTTCGACGAGTCCAAGTAAAGAGCGTGGGAGAATCGGGGGTAGAGGATGATGAGGACGGCGCGCCCGCCGCTGCGCAAAATAAGTACACCTCAAATTAATTAGCCTCCACCGTGCAAATGAATTATTCAAATCGAAGGAAGGATAGCAGCGCGGATGACTTACACGGGATGATAAGGCACGAGAATCGCCTCCTTGTCCTTATTGGCGAGCATGAAACTGACGATGTAATCCCTCGCGTATTCACGCTGCTCTGCACAGACTCCCAAGAAGCTCTCGTGCATGTAGTACGGGTCAGCGACACAGATATGACGTATCTGCTCAACCCCAATGATGTAGTTCATGTGCAAGGCATAAAGGCGGACAAACGTAAAATCCAGCTTCTTCACGTGAAACATGTCGAATATGTAATCGAATCGGAGGAAGAACTTATCCGCAGGGAAGCTGTCGATGTACGACATTTGCCGCGGAACGTTAACCACGTAGAGTGGGTATCCTGGATCTTTCGAGGCGATGAGGCATTTCTCTACCCGCAGCACATCGTCATGAAGTCTCCTTAGATCGCCGAATCTGGCCCGTAGCGCTGTTGCAGGTAGGATTGGTTGACCGGGGATATGCCATTTATCCGCATCGGGGATATCTATACGGTCCTGAAGCCGAGGCTGCTGAGGTGGCTGGATCATAGAATCAGCTTTTTTGCCTTTCCTCACTCTCTTCCTAGACTTCTTTACTACCGGAAGGTCGTCAATAACACGTTGAGACGGTAATCCAGGCACTGACTCATGACGCTCAAACCCTGAGGAGGCGCCAGTATAGACATACTGTTCAGCGCCATCGTCATCCTCATCCTCATCCATGGCGACGTCATCAGCGACTAATGGAGCCTCCTCCTTACCCCGTCCGCTATCACCCAACCCGACACCCGACGCTAATTGGGTAGGTGGGGTGTTGATGTTCATACCTTGCTGAGGCTGCGTGCTCGTGGGTGTGCTCCCGGCCGCCTCCAGATGAAGCAGACTCTTTGGCCACAACAGGACCCACCCATTGCAACAATCACCAAGCCGCCGCGGTGTCTCCTCGTCATCCACCAGTAGTGTTGGAGGAGGCAAATTCTCGTGGCCCGGTTCGACACTGGCGATGGAAACCTTGAAGACGTTTGGGGGGATCGGCCGGCTGTGGAACAATGGTTCCTTCGGCTTCATTATCGTCGCCTTCCCCACGGCCACCTTCTGGTCGCCGATGGTGTACAATATGGTGCACGGGGTTTCGTCGGCCTGCAAAGAAAAGTCTGCGACGTGAGATATCCGAAAGGAAATGAAAACGGGAGATTATACATTTATATTGAAGGGGGCCGGTGTGACAGATACCGTGAGGGCGTCGAGCTCAGCCAAAGACGAAGCACCGCCGAGCACGTCCGGTGCGGGAGCAGGTGCGGTAGCCGGTGCGGGAGCAGGTGCGGGAGCAGGTGCGGGTGCCAGTGCGGGAGCAGGTGCTCCCAAGAAGTCAGCAAGGGGAAAGTCCTCTGCATTTTTTTTGGATTTTTCCTTGTCCAAGTGATAACGCCCGTCACCAAGGAAGTAGACAAATCTGCAACCGCCTGTTTTGCGGCAGCTACCGCTGTTGCAACTGTCTGAGATGATTTCTTCTCAACCGCAATCTCAACCTTCTTGTCGATGTTTTTTTCAGTTAACCTCCGTCTTTCCTTTCTCTCCTCCGTGGTCTCACGGTAGTACTTATTCCACGTGGCGCCATCTTCGACACCATGCACGCGTCCATACGACGATCGAGTATCCACCGGTTGTCGTTTCAATATGTTCAACGCCCGGTTGAATGGAGTGTCCCACTTGGGCCTCGCCAATGCCTCAGACGGCAAGTCGCTTTCGGCCGCAATCCGGTGCTGCTCTCTCTGCAAAAGGCACAAGGATCGTTTACAAATATGACTAACATGTGCAGTTGAATTGATCAGAAACTAAAATTACCAGCTGTCTCATGAACTCCGTAATGACCGGTGTTGTCTCGTAAACCTTCTTCACTGGGTCCCAACGGTGCCGGGCCCTCAGCACGTCACGCTCCCGCGGGACGGTGGAATCCGCCAAGGGGTCTGGGATGCCCAGACTCGCGGCTTCCGCGTCCTCCTTGGCCCATTTGGACCTCTTTTCGCCGTAACCACGGCTTCCGAGGTGGTGGCTCCCAATGTTCCTCTGTTGAAGCCCCTTCATGTACTTAGACTTATTTTTGGCAGCTTCGGCCTCGCAAGCCTCCTTGAATATTTGAAACTGGTCTTCCGTGATTGTCGAATAATCATTTACAATCTTGGAGTAGGGTTCCTTCTTGTCAATGATCCTTGCTTTCACTCGAGTTTTCCAGGAGGCCAATGCATCGCTGAACTTGGTCATGGCGTGTTTGTTTATCTTCTTCATTGCCGGGTCCTCGTCTGGATCTTCATAATCCTTCTCATTCCGGCCAGGGAACAAGAATATCTAGTGAAACTTCTTTAGGAGGGAGCTCCTCATATTTTTTATCTTCTGTAGTTTCTCATCGTTGATGGTGGTGGTTGTCCGTACGATGCAGCCTATTTGATTGTCGTAGCACGAGCGAGCTTCCTCGGGCGCCTTTGGCTCAAAAATGTCGTGTCCACCTCCGTGACCACCAGCCTAGTAGTCTTGAGTTTGTTAGGAAGTCGTTGCCTCTTTGCTTTCGGTTCTACACCGGCTCCGCTCCCCGAGGCAGCACCGGTCTCAGCGCCGGTCTCGATGCCGGTCTGAATCTCAGCGCCGGTCTCAGTCTCAGCACCGGTCTGCGTGTTAGTCTTAGTCCCTGATGCCACTGGTGGGCCCAGCAACAACATCGGTTGATCGTCGGTAAGGCTAAAATATTCGTCTGCCGCCAGGTAGACGTCGTCGCAATCACCAGAACCCTGTCCTTCATCGTTGCTAGCCATGTTTCCTATGATTAAATCTAGTCAATTAATTTTAGACCTAATAAAATGAATAATGACATAAAAAAAGGAATATTGTTTTGCAGGAATGTTGACTCCTTCCTGGTGCGGCAAATCCCGGGCACTTGATATGTCCTAGTTTGTAGCACAAGTCATGCGGAAATTCACGGAAAATTTCGGCATGACCTTTGCTAAAAAGTGGACAAATCGAGAACCTGAAATTTGCCGGAACAGAAATAAATCAACATTCCGGCAAAACATAGGCCACTCAGCATCATTCCCTGGAAACAACAAAGCCACTTGGGCACAATCGAACAACTTCAATGAAAACATATAACATGAGCAAACACTATATAACATGGCCACTTCAATGAAAAGATATAATCAACAATAATGGAATATGCAAATGAACATCAATGATACTTTTGTTTTTTGTCTAAAGCTAAAAGTATAGGAACTACATTTTCTCTAACCCTTTTGACCTCATCAGAATTTCCACAGCAAGACCTTAGTACCTACACCCAATTTCTTCAAAAATATTCAGGTCCATAGTCCAAATAATTCAAATTTCATTTGAATGAAATTTGGAACAAATTCAGGTCCATAGTCAAAATATTTTTTTATAGCTAAGTGTTTTTTGTTTATACCCTCTGTTAATTTAAATCTAAATGCTACTATTATTTATATACCCTCTATTAGTTTAAAGCTAAATGGAATTACTGTTTAGGAATTTTCATAAAAATTGCCCTAGCTAATTTCCTAAAAAATTGCAAATCATTTTTCCTAAATGCTATAAAATGCCTACTGCCCTAAAAAATCTACGGTTCATATGAACACCTAGGGTTCATATGAACATCAACACAGTATCAACACATATATATAATTGCCCTAGCAGAGAGAAATAGGAGGGTAGGGACAGGAGAGGCATAGCCTTACGGTCGGCAGCGAGGGCAGGCTTTGGCTCGGGCAGCGGCGGTGAGGTCGAGGGTGGCGGCGGCGAGCTCGAGGGAGGCGACAGTAAGGTCGACGACGACGGCCTCGGGCGGCGGCGGTGTGGTCGAAGGCGGCGGGCGGCGGCAGTGTGGTCGAAGGCGCGCGGCAGGGCAACGGCGGCGATGGAGCAGTTGGGGCACATGGGGGGAGTAGAGAGGGGGGGAAAAGGACTTAGCGAAATTTTGAGCCAGGGCCGCCGGGATTTCAGTCAAACTAGCAGCAGGGCGTTTTTACGAAACGCGCTATAGCTAAGATAGCTATAGTGTGTTCCAAAGAAACGCGCTGCAGCTAACCCTTTCTGTTTTCTTTCTCTTTTTCTTTTGTTTTCTTTACATTTTCTTTTTTTCATTTCTCCTTTTTCTATTTCTTTCATTTTCATTTACTTTTCTACTTATTTTTCTATTTATTTTCTTTTACATAGCAGTAGCGCTGTAAAGAAGAAACGCGCTGCTACAATGTTTTAGCAGTAGCGTGCTTCTGCGAGAAGCGCTGCTACTATTCCTAGCCTACCGGCACCAGTGAGAGAATTTTAGTAGTAGCGCTTTTCTGCGGAGACGCGCTACTGCTAAAATAATGATTGTAGCGTGGTTTTGCAACAAGCGCTACTACTAAGTAGCGCTAGCGCCGAGTTTTGACCAACACTGCTGCTATACCTCTGTGTAGTTCAGAAACGGATAGCATGCCAAGTTGATGCGATGGCACAGTGAGGACCGTAAGAAAGACAGGAAGTTGAGAGCACCCGCTGACAGGTTGCAGTGGCGAAAAATCGAGAGAAAGTACTGGGATGAGTTTGCAAGTGACCCAAGGAATGTATGGTTTGCTTTGAGCGCGGATGGCATTAATCCATTCGGGGAGCAGAGCAGCAATCACAGCACCTGGCCCGTGACTCTATGTATGTATAACCTTCCTCCTTGGATGTGGATGAAGCGGAAGTTCATTAGGATGCCAGTTCTCATCCAAGGCCCTAAGCAACCCGGCAACGACATTGATGTGTACCTAAGGCCATTAGTTGAAGAACTTTTACAACTGTGGAATGGAAACGGTGTACGTACGTGGGATGATCACAAACAGGAGGAATTTTACCTAAAGGCGTTGCTGTTCGTGACCATCAACGATTGGCCCGCTCTCAGTAACCTTTCAAGACAGACAAACAAGGCATACCACGCATGCACACACTGTTTACTTGACACCAATAGTATATACCTGGGAAGCTGGAGGAAGAATGTGTACCTGGGCCATCGTCGATTTCTTCCGACCAACCATCAATGTCGAAAGAAAGGCAAGCATTTCAAAGGTGAGGCAGATCACCGGAAGAAGCCCGCCATGCGTACCGGTGATCACGTACTTGCTATGGTCAATGATTTACACGTAATCTTTGGAAAGGGTCCCGACGCACTAGCTGTTCCGAATGACGCTGAGGGACACGCACCCATGTGGAAGAAGAAATCTATATTTTCGGACCTACTCTACTAGAAAGACCTAGAGGTCCGCTCTTCAATCAACGTGATGCACGTGACGAAGAACCTTTGCATGAACCTACTAGGCTTCTTGGGCGGTGTGTATGGAAGGACAAAAGATACACCTGAGGCACGGGAGAACCTACAACATTTGCACGAAAAAGACGGCATGCCTCCGAAGCAGTATGAAGGTCCTGCCAACTACGCTCTTACGAAAGAAGAGAAAGAAATCTTCTTTGAGTGCCTGCTCAGTATGAAGGTCCTGACTGGCTTCTCGTCGAATATAAAGGGAATAATAAATATGCGAGAGAAAAAGTTCCAGAACCTAAAGTCTCATGACTGCCACGTGATTATGACGCAACTGCTTCCGGTTGCATTGAGGGGGCTTCTACCGAAAAACATCCGATTAGCCATTGTGAAGCTATGTGCATTCCTCAATGCAATCTCTCAGAAGGTGATCGATCCAGAAATCATACCAAGGCTAAGGAGTGATGTGGCGTAGTGTCTTGTCAGTTTCGAGCTGGTATTCCCACCATCCTTCTTCAATATCATGATGCACGTCCTAGTTCATCTAGTCGACGAGATTGTCATTCTAGGGGCCATATTTCTACACAATATGTTCCCTTTGAGAGGTTCATGGGAGTCCTAAAGAAATATATCCATAACCGTGCTAGGCCAGAAGGAAGCATCTCCATGGGCCATCAAACAGAGGATGTCATCGGGTTTTGTGTTGACTTCATTCCTGGCCTTAAGAAGATAGGTCTCCCTAAATCGTTGTATGAGGGGAGACTGACTGGAAAAGGCACGCTTTGAAGGGACTCAATAATATGCAGGGACGGATATTCTTGGTCTCAAGCACACTACACAGTTCTACAGAACTATACCTTGGTGACCCCGTATGTCGATGAACACAAGAACAGTCTGCGCTCCAAACACCCGGAGCAGTGCGACGACTGGATTACATGTGAACACATTAGGACTTTCAGCAGTTGGTTGGAAACACGTCTCAGAGGTGACAACACTATTTGTGATGAGCTGTACTTGTTGTCCAGGGGACCATCTTTGACTGTTACGATTTGGAAATGATACGAGATAAATGGGAATACATTTTACACGATCATCCAAGATCAAAAGAGCACCAACCAAAACAGCGGTGTCCGCTTTGATGCAGCAACCGAGAGGGGAAAGGACACATATTATGGTTACATAGTGGACATATGGGAACTTGACTACGGACATGATTTTAAGGTCCCTTTGTTTAAGTGCAAATGGGTCAATCTGTCAGGAGGCGGGGTAGAGGTAGACCCACAGTATGGAATGAAAATAGTGGATCTGAAAAATCTTGGGTATACTGACAAACCGTTCGTCCTAGCCAATGATGTGGCACAGGTTATCTATGTGAAGGACATGTCTACCAGACTGACAAAAACAAAAGATAAGGAAGTGAATACATCATACGATGAGCCAAAGCGCCACATAGTTCTTTCAGGAAAAAGGGACATCGTGGGAGTGGGGGGCAAGACAGACATGTCTGAAGATTATGAAAAGTTTCATGAAATTCCTCCCTTCAAAGTCAAGGCTGACCCAAGCATCCTGATAAACGATGAAGATTATCCATGGTTAATGCGCAATAAGCAAATGACACAAGCGAAGAAAAACTGAAGACTTTCTCCCGCAACTATTATGATGATACCATGCCAACTTTGTAACAGACGAGTATGATACCATTGTCGGTTTTGTACATGCACATGCTATGTGGGTGAAATTATGATACCATGCCAACTTTCAATTTCTTCAGAGTTCATTTGAAATGCTCTAATGTCTTATGGTTCGGCCCTCGTAATACCATTAATCCCGGTTCGCTCCTTGTCAACTATGTTCTCACCAAGAACACTCTCAAGAGGGCAGCCACGTGGGCCATTGGTACCGGTTCGTCTGGACCTTTTGGTCCCGGTTCCACGCACGAACCAGGACCAATGCACCTCGCCCCTGGCCCATGACCATCTGTCCCGATTTGTGCCAAAAACCGGGACTAAAGGGTTGGTCCTTGTTGTGCTCAGAGTTTAGTCCCACCTCGCCAACCGAAGGGCGCTCACACCGGTTTATAAGCCCATCCCTCTCTGCCTTGTTGAGCTCCTCTCAAAGTGAAAATAGATGCCCCTATACAGGGAATTTGACCTAAATTCATAGTGAATTTCTCTGAAAATCATAGAAATTTATTATAAATTTAGGTTGAATTTTCTCTATAGGCGCATCTATGTTCATATTTTTAGTAAAGTTAATCACAAACTTGTGATTCACACAAATTTCAAAGAATTCAAATTTTAACTATTCAAATTTGAAAACTAATGGCACTAACAGAAAGTTTATAATTTTTCTAAAACTAATGGCACTAACAGAAAGTTTATAATTTTGCTCACCTAAAAGCAAAAAGAATTAAAAAAGAAAGCAAAAATAGAAAGAAAATAAATAATGCAGAAAACAAAACAAAAAAAACTGGAAACAAAATAAAAATAACAACAATAAGTATTTTGTTGTAAGTAGAAACAAAATAAAATAAATAAAGCAACAAAGGAAAGAAAAAAAAACAAAAAAGTGTTTTCAAATTTGAAAACTAATGGCACTAACAGAAAGTTTATAATTTTTCTAAAACTAAAAGCAAAAAAGAATTAAAAAATAAAGTAAAAACCAAAAGAAAATAAATAATGCAGAAAACAAAACAAAAAACTGGAAAAAAATAAAAATAGCAACAATAAGTATTTTGTTGTAAGTAGAAACAAAATAGAATAAATAAAGCATGAAAGAAAACCAAAAAAGTGTTTTCAAATTTGAAAACTAATGGCACTAACAGAAAGTTTATAATTTTTCTAAAACTAAAAGCAAAAAGAATTAAAAAATAAAGCATAAAACAAAAGAAAACAAATAATACAGAAAACAAACCAAAAAAACTGGAAAATAAAATAAAAATAGCAACAATAAGTAAAGAAAACAAAAAACAAAAAACGTGCCTCGTACTGGGCCCCCACGGCCTGAATACGACTAGAAACCCAACATTGGGCCAGGATTCAGGCCCGTAGTAAGCCCAGTAGGCCCACAGGCACATAGAGACAGATTAGGCCCGAAAGCCTGCTTTAGAGAGGAGCTCGACAGGGTTGGCGCATCGCACCTTATAAACAGGTGCGGCTCTCTCTCAGCTAGCGAGGTGGGACTGAACTCCCACCACCACGCCGTTGTGCAAGGACCATTGGTCCCGGTTGGTGGCACCAACTGGAACTAAAGGGGTGCATTAGTCCCGGTTGGTGCTACGAACCAGGAACAATGCCCCCCCTTTAGTCCCGGTTGGTGCCACCAACCGGGACCAAAGGCCGCCACTTCCCGCCCATTGGGCTGCTGAAAAGAAGCCTTTGGTCCCGGTTGGTGGCACCAACCGGGACTAAACGGGGCATTGGTCCCGGTTTGTGCCACGAACCGGGACCAAAGCCTTTGCTATATAAGTAACACTTGGGAAATCTTCAGATTTCCCTCGCCAGTTGCCCCCGACTGCGCCGACGACCTCCTCGACGCCGCCAGACTGCCCGGTGTCGCCATCGCCGCCCGCTCCTCGTCGCCGTCGCCCCGCGCCCCTGCCCCGTGCTCGCCGTCGCCGCCGGCTCCTGCCCCGTCTCGCCCCCGCGCGCCGGCGCCCTCGCCGCCCCCGCCGGCGCCTCGAACTCCCCTGCTCGCGCGCGCCGCCCCGGCGCCCCAAGCCACTGCCACGTGCTCGCCGTCGCCGCCCGCTACTCGTCGCCGTCGCCCTGACCCTGCCCCGTCCCGCCCCCGCTATATGTTTTTGTTCATATGTGGCTATATGTTTTTTATTTTTATTAGTTTAATTTTTTTGTTCATATGTGATGTATATGTGTATGTGGCTATAATGTGTATGTGTATATGATGTATATGTGTATGTGGCTAGAATATGCTAAATATATATGTAAAAAATGTTTTTTTGTTCATAAAAAGTTTTTAGATATGACAATGGATATATATTCGATATATATGAGAAATGATGATCCATGGAAAAAATTTATATATGCAAAAGTTACAATTTTAGAAAAGTTTTATATATCTAGCTAGGAAGGGAAGAAGAAGAAAAAGAAAGATAGGAAAGAAGAAAGTAAGAAGAGGAAAGTAAGAAGAAGATGAGGGGAAGAAGAGGAGAAATAAATAAGTAGAGGAAAAAAGAAGAAAAGGAAGAGGAGAAGAAGAAAGGAATAGAGGAGTAGAAGAAAAAATTAAAAAAAATTCTATTTTTTTCTTCTTCTCCTCTATTCATTTCTTCTTCTACTCTTTTTTTTCTTTTTTTTCTTCGATCTTCTCCTCTATTCCTTTCTTCTTCTCCTCTTTTTATTTCTTCTTCGTTTTCTTATGTTTTATCGGGTCTGTCATCGTTGATATACCCCTCCCGATAACTTCAACACGAGGGGGGGGTCGATATACCCCCTTGAAGCATTGTCGAGGCCACCCCAAACCATAGAGAAGCAGCATCGAGGCCGCTAATTAATATGATTCCTTACTGTGGTTAGCTAGCTACTTCTACGTTTGCCACTAATATATCCATATCTGTCATGTTTCAATAATAATTGCCATGTTGTAAGTAGAAACAAAATAAAATAAATAAAGCAAGAAAGAAAACCAAAAAAGTGTTTCAAATTTGAAAACTAATGGCACTAACAGAAAGTTTATAATTTTTCTAAAACTAAAAGCAAAAAAGAATTAAAAAATAAAGCAAAAAACAAAAGAAAATAAATAATGCAGAAAACAAAACAAAAAAATAGAAAAGAATAAAAATAGCAACAATAAGTAAAGAAACCCAAAAAACAAAAAGGTGCCTCCTACTGGGCCCCCACGGCCTGAATACGACTAGAAACCTAACAATGGGCAAGGATTCAGGCCCGTAGTAAGCCCAGTAGGCCCACAGGCACATAGAGACAGATTAGGCCCGAAAGCCTGCTTTAGAGAGGAGCTTGAGAGGGTTGGCGCAATGCACCTTATAAACAGGTGCGGCTCTCTCTCAGCTAGCGAGGTGGAACTAAACTCCCACCACCACGCTGTTGTGCAAGGCCCATTGGTCCCGGTTGGTGGCACCAACTGGGACAAAAGGGGTGCATTAGTCCCGGTTGGTGCTACGAACCGGGACCAATGCCCCCCTTTAATCCCGGTTGGTGCCACCAACCTGGACCAAAGGCCGCCGCTTCCCGCCCTTTGGGCTGCTGAAAAGAGGCCTTTGGTCCCGGTTGGTGGCACCAACCGGGACTAAATGGGGCATTGTTCCCGTTTTGTGCCACGAACCGGGACCAAATCCTTTGCTATATAAGCAATACTTGGGAAATTTTCAGATTTCCCTCGCCAGTTGCCCTCGACGATGCCGACGACCTCCTCGACGCCGCCAGGCTGCCCGGTGTCACCGTCGCTGCCCGCTCCTCGTCGCTGTCGCCCCGCGCCCCTGCCCCATGCTCGCCCTCGCTGCCCACTCCTCGTCGCCATCGCCCTGCCCCTACCCCATCCCGCCCCCGCGCGTCGGCGCCCTCGCCGCCCCTGCTGTCGCCTCGAGCTCCCCTGCTCGCGCGCGCCGCCCCGGCGCCTCGAGCCCCTGCCACGTGCTCGCCGTCGCCGCCCGCTCCTCGTCGTCGTCGCCCTGCCCCTGCCTCGTCCCGCCCCCGCGCGCCGGCGCCCTCAGCTGCCCCCGCTGTGAGCCGCCGCCCCGGCTCTGTTTTTTATTAGTTTAATTTTTTTGTTCATAAATATATATATATATAATGTATATGTGTATGTATGTGGCTATATGGTTTTGTTAATATGTGGCTATATGTTTTTTATTTTTATTAGTTTCATTTCTTTGTTCATATGTGATGTATATGTGTATGTGGCTATAATGTATATGTGTATGTGGCTAGAATATGCTAAATATATATGTCAAAATTGTTTTTTTGTTCAAAGAAAGTTTTTTGTTCATATATAGAAAGTTTTTATATATGACAATGGATATATATTCGATATATATGAGAAATGATGATCCATGGAAAAGATTTATATATGCAAAAGTTACAATTTTAGAAAAGTTTTATATATCTAGCTAGGAAGGGAAGAAGAAGAAGAAGAAGGATAGGAAAGAAGAAAATAAGAAGAGGAAAGAAAGAAGAAGAGGAGAGGAAGAAGAACAGAAATAAATAAGAAGAGAAAAAAATAAGAAAAGGAAGAGGAGAAGAAGAAAGGAATTGAGGAGAAGAAGAAAAAATAGAAAAAAATTCTATTTTTTCTTCTTCTCCTCTATTCCTTTCTTCTTCTCCTCTTTTTTTTCTCCTGTTTTTGTTCGATCTTCTCCTCTATTCCTTTCTTCTTCTCCTCTTTTTATTTCTTCTTTGTTTTCTTATGTTTTATCGGGTCTGTCGTCGTCGATATACCCCCTCCTCGATAATATTATTTTCCCACGTACGTATGTTGTGTCGATATAAATTCCCGATAACTTCAACACATGGGGGGGGGGTCGATCGATATACCCCCTCCCGATAACTTCAACACGTGTGGGGGGGTCGATATACCCCCTCCCCGATAATATTATTTCCCCGTATATGTATGTCGTCATTGTCGATATAAACCCCTCCCGATAACTTCAACACGTGGGGGGGGGGGTCGATATACCCCCATATTATTTTCCCATGTACGTATGTCTTCGTTGTCGATATAAACCCCTCCTGATAACTTCAACATGCGGGGGGGTCGATGTACCCCCTCCCGATAACTTCAACACGTGTGTGGGGGGTCCATATACCCCCTCCCCGATAACATTATTTTCCCGTGTATGTATCTCATTGTTGTCGATATTACCCCCTTGAAGCGTTGTCAAGGCCACCCCAAACCCTAGAGAAGCAGCGTCGAGGCCACTAATTAATATGATTCCTTACTGTGATTAGCTAGCTAGTTCTACGTTTTCCACTAATATATCCATATCTGTCATGTTTGAATAATAATTGCCATGTTGTAAATATTTGTAGAAACTATGGACACCCCCGAGACGAAGCAACAGAAGCGATGTTGGGGGAGATAATCGCAGAAGGAAGTGATGTCGTCTTATCATTTCTGAAGGACACCGATGGTCTGGAAGGACTGGGTGAAGAAGCAGGCTATGATTATGATGCATCCTTTGACCCAATGCCGGTGCAAGAAGGAGATCGTGAGGACCGCTCCAGTGACCCAATGACGGTGCAAGAAGGAGACCGTGATGACGGCTCCGGTGACCGAACCGAGTCTGGCCAGGTATATATATTAGTTAAGCCTGTGCTGACTAGCTAATTGATGCATTCATTGTTTTAGTATATGTACACATATTAATTAACTCTCGTCTTTCTTCTTTTTTCTAGCCCTCCGGATTGAGCACAACTTTGGTAAGGAGACGAGGCCCGAAGAAAAAGTTGAGCTCGGATGAAAGGTTTGAGATCACAGCAATCGCGCGCGACGGCGAACCGATTGAACCCATCCGGACAAAGAACGCATTTGCTGCTCAGTGCGGGGTTCTTGTTAGGGACAAGATCCCGATCAGCATCCACCAATGGTATAAGCCTAAGGAGGAAGACCCTGAGGTGTCTTATGTCAATGATATGCAGAAAGATGATCTTTGGGCTGAGCTGAAGGCAAATTTCACCCAACCGCTAGAGGAGGATCCGGAGAAGCCACTTATAGAGCAATTAATCAAGTCTTGTGCTCTTAAGAAGATGGCAGACCTATTCAGAAGGTGGAGGAAAGAGCTGAATAAGTTTGTCGACAAAGAAGAGACACCAGAATTCATCGGCAAATATGAGAAGATCAGAGATCACTGGCCCGCATTTGTGGCCCACAAGACATCGGAAAAGAGTAAAAAGATGTCGGCGACAAACAAGAAAAATGTTGCGGAGAAGTTTCACCATCGCACGGGGTCAGGTGGCTACCTCAAAGCCCGGCCTAAGTGGTCCAAGGCTCAGAATGATCTGCTTGATAAAGGGATCGAACCAGAGACAATGAACTGGCTAGACCGTTGCCGGACTTGGTTCTTCGGGGCTGGCGGAACCTTGGACCCTGTATCAGGGAAGTGCCGTCGGACAGATGAGCAACTGAAAATACCAGTCAACAGGCTTCGACACTATATTGATGCAGCACAGCAAGGGACGTTCATTTCAGACAGGGAGAAGGACGAGCTCACAATGGCCCTCGGGAATCCTGAGCACCCTGGACGGACACGAGGCACGCCAGGCTCCATTCCGTGGAAGGTTGGTTTTCCGGACGCAGGCAGTTACAAATGCCATGAGAGGAGGAAGAAAGTGGAGCATAGCCAACTGCAGGCGCTGCACGCAAGGGTACAAGGGCTAGAGGAACGAGAAGCAGATCGCAACAAACGACCTACCGAAGCTTCCTCCGAAGCTACCCCGCCATCTCAGCAGAGACGCAGCGTGGCTTCCACTGAGCTGCTTCAGCCGGAGCATGTCTTGACGGCACCTGCTAGCTACCCTGTGGATTTTATCACAGAGTCTCAAAATTGCCACCTTATGACGCAATGGCAGAACTTAAAAGTCAAGGCGGCTGTGGGCCAAGTTCGACCTCCTGAACCCGGCGCAATTTTTCACTATCCTCCAATTCCAGAAGGATATGCTAGGGTGACAGTGGACGAAATAACAAAGGGATTTGAGGACCTCCAGCTTGACCACCCTACCGGTGAAGGGGAGACTCGGCTGGGTTCTGCTCTGAAGACTCCATGCCTATGGCGGAAGGAGTTCATCAAGCTTCCGAACTGGACGGCTCCTCCTCCTCCTCCGGCGAGTCTGGGCACTCCGCCTTCTCCACCGCCTCCTCCTCCGGCGAGTGATGATCTGGGAACTCGGCCTCCTTCTCCGAATCGTGGCGGCACTCCGCCTCCTTCTCTGCCTGCGCCAGCGCGCCCGAGCAGCCAGCAGCCTCCCTTCTCCGCCTCGCCAGCAAGGGCGGAAGAGACCCGCCGGCGCCCCGGCTGCTCCGGCGCGTCGTAGTCCTTCTCCTCCGCCTCGTAAGCAAGCACGAAAGAAGACAGATGCCGCATCCGCTCCGTCTACTCCGGCGTCTAGCAGTACAGCCAGTAGAGGCGGGAGGCAATACAGATACGGTCCTTCTCTCAAGCCTCTAGAGAAGTTACCGTACGAGAGGACCAAGAAGGAAAATGCGAAGATCGTGCGGACCGAAGTGGAGGACTTCTTTAAAGGGTTGAAAGCAAAGAGACATCCACCTCCGGAGGAGAAGGTAGATCCGGTGAAAGCAAAGCACACTATCGATGCCCTGAGGAAACCACCAAAGTCTCCGCACTATGAGCGCATTACTGAACAGGCATATCGCACAGCGGAGCGGTCGGGAAGTACTGTCAGTGATCCAAGGTTAAAAGAACGAGAAGCTAAGAAAAAAAATTGCCCAGCTCGGTGAACAAGCAAATCAATCGTGCCCCCCGCTCAATGTGTCTAGCGGCGACATCGTTACTAATGCTCCGGGGACGGTGCATGGTTATAGCAATCTTGCATATTACCTGCCTAACGATGTAGATTTTGATTTCATGGAGGTGGACAAACACAGATACGAGTACGGGAAGCCTCTCGTCAAAGATGAAAAATCTCTAACAACGATGATGCGAAGATTCCATAATTGGTACATGAAAACCTGCAGAGAGTCTGGGGGGACGAATACTTTGTATCTGAGAATTAAAGAGGAGCATGACCTCGTTGGAACTAATATGTTGCATGTTCCATTTGAGGAGTTCTTCGAGTTCTTCAATCAAAAGGCCCTCAATAAATTAACGGTCTTTTGCTACTGTCTGTAAGTACTATTTCTGTCATTAAGTCTCTATATATAGCTTAGCTCTTTCATTGCATGTATTTATAATTAATTATCTTCACTATATTATGCAGATTGAAGATCATCGAGTGCAAAAAACAAGAAATGTATGATATTGGGTTCATTAACACAAATATCATAGATGAAATTCAGGTTAAAAAGCACGCCGAAGAGGCCGAGGCCAACTTGCTACAATCATTGATCAAAAATCAAAACAAAGATTTAATACTCTTTCCTTACAACTTCAAGTGAGTGTTACTGTCGTGTGCATATTCGGTTTCCCTTATTACTCAAGCGAGGTTATAGTAATGTAATTGATGAGTTATGCATGCGTGCCCAGCTTCCACTATGTTCTTCTGGAGATTAAGCTTGAGCGGGGACTAGTAACCATCTTAGACTCGAGACGAAAAGATCCCGAAACCTATGCGTACATGACTAAATTGCTCAACAAGTAAGTTTAATCGATCATTATCGCACCATATCGGCAACTTTTTGTTCATTTCCTGATATCTAAAGTAATAATAATTATTTTCTTTGTCTTGCAAGGTTTGGAAACAGTTCACCGCAGAAGCTCCGGGACTGCCGAAGGAGCTGCGATATACATATCCGAAAGTAAGTACTACTGGCTAGCTAGTTGCACGCATCTGCTGTTGATTCAATAGCTATACTTTCATCAATGCCATTTATAATGCTTCATTATTAGTTTGATTGACCTCTATTTCTCGTAAAGTGCTTGTGGCAGGAACAAGGGAATAATTACTGTGGATACTATGTGTGCGAGTTCATCTACAACGCGACTTTGAAAAATAAGCGGGGCTACTCTAAAAGACAATATGAAGTGCGTAAGCAATAATATTCACAATTTCATTTTATTACACCATCATTTTTGTTGAGTTTCATTCATATATATGTATTAACCACCTTATTCAAATTAGACGTGGCAGATGCGGGATGAACTCCTAGAACAAGATCGCATGAAAGCAATTCAAGAGGAATTGGCAGGATTCTTTCTAGACCACGTCATCAATAAAGCCGGAGAATACCATGTGGAAGTTGATTTCAATTGATAGGGGATTGTAAGAGATCTTACATATTGTATATGTATGTAACCAGTAGCGTCAGATAGATAATACGAAAACTTGTTGTTCGACCAATCTCTCGGAGAAGGAGAGGTCGATCGATCACTTCTCTCGGTATGCATGACGAACTTCTGTACTTAATGGTTTACTTCATTTTCTTACTAGCTAGCGTGTCGAGGGCCTCTTTATGTACAGTACGTAGCGTCGACCAAGCACGGACATAAGAGAGGACACTTCTCTCTATTAATTAGCTAGCTAACACAATATATGAAACACCTAAATTAAGCCCCCAAAACCCCCAACCACCCCCCCACCCCCATTTCAAAAAAAACCACAACCTATTGGTCCCGGTTGGTGCTACCAACCGGGACTAAAGGCCCTCCTGCGTGGGCTCGGCGCACCGGCCACGTGGAGGCCCATCAGTCCCGGTTCTGGACTGAACCGGGACTAAAGGGCCAGGGCATTAGTAACGACCCTTTAGTCCCGGTTCAGGAACCGGGACAAAAGGCCCTTACCAACCGGGACTAATGGTGGTTTATCTACTAGTGTGATGAGATAATACAGGTTCGACAGACCCAAAAGGGAGGAGTATTGATAGGTCATTTCTTTAGACAAATGATGAAACTGATAACCTTTACATATATCAAAGGCATGACTAGCTTTGACTTGTCTGTGTTAAAGAATAGAAAAAATTCTTTAACTCATGCTAGTCAAACTAGTTACTCCTTTGATGTCGAAAATTAAGGTTCATTATGTTATTTGAGGTATGTGTCTTAGTCTCTATTCCTTCTAGATTATATACCTATGTGTTGATCTTCGAACATAGTGATGTCAAATATAACCCAACAACATTTAAACAAAATATTTTTTGGCGGCTGCTTTTTATTTTAGTTGCATTGCACAATAAAATTTGAAGAGAAGAGAAGAGAAGGTGCGGAGGTAGTCACCTACTCCTCCGCACTCTTGGTTTAGGATACTGGTTATTGGCAATGCCTCCATATAGGAACATTAATAGCGGGTGCATAAGAGATTGCTCAAAGTAATGGCCCAATCTACCCACACCGCAGAATACAAGAGTACTCGAGCGGGGTGATCACCCTGAAATTGGGTATGATATTCTTATTTCACAAGATGTATTTAATAAACCACTTGACTTATAAAGTTATTTATCTTACAAAATTTGTGTTGTGCAGACTTATATTTTTGTTACACTGCACAAAAGAAGAGGACCAATGGTGCAAGCACAGACGGGTTTTGTCTGCCCTTGTTCCATTGTGTATTTGATCAGAAAGTAGGATAGAGAGATTTGACAAAATTTATGAGTTCATATTGTTGGGAAACGTAGCATGCAATTTCAAAAAAGTTCCTACGCTCACGCAAGATCTATCTAGGAGATGTATAGCAATGAGAGGGGAGAGTGTGTTCACGTACCCTTGTAGACCGAAAGCGGAAGCGTTAGTTTAACGCGGTTGATGTAGTCGAACGTCTTTGTGATCCAACCGATCAAGTACCGAACGTACGACACCTCCGAGTTCAGCACATGTTCAGCTCGATGACATCCCTCGAAATCTTGATCCAGCAAAGTGTTGAGGGAGAGTTTCATCAGCACGACAGCGTGATGACGGTGATGGTGAAGTGATCCGCGCAGGGCTTCGCCTAAGCACTACGACAATATGACCGGAGGAGTAAACGGTGGAGGGGGCACCGCACACGGCTAAGAAACAATTTATGTGCTTAGAGGTGGCTCCCGCCCCCGTATATAAAGGAGGAGAGGGGAGGAGGCCGGCCTAGGGGGCGCGACCAGTAGGGGGAAACCCACTTTGACTCCTAGTCCTAGAGGAAGAGGGAGAAGGAAAGGGGGGCCGCACCCCCTCTGTTGGAAATATGCCCTAGAGGCAATAATAAAACGGTTATTATTATTTTTTGCTGTTCATGCATATTGTCTATTATTCATGCTATAATTGTATTAACCGGAAACCATAATACATGTGTCAATACATAGACCACAACATGAACCTAGTGAGCCTCTAGTTGACTAGCTCATTGATCAATAGATGGTTATGGTTTCCTGACCATGGACGTTGGATGTTGTTGATAATGGGATCACATCATTAGGAGAATGATGTGATGGACAAGACCCAATCCTAAGCATAGAACAAGATCATGTAGTTCGTTTGCTAAGAGCTTTTCTAATGTCAAGTATCATTTCCTTAGACCATGAGATTGTGCAACTCCCAGATACCGTAGGAATGCTTTGGGTGTACCAAACGTCGCAACGTAACTTGGTGGCTATAAAGGTACACTACAGGTATCTCCGAAAGTGTCTGTTGGGTTGGCACGAATCGAGACTGGGATTTGTCACTCCGTATGACGAAGAGGTATCTCTGGGCCCACTCGGTGATGCATCATCATAATGAGCTCAATGTGACTAAGGAGTTAGTCATGGGATCATGCATTATGGAATGAGTAAAGAGACTTGCCGGTAACGAGATTGAACGAGGTATTGGGATACCGATGATCGAATCTCGGCCAAATAACATACCGGTTGACAGAGGGAATTGTATACGGGATTGATTGAATCCCCGACATCGTGGTTGATCCGATGAGATCATCGTGGAACATATGGGAACCAACATGGGTATCCAGATCCCGCTGTTGGTTATTGGCCGGAGAGATGTCTCGGTCATGTCTGCATGATTCCTGAACATGTAGGGTCTACACACTTAAGATTCGGTGACGCTAGAGTTGTTATGGGAATTAGTATGTGGTTACCGAATGTTGTTTGGAGTCCCGTATGAGATCCCGGACGTCAAGAGGAGTTCCAGAATGGTTCGGAGATAAAGATTTATATATGGGAAGTCCTTATTCGGTCGCCGGAAGTGTTCGGGGGTTTATCGGTATTGTATCGGGACCACCGAAAGGGTTCTGGGGGTCCACCGGGAGGGTCCACCTGCCCCGGAGGACCCTGTGGGCTGAATATGGAGGGGAACCAGCCCCTAAGTGGGCTGGGCGCCAAACACCCCTAGGTCCCATGCGCCTAGGGTTGGGGGGAAACCCTAAAGGGGGCGCCCCCCTTTTTGCTTGGGGGGCAAGCCTCCCCCCTTGGCCGCCGCCCCCTCTAGATCCATCTGGAGGCCCCCCCTCTCCCTTGCCCCTATAAATAGAGGGGTGGTGGGAGGGCTGCCGCACCCTTCCCCTGGCGCAGCCCTCCCCCTTTCCAACACCACTCCTCCTCCTCCGTAGTGCTTGGCGAAGCCCTGCTGGAGAACTAAAAGCTCCACCACCACGCCGTCGTGCTGCCGGAGCTCTCCCTCAACTTCTCCTCTCCCCTTGCTGGATCAAGAAGGAGAGACGTCCCCGGGTTGTACGTGTTTTGAACACAGAGGCGCCGTCCGTTTGGCGTTAGATCGGATCTTCTGTGATTTGAATCGCCGTGAGTACGACTCCATCATTCGCTTTCTAGTAATGCTTCCGCTTAGCGATCTTCAAAGGTATGAAGATGCACATCCTCTCTCTCTCTTGTTGCTGAATCTCCTAGATTGATCTTAGTGATACTTTGGAAAATTTTGAATTATTGCTACGTTCCCCAACAGTGGCATCATGAGCTAGGTCTATGCGTAGATTCTATCAACGAGTAGAACACAAGTAGTTGTGGGCATTGGTTTCTTCAATATGCTTATAGTTACTAGTCTTATCTTGATTTGGCGGCATTGTGGGATGAAGCGGCCCGGACCGACCTTACACATACGCTTACGTGAGACAGGTTCCACCGACTCACATGCACTTGTTGCATAAGGTGGCTAGCGGGTGTCTGTCTCTCCCACTTTAGTCAGATCGGATTCGATGAAAAGGGTCCTTATGAAGGGTAAATAGCAATTGGCATATCACCATTGTGGCTTTTACGTAGGTAAGAAACGTTCTTACTAGAAACCCATAGCAGCCACGTAAAACATGCAAACAATTAGAGGACGTCTAACTTGTTTTTGCAGGGTATGCTATGTGATGTCATATGGCCAAAAGAATGTGATGAATGATATATGTTATGTATGAGATTGATCATTTTCTTGTAATAGGAATCACGGCTTGCATGTTGATGAATATGACAACCGGCAGGAGCCATAGGAGTTGTCTTAATTTATTGTATGACCTGCGTGTCATTGAAAAACGCCATGTAATTACTTTACTTTAGTGCTAACCGTTAGCCATAGTAGTAGAAGTAACAGATGACGAGACAACTTCATGAAGACACGATGATGGAGATCATGGTGTCATGCCGGTGATGAAGGTGATCATGCCGCGCCTCAAAGATGGAGATCAAAGGCGCAAGATGATATTGTCCATATCATGTCACTTTATGATTTGCATGTGATGTCTGTCATGTTTACATCTTATTTCCTTAGAACGACGGTAGCATAAATAATATGATCCCTCACTAAAATTTCAAGAACGTGTTCCCCCTAACTGTGCACCATTACAAAAGTTTGTTGTTTCGAAGCACCACGTGATGATTGGGTGTGATAGATTCTAACGTTCGCATACAACGGGTGTAAGCCAGATTTACACATGCAAAACACTTAGGTTGACTTGACGAGCCTAGCACGTACAGACATGGCCTCGGAACACAAGAGACCAAAAGGTCGAATGTCGGAGTAATGGGCCATGGGTAGGCTAACCCGAGCCCCAGAACCTTTCAAGACATCGGGGCAGGCTGCGCCCCTCAAAACCCCATGACGAGGAGCCGCCTTCAGGGAGTCGGCGACAGGGCCGCCGACTACCCCTTCTCGGCTTGGTCCCGGCGACGACTCCAAGAAGGACCGATTCCTATATATTGATGGCTTCCAGAGAAGCCGGCTATGGGGAGTCGGCCCGTGACTCCAACCACTTCCAGCCTTCGCCACGACGGGCGGGACGAGGTACGGCCGCCGCCTGGCCATCCCTGCCCGGCTTACGAAGGGCTGGCATGGCTACAGTGCGCCGTATCGATGGAGATCTCCGTCCGGCGCGACACTGTTGCCATGCCTGCCCTGACCTCAGCCCCTGTGGGCGGCGCACTGTGCCCACGACGGCCTGACTGTACTGTCCAGACACGGCGGGACCCACCCGTCAGCGGGGGTACCGAAGACAGCGAGAGCACCGCAAGACGGACCCGTCGGGAGTCGGCCCACCAGAGTTGGCCGGCTCCTCCCACGGGCCCCGCACGCCATTAACCAGACAAGACGGGGAATGGCGACAGTGATCGTCCGTCAGACGGCGGCACTGTTGCCACGACCCCATGACCAAGCCGGCGTCACCAGTAGCATGGCTACAGTAGTCCGTAGCCGGCGGGGCCCACCAGTCGGCGGAGAAGACGGCGACCTGAGAGACAGACGGCTGGGACCCACGCTCAGCCGGATTACCATTGTAACCCTGGGGGGCAGGCCTATATATGCCCCCCAGGGCACCCATGCAACATGATCGCCCCATTAGCATTAGACCAGACCATATAGGAAGGAGGAAGCTAGCCTTGCCTTCTCCTACCTCCAGGAAACAACTCTAGGAGCAACCTTGTACTCACTTTGCCATAGTGATCATGTGGAGACCCCGCAGAGTAGCAGTAGGGGTGGTATCTCCATGGAGAGCCCTGAAGCTGGGTAAGATTCGCCGGCGTGCATGCCTTCGCCTCATCCCGCTTACAGGAACCGGCGATGTTCTACTCGCCCCCACCATGATAAGCCATCCCTTGGCATATGTCGTACCCAACCCCCGACATTTGGCGCCCACCGTGGGGCGAGGTGCACCGCCGTCCGGAGACCTGCTCTGGACGGGAACCCTTTTCCTCCCTAGCGAACGCAGCCAGCCCGACACGCCAGATGGAGTTTGCGCCGACGCGCTGCATGGCGCTGAGATCGCCTGCTCGGCCAGCGGCCTCGCCGAACTTGTCGGCGAGGTTCGCCTCTCCGACGAGCCTGCATCCGATGCAGGCACGAGCGGCCCCGAGAGCCTCCTCGCGGGCCTCCTCGACCAACTCCACGTCACCGGCGAGCCTGCCGTAGACCTGGAGTCCATAGGCTCCACCGACCCGATGCTGGTCGACTCCGACACTGCGTCGCTTGACGAGTTCCCCACCAATGCGGTGGTCTTCGACGAGCCGCTCCCTCACACTGAGAGCGGCGGAAGCACCGTCACAGAGGTTCTCGTCCTTGATCATGGCGAGCGTTCCGATGAGGGCACCCAAGACCCGCTCGACGCGGCTCTGCGAGATCTATCCGCGTCGATTCCGGGAGACGCTGACGCCGAGACGCTGGAGGCGCGCCACCTTCAGCTCGTCGAAGGCGCAAAGAAGCTGGCGAGCATGAGGCGCTTGTCAGAAGCATACCAGCATGAGATGGATCGCGCTGAGGGCGGCTCGCCGTCTCCGACTGGGCCTAGCCGCCTAGGCGAGGTCCGGCAACGCGGCGTGACCATCGCCAAACTGTTTGGGGCCGATCGCCCTGTGTTCGCCACGCCTGCGGAGAACATCCGCGCCACCCAGGCGGCGCCGAACGAGCTAGACAACTTTGAGGGTGTTCAGCAGCTCCTCGACGCGGCTGCCGCGCAGAATGAAGCCGGCTGCCGCACGGAGGCGCCGCGCCGACAAAACAACAACCTACCACCCCGCCGAGATCAAGGCGCGACGTCTTGGACGCCGACTGACGGAGTCCACGGAAAGAAGGACAAGGAGCCGGCCGTCAGCCACAGTCGGACTCGCATCACCATCGAGCGCGACAAAGACAGCCGCCCCAAACCAGTAGAGCAGCGAGATGACTATCTGCCTCCTCCTCCTCGCAGAGAAAGGCGAGTCTCCCCTCCGCCTGTTGGGCATCTGACTCTCAGCGACCGCCTTGGCCGCCGAGAGGGCGTCGGAGAAAATGACGCCCGCCACCGGATCGACCAACTCCACCGATCCCTGGCGCTGGAAGAAGAAGACGAGTTGGGTCCTCCCTGTTTCGGACCCCGCATCTGAGACGAGCCCTTTCCCAAAGGGTTCACGCTCCCCCGAGACACGCCCAAGTACACCGGCACCGTGAAGCCGAAGGACTCGCTGATTGATTACTCCACGGCCGTTAATATAGCGAACGGCAACAAGCGAGTTGCCGTAAGGTATGTTCCACTCATGCTCCAGGGCGCGGCCCAGACATGGTTGAACAGCCTGAAGCCCCGCAGCATCAACAGCTGGGTCGACTTCACCGAGGCCTTCGTCCGCAACTTCACGAGCACGTACAAGCGACCTCCCAAGCCACGGCAACTCTCCTTGTGTGTGCAAGGCCCCGACGAGTCCACTCGCGACTACCTCACGCGCTGGGCCGAGCTTAGGAACTCTTGCGAGGGCATGCACGAGGTGACGGCTATCGAGTACTTTACTGCCGGGTGCAGAGAAGGCACCCTCCTCAAGCACAAGCTCCTCTGCGACGTGCCGGAGACTCTCGACGAGCTGCTGATCACAGCAGACAAGTATGCCACAGCCGACTCCTCCATGAAGGCGGAGATTCAAGTTAGTGCGACTGGCAAAGTAGCCCCTCGGGCTCCCAGAACTCCGGCTGGGGACTCCAGTCGGCGACAACAGCAAAATGATCACAAGCGCAAAGTCCCCCAGCCGGCTTCCAGCAGCCGGCAAGTGGCGACAGTCGAAGCCCAACAGCCGGAGGGGCAGCCTTCAGCCAAGCGACCGAAAGGCGGCAAATCCAAATGGTTGCCGGCCTTCTCCTACGAGCAGACTCTAGATGGCCCCTGCAAGTTCCACAGCGGCGCGAAGCCGTCGAATCACACCACCTGGAAATGTCACTGGCTCACCAGAATCGCCAAGGGAGACGGCCTTCTGCCTCCCCCACCTGCTGGGCCGCCGCCTCCACCACCGCCCCAGCAGCCGGCTGCTAGGCCAGTCGGCGCAATACAAGAGGAGTACCCAGAAGAGCACGGAGCCTACATGGTGTTCACCAGTGTGGCTGATGATCGACGCAGCAAGCAGCTGCAGCAGCAAGAGGTGAATGCAGTAGCATCAAATACTCCCGAGTTCATGCACTGGTCTGAGAAGCCTATCAGTTGGAGCAGAGCTGATCACCCAGAGGTGATGCCAAATCCGGGCTCCTACGCCCTGGTCTTAGGCGCCACCTTTGCCACAGACAGGCGGGCCGCTCGTTTCTCACGAGTGCTGATAGACGGAGGCAGTAGCATCAACATCCTGTACAAGGATACCATGGAGAAGCTAGGAATCAAGCAAAGACAACTTCGGAGCAGCCGGACTGTGTTCCACGGCATTATTCCGGGCCTTTCCTGCTTGCCAATCGGCAAAATCCTGATAGATGTCCTCTTCGGAGACAAAGATCATTTCCGCCGAGAGCCAGTGTGGTTTGAGGTGGTGGACCTCGAAAGTCCGTACCATGTGTTGCTTGGCCGACCTGCATTGGCCAAGTTCATGGCGGTCCCCCACTACGCCTACCTCAAGATGAAGATGCGGAGTTCCAAGGGGATTCTGACCATAGCCGGCGACTACAGAAAGTCGTCCGCTTGCGCGGCCAAGATCAGTCGGCTAGCCGAGTCCTTGGTGATCGCAGCTGAGAAGCGGCTTCTCGATCGGGTTGTGGCGATGGCTGGCAAGCAGCCCGAGTTGTCGCCCCACCCTAAGGAGTCGGAAGTCGAAGGCTCGTTCAAGCTGGCCAAAGAAACAAAGAAGATACCCTTGGACCTGGAGCACCCAGAGAGGTACGCTGCCATAGGTGCAAACCTTGACAGCAAATAGGAAGGCGAGCTCATCGATTTCCTCCGTGAGATTCAAGACATCTTCGCATGGTCCCCTAAAGACATGCCAGGTGTACCGACGGAATTCGCCGAGCACAAGTTACATGTCCAGTCTGATGTGAAGCCCGTCAGGCAGCCCATGCGCCGCCTGTCAGAAGAGAAGAGAAGAGAAGAGTTGTTGGAGAAGAGATAGCTCGACTCCTAGCGGCCGGCTTCATTATGGAAGTCTTCTTCCCGGAGTGGCTAGCAAACCCGGTCTTGGTACTGAAGAAGAACAAGCAGTGGCGGATGTGTATCGACTACACAAGCCTCAACAAAGCCTGCCCCAAGGACCCATTCGCTCTGCCAAGAATTGATCAGGTGATAGACTCCACAGCCGGATGCGAGTTGTTGAGCTTCTTAGATGCATATTCGGGATATCACCAGATCAAGCTGAACCCGGCTGACAGACTGAAGACCGCCTTCATCACGCCGTTTGGTGCCTTCTGCTACCTGACCATGACGTTCGGCTTGAGGAATGCCGGCGCCACCTTTCAGCGTTGCATGCAGAAGTGCCTCCTCAAGCAACTCGGCAGAAACGCCCACGTCTACATAGATGATGGGGTGGTGAAGACGGAGAAGCGTGGAACACTGCTGGAAGACCTCAAGGAAACCTTTGAGAATCTGCGCCGATTCCAGATCAAGCTCAACCCTGAGAAGTGCGTCTTCGGAGTACCAGCCGGCCAACTCCTTGGCTTCCTGGTCTCTGAACGCGGCATAGAGTGCAACCCTGTGAAGATCAAGGCCATCGAGAGGATGGAGGTACCCAGCCGACTGCTGGATGTGCAGAAGTTCACCGGCTATTTGGCGTCCATCAGCCGATTCATCAGTCGGCTGGGCGAGAAGGCTCTCCCCTTATATCAGCTCATGAAGAAGACGACCTTTTTCGTGTGGACTCCCAAGGCGGATGAAGATTTTCTCCAACTGATGAAAATGTTGACTACGCCCCCCGTGCTGGCGGCCCAGACTCCCAAAGAGCCCATGCTCCTGTACATCGCCGCCACTAGCCGGGTAGTCAGCACAGTCATTATAGTCGAACGCAGGGAGGAAGGCAAGGCGCTACCTGTCCAAAGACCGGTATATTACCTGAGCGAAGTGCTGTCGACCTCCAAGCAGAACTACCCCCACTACCAGAAGATGTGCTATGGCGTGCACTTTGCCGCTAAGAAGTTGAAGCCTTACTTTCAGGAGCATCCAATCACTGTGGTTTGCACAACCCCCCTAGCCGAGATCATCGGAATCCGAGATGCTTCAGGCCGAGTGGCCAAATGGGCCATTGAGCTGGCTCCCTACACCATCTACTACTAGCCCCGCACCGCCATCAAGTCACAAGCGCTGGCCAACTTCCTCGTCGACTGGGCCGAGACCCAGTACCTGCCGCCAGCGCCCGACTCCACCCATTGGCGGATGCATTTCGACGGCTCCAGGATGCGCACTGGCTTGGGAGCCGGCATTGTCTTCACTTCCCCTAAAGGCGACAAGCTCAGATATGTGCTGCAAATCCATTTTGCCACCTCCAATAACGTCGCTGAATACGAGGCGCTCATTCACGGGCTCCAGCTTGCCAAAGAGCTCGGCATTCGCCGGATCCTGTGTTTCGGCGACTCCGACTTGGTGGTCCAGCAATCATCTGGCGACTGGGACGCCAAGGATGCAAACGTGGCGAGCTACCGCTTCCTTGTGCAGCAACTCAGCGGATATTTTGAGGGGTGCGAGTTCCTTCACGTGCCAAGAAATGACAATGACCAAGCAGACGCTCTGGCACGAATCGGATCCACCCGCCAAGCGATACCATCTGGCGTCGCCCTTCGGCGCCTCCTCAAGCCGTCTATCAAGCCTTCACCAGAATCGGACTCCATCTTTCTGCCGGCTCCCCCCGAAGAAGTCGGATCCGACTCAAGGGCCCCAGCAGGCGGAACGAGAATTCTTATAGATGACTCCAAGAGCGTCGCAGTCGAAGCCGGCACGGGGACTTCAGAACCCGGCCCGGGGACTGCGGCGACTAGTCCGAAGACTCCAGAACTCGGCTCGGGGACTGCGCCAATCGGCCCGGGGACTTCATCAACCCAGCAAGCGGCTGCGGACTCCAACCCGCCGCGTCCCAGCCCAGCCACCCTCGTCCAAGTCGCAGTACTGGCAGTCAAAGAGATATCAGCACCCTCATGGTCCTAGTCCATCCTCAAGTTCCTAGTAAGCAAAGAGCTGCCAACTGATGAAATCTCGTCTCGGCAAGTGCAACACCGAGCGGCAGCCTACACCATAGTCAACAGAGAGTTGGTCAGGTGCAGCGTCACTGGTGTCTACCAGTGTTGCGTCGAGCCAGAGCAAGGCCAAGCAATCCTCAAAGACATCCATCAAGGCGAGTGTGGCCACCATGCGGCTTCAAGAGCACTCGTCACCAAAGCCTTTCGACACGGTTTCTTCTGGCCGACTGCCCTAGAAGAGGCCAAAGAATTGGTTCAAAAGTGCAAAGGGTGCCAGAAGTTCCGCTCCAAGCCACATCAGCCGGCTTCAACACTCAAGACTATCCCCATCGCCTGGCCCTTTGCGGTTTGGGGCCTGGATATGGTGGGACCATACAAAACAGCCTGAGGCGGCCTAACTCACTTACTTGTCGAGGTGGACAAGTTCATCAAGTGGATAGAAGTAAAGCCCATCAAGAAGTTGAATGGTCCGACTGCAGTGACATTCATCGCCGACATCATGACTCTGTATGGCATACCACACAACATCATCATCGACAATGGCACAAACTTTGCCAAAGGCGCCTTGGCCCGTTTCTGCGCGACACAGGGCATCCGACTGGACTTAGCGTCCGTTGCCCACCCGCAGTCAAACAGCCAGGTAGAGCGAGCAAACGGTCTCATCCTGTCCGGCATCAAGCCTCGACTTGTTGAACCACTAGAGCGTTCGGCCGACTGTTGGCTTGACGAGTTGCCAGCCGTCCTCTGGAGTCTGCGCACGACTCCAAACAATTCAACCGGCTTCACACCTTTCTTCCTCGTCTACGGTGCTGAAGCCGTCATCCCGACGGACATAGAGTTTGACTCCCCGCGAGTCACCATGTACACCGAAGAGGAAGCAGAAGAAGCACGTCAAGACGGTGTCGATCTGCTAGAAGAGGGCCAGCTGTTGGCTCTCAGCCGGTCCAGCATCTACCAGCAGAGCCTGCGCCGATACTACAACAGGAAGGTCAGGCCGAGATCTTTCCAAGAGGGCGACCTTGTGCTCCGACTGATCCAGCGAACAGCTGGTCAGCACAAGCTGTCGGCGCCTTGGGAAGGCCCCTTCATCATCAGCAAAGTGTTGGGCAATGACTCCTACTACCTGATTGTCGCTCAGAAGCCCCGAGCACGCAAGAGGGATGACTCCGGCAAAGAGACGGAACGCCCATGGAATGCAAATCTCCTCCGAAGATTTTACAGTTGATGCAGTATGTATCACACTACCCTTTGTATTAAAATACCAAGACTTCGGCCCCCCCGAGACGAGCTCGGGGACTGCCCTTTTTGTTATCTGTATGATAAGAATTATGCCTTCGAGTTTACTACTCTTCGTCATGCCGCTTGGCACCGGGCTCGACTAGTCGGCCCGGGGACTCGCCGCCTCGCGCTATGAAATGCTTCCTGCAGTCGGACAAGTAGTGTGTGGCGCCTAAGCCGTCTCCTGTCAGAAGCCGTAGCTCGCAAAGCGACTGTTTGGTAGGCAGGAGTAAGGAAGAACGGGCGCCCACACAAAAAATGGCTAAGGACTCAAAGCACAAACATAGCCTAAGACGGCTTCCAGCCTCTCTCAAGAAAAGCCGACCCATGAGTAGTCGGCTTGCCGCTTTCTTCTAGCCTCTCTCAAGCAAAGCCGACTCATGAGTAGTTGGCTTGCCGCTTTCTTCTAGCTTCTCTTAAGCAAAACCGACTCGTGAGTAGTCGGCTTGCCGCTTTCTATCCGACTTGTTAAAAAGACTCTAAAAATGGCCAAGTACTTGCCTTCCCAAAGTAGCCAAGCGTTTGATCCAGTGGCAGTCCGCAGAGAGGTTGTCCGACTGACAAGGCGACGACTAAGGGAAGGCGGCAAAGGAAAAAGCCAAAAGAGCAATCAGCAAGGAAAGATAGAATTCGGATAAATATTTACATAACATAGGCCCCTGGCCAAATCTTCAACTAGAAGTTCAAAATACACCCCACGGGTGGAATTGTTCGAATTAACAAAGTTCTTCAAAGACTACTAAGGCAGATAAAATGGAGGCAAGACGGCAGCCTAGGAGGCGGCATCCGGATTTATAGGGTCGGAGGAGACGGCGGTGTCAGGCGCCTGGGCGGCCGGCTGGGCAGTCTCGGCTTGATCCTCTCCGGCGGCAGCCGCCTTCTCCGGACACGGCTCGTTGATGGAGGCGCGATCGAGCTGAGGCTGGTTGCCCGTTCCATCTTCTAGCGCCTCCGTCTCGCCTCTGTCCTCCGCCTCACCCTCCTCCTCGGTGCTGGAAGCAATCACCTCCGCCGAGTCCTCATCATAAGTTGGGTTCATCCCGAACCACTCTGGCGGCGCCTCCTCGCCGTCTTCAGCCCGATCAGGGACGAAGATGTTGGTGTCCACGTAGTCGGCGATCGCCACTGCACGCGTGACGAGGGCGTCTTCCACGGCTATCAGCTCCGCCTGGGCCTCTGACCGGAACGCGGCCAGCCGGTCCAGGTCCAGCCCTGGATACCACGCCTTGACGAATTCCAAGGCCCGGCGCGCTCCAGCCCGGGCCGAGGAACCCTTTCAAGCCTCAAGACGACCAGCTGTGACCTCTAGTCCGACTGGCATTGCGCAGAACCGGCATGTCTGGCCACAGGGCAGCAATCGCCTGGGCGCCGGCATGTTGAAGCCGGCGCAGCGTCCGATGGGCCGGCCGCAGACGAGCCTCGATGCTCAGAAGCTGCTCATCGAGGGTTCGGGGGGCGTTGGCGGCAATCTCCGTGCTGCTTGCCCTCCGCGCCTCGCGATCAGCCTAGATGGCCTGAGTGGCCGCCTGCGAGTGGCCGGGAAGAAGTCTGCCAAGACAAAAAAGAAGTAAGTTAGAAAATCAGGAGTCAGCCCGACCCATAGTCGCGGCTCAAAGAAAGTAAAGAGACTCACCGTCGACGATGTCCTCAATCTCATGGAAGCCGGAAGTCAGCTTCACCTCCTTGTTAGTCCAGGAGGAGCGCTCGCTTTCGAACTCGGCCAGGAGAGCAGCCTCTTTTCTCTCTGCCTCCTCCTGCGCCTTCTTGAGCAGCTCCTTTTGCTCCGCCAGCTGCGCGGCCAGCAGGTCACGCTCCGCGGCGAGCTTGCTGCACTCCTCCACCTTGGCGCGCCAGGCGGTGTTGGCCTCGCCCAGCTGCTGTTGAAGAGTGGTGTTGGCCTCTGAAGAATAAAATAGAAAGACGTTAAGTCGTCAACAAAGAAAGTCGCTGAGAAGATCCGGCCCGACTGCTCAGCAGTCGGTCCGAATCTCGGGAACTACAGCCCGCGGGTGCGCCAGCGCGCCCCCGTGAAGAAGAAGGAAGACTCACTCCGGCTCTCCGACAAGTCGGCAGTCCGCTTGACAAGCTCCTCAACATTGCGGTTGAAGGCAGTGACGCGGAGCTTGTGATACTCCTACAATAAGAATTTTAGACTCAGATGAGTACCGGAACTCGCCAGAAGGAGTTCCGAGCCGCCTGCTCAGCAGCCGGCCCGAAACTTGGGGACTACACCAAGTGGGTGCGCTGGCGCGCCCCCATAGAGAAGAACAAGGAAAAGCAAAGTCAAAAATGAAGCATACCCGGACGGCTACTCGCGACGCCAGATGCGCCTTGGTGCAGCTCTCGATGGCGTCGCCCTCGGCCCGCGGCTTTGCTTGAACGTTCAGAAGCGCCTGGTTCAGCGGGCCCGTGCCGCCTCCTCGCACCCACCCAACGGGCGCGGCGCTCTTCGCCTCAGCGTCTGGGATGGCCGAGCTGGTGGTGCCGGTCTCCAAAGGCCATGGTGCTGAAGTTGCCTTCTCAAGACGGCGACGCGCTGGCGAGGCAACCTGAAGGAGCAGCTTCGCCACGGACTCGTCCTCAGTCGGCGGCACCGGCGGGCCTGCCTGCTATTTACCTTGCGCACCCCCAGACGGTGGCGGAGGCGGCGGTGGAGGCACGATCGTGTCCGACATGAAGGCATCGCCGCTCTCCCTCTCCATGATGGGGTTCTCGCCGCCGGCTTCCCCAGTCTGCCCCGTGAACTCCAGGGGCGGCTGCTCGGAGTTCAGCGGGATGACGAGCAATGCCGACTGGAGGAGCGCGGCCTCCTCAGCTCGCCGCCTTGCCTCCATGGTGGCTTCGGCCTCGTCCAGCTTCCTCTGGGCGGAGGCAGCCACCTTCTCGGCCTCCTCCTTCTCCAGACGGGCGGCTTCGTCCTCATCACGCTTCTCCCGCGCGTTCCGCTCCGTCTCGTCCCGAAGGTCGGCGGCGGGATCAATCCGCCGAGTAGTGGCGTAAGTCTCTGCCGACCCCGTGACGGAGGTGGCGGTGACCCTCTCGAAGGTGAGGGGAGCCCTGAGGCGAGGAAAGCATGTAAAAAATTTGGACGAAGATCCACCAAGAGCAAAACAAGTCAAGAGCGGAGGCACTTACGCGGAGACCAGTGGCGGCTTCTTCACTTCCTTGCGAAAGCGGTTGGCCTTCGCGATCGCCTCTTCCCTCTGGGTCGCGGCGGCCGCCCCCTTGAGCTTCTTCGGCCGGCCGCCAAGAAAGCTCGGCCCGCCCTGGCGCCTCTTCGCGCCGCCTTGACCACCCAAGCCGGCGGCGGAACTCGCGCTCGGTTGGCCGGCCCTTGATTGGTGGCGTGGGGCGGCTTCCCCTTCGGCGTCGTCATCAGGCCAGTCGGCAAAAGTGGGTGAGGGCCTGAAGCCTCCTCCTCCTCCTCTTCCTCCTCCTTCGGCATCGGCCTCCATCGCCGCGGCCCCCAAGTCCGGGTCGTTGATATCACTCTCCGCTCGATTGGGGACAAACTGGCGGGCCAAGCCCGTGGTGCCGGCTGAGGGCTAGATGAGGGGGTTCTGACTCAAGAAAAACCAAAAAGATTAGAAGTCGGATTCGGCCGCAAAGAAGACAAAGGAAGAAGAAAGACGAATTATGACAGGCGGGGGGTTGGCGCGTGAGTACGGCTCCTTGCCGAACTGCCAAGTCGCCGTGAGATTGCAGTTTGAGACATAGTTCACCGTGTCCGCCACCTCCGTGTGGGGCATGTCCTTGGAGCAGAGCCGACTCGGATCCTGGTGGCCGCTCATCTGATAGATCAGATGAGGTTGGCCTTGGAGCGGGAGGACTCGGCGCGCCACGAAGGCGGCCATCAAGTCGGACCCGGTCAAACCCTCCGACTGCGTCAGAACTCGGAGTCGTGCGACGGCGGCGGCACCAGCAGGAGTCAGCGTCTTGACCCGGTGGGACCAGTTGGGGAGCCTCCCAGCCGGCGTGCCGGCTTCGAAAGGCGGCAGATTGACCCAGTCGCCGTCTGCAGCGACGTTCTTCACATAGAAGTAAGAACGCTGCCACATCTTCACCGACTTGATCAGCGGGATGGCGGGAAATGGATTGTCGGCCACCGACCTCCGCATCGCGATGAAGGCGCCGCACTGGTCCGGCACGCCAGCAACGTGCATGCCGAGCTTCGACTGAAAGAACTCTCCGCACAGTTCGATTGTGGGGAGAACACCGAGGAAGCCTTCGCACAGGGTGGCGAAGGCAGCCAGCAGTACCACTGTGTTCGGGGTGAGGTGGTGCGGCTAAAGCCTGTGGAACTCCAAGAAGGAGTGGAAGAAGCTGCTCGCTGGCAGCCCCAGGCCGCGCATGAGGTGCGAGCGGAATATGACCCGCTCGCCCTCCTCCGGCGCAGGCACTATCTCCCTCTCCGGCGCGGTGCGGGCTCGCACTAGGTCCGCGCCGGGGAGGCGACGCGTCTTACGGAGGAACTCGATGATGTCGTCGTCCACCTCGGAGCCGTCCCACATGCCGGAGCGCACGGTAGCAGGTGCGGCAGCAGAGGAAGAGCTCATCGCCGCAGGCGTGGCGTGGTTCGGCACGGCGGTGGCGAAAGGAAGAAGAAGCAAGAGGAAAGCAGGGGGAGTAGGGGAAATGGGCGCGCGTGCTCCGCCGCCCCCCTCCTCCCGCCTACTTATAGCCTTGTGGGCTAAGAAGCCGATGGGGCAGGCGTGGGATTAACTGTGCCTAGGACCCCACGCCCCCACGATCTACCACACGAAGTAACTACGCGCAGTTACGACGTGGGAATCCCAACCGCCCGCTCGGCCACAGTCGATCCGTTCTCATGCCGAGGCGCGGTAGTGGCGGGCCCCGCCTGACGTCCTGTCCCGTCGCGCGCGTGGGTGGGCAGACTGACCCCGCCACGTGGCTCCACGCGACGGACCCGCAATGGGCAGCTGCCCGGAAGCTTATCAGGCACGCTGCCCGGACCCCGCCGCGATCTTCTGCAAATCCGACTCCAGCTAGTCGGCCAAGGGAAGACGGCAAACAAGATCCAGATTCCGCTACCGGAAGGATGAAACTATTGAGCCTCCTCGACATGTCGCCCTCGGCGCCTTACCAGCTTCGCGGACTACTGTCGGAGTAATGGGCCACGGGTAGGCTAACCCGAGCCCCAGAACCTTTCAAGACATCGGGGCAGGCTGCGCCCCTCAAAACCCCACGACGAGGAGCCGCCTTCAGGGAGTCGGCGACAGGGCCGCCGACTACCCCTTCTCGGCTTGGTCCCGGCGACAACTCCAAGAAGGACTGACTCCTATTGACGGCTTCCAAAGAAGCCGGCTATGGGGAGTCGGCCCGCGACTCCAACCACTTCCAGCCTTCGGCAAGACGGACAGGACGGGGTACGGTCGCCGCCTGGCCATCCCTGCCCGGCTTACGAAGGACTGGCATGGCTACAGTGCGTCGTATCGATGGAGATCTCCGTCCGACGCGGCACTGTTGCCATGCCTGCCCTGACCTCAGCCCCCGTGGGCGGCGCACTATGCCCACGACGGCCTGACTGTACTGTCCAGAGACGGCGGGACCCACCCGTCAGCGGGGGTACCGAAGACGGCGAGAGCACCGCAAGACGGACCCGTCCGGTGTCGGCCCACCAGTGTCGGCCGGCTCCTCCCACATAACCAGACAGGACGGGGAATGGCGACAGTGATCGCCCGTCAGACGGTGGCACTGTTGCCACGACCCCATGACCAAGCAGGCGTCACCAGTAGCATGGCTACAGTAGTCCGTAGCCGGCAGGGCCCACCAGTCGGCGGGCCCCAGCAGTCGGCGGAGAAGACAGCGACCTGAGAGACAGACGGCTGGGACCCACGCTCAGCCGGATTACCATTGTAACCCTGGGGGTGTCACATCCCTGGTCCTGTTATGCACTAGGCTAGACCTCAGGTGAGCATCATGTTTTAATTCAAATGAAATTTGAATTGAGGAATTTTCAAAGCCTCAGAAACCTTCTAAAAATGATCAACATTAAAATCTCCTCAAAGAAGTCCAAGAAAATGTTCCTCTTAGTCTCTGAAAATATTGCAAAGAGGTAAAACTCAAAACAATATTTTTGGTATCTCAGAGTTAATTATTTTGGGCCTTTGAATTAAATAAATATCTATTTGCATTGGATATATATTTGATATATAAATAATATATGTCCAATAATTACTGGAACATTTTATGTGGTTTGGTATATTTTAACTCTAGCCACATAACTATTTTCAGGATTTTATAAAATGGTTTAGTATTTTACTAAACTAAAACAACACAGAACAAAATAGATAAATAAAAACAGAAATGGAAAGAGAGAGAAGGACTACCTGGCGCTCACCTGGTAGCCCACCTAGCCCAGCAGCACGGCCCAGCCCATCTCCACTTCCCCCCCTGTCGCCTTCCTCCTCGCGCCAGTAGGCACAGGCGCATGGCCGACGCACGCCGGCGCACGCCCCGGCCACCTCCTGCTTGCCGCTCCACCTCGACACCCCGGACGCCTCCATGCGTGCCACGCCACCCCCTGGAACTCCCTCACTCTCCCGAACTCTCCCCCCCTCCTCTGCTTCCTCTCTCCCTCACTCGCCGAACGGAGCCGCCGCCACCGACGAGCTCCCTCGCGGCCACCGCCACCCCCTAGCCTCGCCGATGCGCTCAAAGGCTCCGCCTCGACCCCCTCTTCCTCCCCACCGATCCACGGCCCTCCGGAAGCCCTGGATGCTACCAGCTTCGCCGTTCCCCTCCTCGGCCACCGCGGATCGCCGCCGTCAAATCCGCCCTCGTCCGGCCTCCCTCAAGCTCGCCGTCCACCTCTACAGGGTCTACGTGAGCTCTCCGTCCGTTTCCCCCTCTCTATTTCGTCGTTCGCGCGCCGTAGCTAGGTTATCCACCGCAGCCGAGAGCTTCTCGCCGCCGGCCATGGCGTGGCCGTGGCCACAGCCACCGCAGCTCGCTCCCGAGCCCACCGTCGTGCTCACCGCAACCCCAGGAGGCCGCAGCGCCCTTCCGTTTCCCCTCTTGTGCACCGTAGCGCCGTTCCCCACGAGCATCGAAGCCACCGTCCGCCATTGCTGCTGCACGCATAGCCTCCGTGCTCCCCTGGCCTCACTGTGCTGCTCTTAGTGCTCCCCATGTCTAGCAGGTGCTGCCCAGCCTCTCCATTTGCTCACTGATGCACCGTAGCGACGCGCCCGAGCACCACCGAACACCATCGCCGCCAAAGCTCGTCGCCGGCATGAGTTCCGGCGACCCCACGACCTCCCACTTGGTCCTCTGGATGCGCGAGAGCAAGAGCTTCTCCCTAGTGCCCTCAGCGCGCCAAACCACCGCTCGTAGCGCCAAACCCGCCACCACCCGAACTCCGGCCCCCGCCGTCGTCATGATTGCCGTCGCCTCCGGCCACCCTAGCTTCTCCCGTTGGCCCTGTTAGATGCGCGCGAGCCTGGGCATCCCGTAGAGCCCCTCCGCCGCTCTTTTGGTCATCGGAGGGCGAATCCCGACGCTCTCCGCCGTCCCTGGCCTCGCCGGCGATGAGCCTCGGGTCAACTCCGGCGAGTTTGACCCGGGTTTGACCCCCCTCTCTCTCACTGACATGCGGGCCCCACCCGGCTAATTAAGTTAGGTTAGTATTAACTAAGCTAGGTTAGTTTAGTTAGACACTGACACTCGGGACCCACCGGTCAGAGTTTGACCGGACTGTGCCACGTTGACCTGCTGACGTCATCATGATGTCAGGATGACGCAGTAATGTTTTCTGGATTTGTTCTTATTCAGGAAATTCCAGAAAATGCCTAAAAACTTCTAAAAATCATAGAAATTCAACCGTAACTCCAAATGAGATAAATTATATATGAAAAATGACCAGAAAAATCCAATCTATCCATCTGTACTATTTTCATGCATGTTAGAACAACTTATAGGTGCTGTTTAGCACAAATCATATAAATGGCATCTGAATAATCACATATGGAGTTTGAATTTGAATCTTATATTCAAACCAACTTCATTTAATCTGTTGCTAGTTGCATTAGCTCAAAACACATTCATATTGCCATGTCATGAGCATGCATCATATTGTGCATTGCATTGATTGTATTTCTTCTTTGTTGTCGGTATCTGTTCCCTCCCGGTAGAGGATGTTCCGACGTTGTGATCGTTGACACTGATGAAGACTCAATGTGATCTTCAGAAGTGCCAGGCAAGCAAAACCCCCTTGTTCATTCCGATAAAATCCCACTCTCTCGCTCCTGCTCTCTTTTACTGCATTAGGACAACACCGATTCATCTGTTACTTGCTGCGGTAGCTGAACCCCTTTATCCTTTGCATGACCTGTCATTGCCACAGTAAATAGATGAAACCCACTAGCATGAGTAGGAGTTGTTTGAGCCCTGTTGTGCCTACTCATTCATGCTTGTTTGTCATGCCTGCTACTGCTTAGAGTCGAGTCAGGTCTGATTCATCGGGATGAATCAGAGGTGTGTGAACATGTCCTACGGTGTGTGAGCTAAGCGTGTGAACACGATTTGGTAAAGGTAGCGGTGAGAGGCCATGTAGGAGTACATGGTGGGTTGTCTCATTGCAGCCGTCCTCAGGAACTGAGTTCTGTGTTTGTGATCCATGATTCAGCTACTACCACGCATTGGGCCCGAAACCAATGGACCCTCTCGGCTTCTTGATCACCCTTGTCCTCTGTCCAGGAGTTGCAAGTAGTTTCTGGTGTTTGTAGTATGCTGGAGGCCGTGCGCAGCGCTGACCGTAGGGGTGGGCTGTGATGCGGTAGGCAAGTGGCACGGTGTACCGGGCGCCCGTTTGGTGTCTCAGGAACCCTGTTCATATCGTTTGGGGCTGTGAGCGAAACTCCGGCCGGATCTCCTCATGGATGGAACCCGAATAGGCGATAAACCTGGACTAGAGACTTGAGTGTTTAGGTAGGCCGTGGCCGACACCCACGTTGGGCTTCCGCTTGAAGGTTGCCGAGTACATGTCGTGTAAACAGCGGTAAGTGGTGAGAGCGTGTGTGAAGAAGTACACCCCTGCAGGGTTAACATCATCTATTCGAATAGCCGTGTCCGCGGTAAAGGACTTCTGGGTTGCTTATATCAGTTCATAGACAAGTGAAAGTGGATACCCTAAAATACGCAAGATAAGCGTGAGTGCTATGGATGGCGTTCTCGTAGGGAGACGGGAGCGGATCCATAGTGGTGTATTGATATGGTGAATATGTGGACTCGTGTGCGCCACCTCAAAAGAGTTACATTGCAGTCGTAGTTCAGGATAGCCACCGAGTCAAAGCTGGCTTGCTGCAGTTAAACCCCACCACCCCTTTGTTGATAATGATGCATATGTAGATAGTTCTGATGTAAGTCTTGCTGGGTACATTTGTACTCACGTTTGCCTATTTTATGTTTTTGCAGAGAGACTTCGGTCTCGCTAGTAGTTCCGCGTGGACTTCGACGTTTAGCTTGTTACCTCAGCTACGATCTTGTGCCTCGGCAGGATCTGATAGATAGTCAGGCTTCTCAGCCTTTTTCATTTATAGATGTCTGTACTCAGACATGATAGCTTCCGCTTGTGCTTTGATTTGTATGCTCTGAATGTTGGGTCATGAGACCCATGTTTGTAATATCTCGCTCCTCGGAGCCTATTGATAAATTACTTGAGTCATAGAGTCATGTTGTGATGCCATGTTGTATTTGCACATATCGAGCATATTGTGTGTATGTTATTGAAATGCTTGGTATGTGTGGGATCTGACCATCTAGTTGTTTATCTTTAGTAGCCTCTCTTACCGGGAAATGTCTCCTAGTGTTTCCATCGAGCCATGGTAGCTCGCTACTGCTCCGGAACACTTAGGCTGGCCGGCATGTGTCCTTCTTCGTTCCCGTGTCTGTCCCTTCGGGGAAATGTCACGCGATGAATACCGGAGTCCTGTTAGCCTGCTACAGCCCGGTTCACCGGAGTCCTGCTAGCCCAGTGCTACAGCCTGGATTCACTCGCTGATGACCGACACGTTCGATGCTGGGTCATGGATGCCTGTCCCTGTAAGTCTGTGCCACTTTGGGTTTACGACTAGCCATGTCAGCCCGGGCTCCTTATCATATGGATGCTAGCGACACTGTCATATACGTGTGCCAAAAGGCGCAAACGGTCCCGGGCTAAGGTAAGGCGACACCGTGGGAATACCGTGCGTGAGGCCGCAAAGTGATATGAGGTGTTACATGCTAGATCGATGTGGCATTGAGTCGGGGTCCTGACAGCGTTGGTATCAGAGCTTGACTGCCTGTAGGATTACCAAGCCAAACTGGTCGAAGTTGAGTCTAGAAATTCTTTAGTTATATAAGGGAATTGATTGTGGGATGGAACGTAAGGCTCTTTTTACTCCTTATACCTCATGGCCTTCTGATCTGAGTCATCATCTTCTCTTCTACGGGGATTAAGAACTAGGCTATCTCTTCTTTCTATCAGGATCACGTGTTACTAATCCGTAGACTTATAGATTGTTGGGATTTAAGTCTCAGTTCAGTTCCTACTACTTCCGTATGTTAATTGTTGATCTCGGAACCTTGATATTGTGCTTCTGAGTGGTTATGCCACCATTTTTGTGAATGTCTCAAATCTTTTCTGAGCATTTACAGCCGTTATGCTGTGCGAGTCATCCCAGGTTTCTAAGTAGTCTGATGCATTTGCAAATCCTTTCTTCCCGTTTCAATGTTCCCATGGGCCAGATTAACCACACTAATCAGTGAGTTGAGGTACTCTGTTACCTTGACATATATGTTGGAGATATTATTATGACCCTAGGTGTCTTAGGGGATCATCTAGTAATTTAGCCATGATTTGTGTTCCCAGTGTGATGATTCTGGCCATCATTCTCGAAAGCATCCCGTGATGCTACTTAGTAATAGGTATTCTATTCCTGGGTTCTTGAACCCGAGATTCACTCTACCTACTTCATGTTGATAGTAATTGCTAGTGCCTTTAGGATATTAGTAACCTTTGCGATAGTCCTTGAAGTCCGTGGTATCTCCTTCTTCCAAATACCATGAACTACTTATGGCAGAAGTTCCTCGTTGAACTGAACGATCACAACCAGAGTGCTCTTGATGAGTTCTCCATTATATATTGTGGCTCTGCCAGTTCTACCTTTCTACATGGGTTATCCGGAAGAAATATGTTGAACTTCGTTCGACATGCTAAACCATGCATCCACAACTCAGGAAATCATATGTTCTTTTGAGTTGTCCCTCTGTAGTTGTATTTGACCCTTGTCCAGCAGTTGATAGTCAAGTTGATGTCGTGCATTCGTGTTCACCGATGCTCGTTATTCTTGTGGTCCGTTAAGCCGTTCTAGTTCGGAATGACTAGGAGAAACAAACTCCAGTACCTCTTCCATATCCAGGATTGAGTCAAAGAAGTTGTATGCCGCAGATCAAATGCCAATCCAGCTTTTGGTTCTGTTCTACCTTGGAGTATTACCCCTTTATGTCAGAATTGTCATGAGAACTGCACCAACTCTCATGAATTTTGACGTAGTGATACTTCTCACCATCATTAGTCATTCCTCGGCCCTCATGTTGATGCAACCGGAATACCGACAAATCAATTGAGATGTGTGAAATCAATACTCCCAGCAACCTCGTTGCTTGGTAGTTAAAGGATAATAATTTCATTCTTAGCGTGTTGGTTTTTGAATCATCCTTCTAAGACTGATCGTGCTACCTAGTCCTTATTTCGGTGCACCCTTCGATTGATGAGTTAGGATCTTGTCAAGTCCTCACTCATTTGATCATATCGTCTTGCCCTCAAAAGCGAGATTGTTCTCGAGCTTAGTAACATACCGGTGGTTCGTGATTTTCCAAATATCTTCTCGGAAGTATTACCAGGTTGTTCCCTGACTGTTATGTTGAGCTCGTGATCAAGTTGGTTTCTTGTGAACCACCTTCTCTCCAAGAATCGGTGTTAGATATCCCTGAGCTAGTTGGTTAAGCTAGACAACAACTTGGAGAGTTGGAAGATAAAAGCTTGCCTGACTTAGTTCGTTCCAAAGGGATATTCTTGTGTAGTGTGTGTTGAAGAAAGATGATATCTTCATCGATTGGTCCTTGTGATCAGTTGCTGGACCTATTGTCTTATCAATCCTTTGATTTGAGTGTGGGCTATCGTCAAATCAAATCAGTACCAACGATGCTCGTAATGTTGTCTTATTCGTGGTTGATCCCTCGAGCATACACCATTACATCTTTGGTCTGACCAATGCTATCACCGTGTTCACTTAACTATGCAATTCCTTTTAAAAGGAAACCTAGATGAATTGTTGTTGAGCCCATTGGCAACATCCTTATCTCCTCCATGATGTTGTTGAACATTAATCTAGTGTTGGAAACTTTTGAAAGCATTTGTTCATGCTAGCTCATGAAGCATATGTTTGGATGAAGGTAGTGACTTCCTTTAATTCATGTGCATCTGTTGCAAGTTGCCGCCGTGGATTCGAGAAAGTCAATGTTGCTTTCTTTGGAATCATTCCAAATCAGTCATGCACACGTGCGAAGAATGCTGTGGTTTGAAGACTTGCAACCTTCAATCTATATGTATCCCTAGCACACCAAGCCACTGATTGATTTGTTCAAGGAGAAGAAGTTCCTTCATAAGAGCTAATCCGGACTTATGTAAGGACTTCGATACCCTCGTTGATGGTTCCACCTTCTGAACTCGGTAGTGTTTTATTATAAGACTACTATGTGGTCATGCTTGTCTGGGACAGCGTGTTCACATGTGTGTAGCAGAACCAGCTCATGTTTTGGAGCTTACTATCGTAGTTCATTCCCCGAGAATCTCGCAACGTCATCTCGTCGATTTGTGTTGCAAACTTTCGTTTTTCTTCCTAGACTCGATGAGTCTGGAATATCCTGACACCAACCAGATCTGAATCTCAGGCAGATATGATGGTTTGGAACATTTTCCAAGAACTATAATATCGATCCCTTGGAAACCGGTAAAGTGGATGTCGTGGCCAACACACCCAGCCGGAAGACCTGTTATTATAATATCTTGATTGAGGAAGTTGGCCACCTCCCCATAAGGATTTCGTAGGATTTACCTCCCTAGTTGTTCCTTATGGATTCTTGTGCTCCTGAAGTCCGACCTTTACTTGATGTTCTAGATATCAAACCATATCTATGAATGGGTTACACTAGCACATCAAGAAGAACATTAGAAGCGGAGTGCTAAATGTCTCTCGGTCGATCATCCAGATTTTATTTCCTTGGCCTCGCTAAGATGAAATCTGAGAAGTGTTATCTTCCTTTGCATCTGCATCATCCATCATCATTCATCGTGGTAGCAAGTTGTGTTGCCAGGATCCTTGACACGGATATTGGTAAAACCTTGATGAATGTGGAAATGCTCAAGTTCTTGAGAGCACGCACAAGCGCTACGTGTTATCATCGGCACTAACTGGGTTTGCTCTCAGTTTCCTCGGCAATGCTATGACCTATTCAAACAGTGAATTCACTCTCTATTGTTGGGTTCTTCCCCAGTTACCAGAATCATTCCCAGCATTTGCATTCTGTTCCCAGCTTGCACCGCCATTGTGCCATTCTACCATGGGTCTCTTCCATTTCCGGTGATAAGCAAATTCATCCATTACGTTGTCTTCAACAAGGTAATCCACATCATCCAAGTCCGAGTATGCCATTCTACCGACCCCCTCCAAACGATCGCCCGAAAATTGCCTTAGGCTGGTATGAAGAGTTTCAATGATCTCTGAATCAAAAGTAATTCTTTTTGCCACTTAAGGGGATATATCTACGAATCACCCCCCCCCTCCAGGATGTCTCGTTGAGGTATCATGGCAACTCAACTCCTCGCTACGTTGACAACCGTTCACCACCTTCTTAGGTGTGGAATCGTTGTCTACCTAGTGAACCTTCGTCATCGGGTCCACTCCATTCCTCTAGAGGTGTGCTTCGTCTCTCAGCTCGAGAGATGTTGCTATGTCCCATTCCGTGAGTTAATCCTGAGTTGTTCGTTCTTTGAGAAGATTAATTCTTCTAGAGTTTTCCTTCCCTCTTCTTGTCATGTTAGTTGGAGTTCTTAGAGAAAGACTTCGAGACAATGATGGTGATCGAATCAACGCTCTTATGAAGTGCACCCTGGATCGTGAAGATTATACTAGTTGCGTTTCCCCTTCACCTTACCCTACGCTTGAATCTCGGGACGAGATTTTTGTTTAGTGGGGGTGAGTTGTCACATCCCTGGTCCTGTTATGCACTAGGCTAGACCTCAGGTGAGCATCATGTTTTAATTCAAATGAAATTTGAATTGAGGAATTTTCAAAGCCTCAGAAACCTTCTAAAAATGATCAACATTAAAATCTCCTCAAAGAAGTCCAAGAAAAAGTTCCTCTTAGTCTCTGAAAATATTGCAAAGAGGTAAAACTCAAAACAATATTTTTGGTATCTCAGAGTTAATTATTTTGGGCCTTTGAATTAAATAAATAGCTATTTGCATTGGATATATATTTGATATATAAATAATATATGTCCAATAATTACTGGAACATTTTATGTGGTTTGGTATATTTTAACTCTAGCCACATAACTATTTTCAGGATTTTATAAAATGGTTTAGTATTTTACTAAACTAAAACAACACAGAACAAAATAGATAAATAAAAACAGAAATGGAAAGAGAGAGAAGGACTACCTGGCGCTCACCTGGTAGCCCACCTGGCCCAGCAGCACGGCCCAGCCCATCTCCACTTCCCCCCCCTGTCGCCTTCCTCCTCGCGCCAGTAGGCACACGCGCGTGGCCGACGCACACCGGCGCACGCCCGGCCACCTCCTGCTTGCCGCTCCACCTCGACACCCCGGACGCCTCCATGCGTGCCACGCCACCCCCTGGAACTCCCTCACTCTCCCGAACTCTCCCCCCCCTCCTCTGCTTCCTCTCTCCCTCACTCGCCGAACGGAGCCGCCGCCACCGACGAGCTCCCTCGCGGCCACCGCCACCCCCTAGCCTCGCCGATGTGCTCAAAGGCTCCGCCTCGACCCCCTCTTCCTCCCCACCGATCCACGGCCCTCCGGAAGCCCTGGATGCTACCAGCTTCGCCGTTCCCCTCCTCGGCCACCGCGGATCGCCGCCGTCAAATCCGCCCTCGTCCGGCCTCCCTCAAGCTCGCCGTCCACCTCTACAGGGTCTACGTGAGCTCTCCGTCCGTTTCCCCCTCTCTGTTTCATCGTTCGCGCGCCGTAGCTAGGTTATCCACCGCGGCCGAGAGCTTCTCGCCGCTGGCCATGGCGTGGCCGTGGCCACATCCACCGCAGCTCGCTCCCGAGCCCACCGTCGTGCTCACCGCAACCCCAGGAGGCCGCAGCGCCCTTCCGTTTCCCCTCTTGTGCACCGTAGCGCCGTTCCCCACGAGCACCGAAGCCACCGTCCGCCATTGCTGCTGCACGCATAGCCTCCGTGCTCCCCTGGCCTCACTGTGCTGCTCTTAGTGCTCCCCATGTCTAGCCGGTGCTGCCCAGCCTCTCCATTTGCTCACTGATGCACCGTAGCGACGCGCCCGAGCACCACCGAACACCATCGCCGCCAAAGCTCGTCGCCGGCATGAGTTCCGGCGACCCCACGACCTCCCACTTGGTCCTCTGGATGCGCGAGAGCAAGAGCTTCTCCCTAGTGCCCTCAGCGCGCCAAACCACCGCTCGTAGCGCCAAACCCGCCACCACCCGAACTCCGGCCGCCGCCGTCGTCATGATTGCCGTCGCTTCCGGCCACCCTAGCTTCTCCCGTTGGCCCTGTTAGATGCGCGCGAGCCTGGGCATCCCGTAGAGCCCCTCCGCCGCTCTTTTGGTCATCGGAGGGCAAATCCCGACGCTCTCCGCCGACCCTGGCCTCGCCGGCGATGAGCCTCGGGTCAACTCCGGCGAGTTTGACCCGGGTTTGACCCCCCTCTCTCTCACTGACATGCGGGCCCCGCCCGGCTAATTAAGTTAGGTTAGTATTAACTAAGCTAGGTTAGTTTAGTTAGACACTGACACTCGGGACCCACCGGTCAGAGTTTGACCGGACTGTGCCACGTTGACCTGCTGACGTCATCATGACGTCAGGATGACGCAGTAATGTTTTCTGGATTTGTTCTTATTCAGGAAATTCCAGAAAATGCCTAAAAACTTCTAAAAATCATAGAAATTCAACCGTAACTCCAAATGAGATAAATTATATATGAAAAATGACCAGAAAAATCCAATCTATCCATCTGTACTATTTTCATGCATGTTAGAACAACTTATAGGTGCTGTTTAGCACAAATCATATAAATGGCATCTGAATAATCACATATGGAGTTTGAATTTGAATCTTATATTCAAACCAACTTCATTTAATCTGTTGCTAGTTGCATTAGCTCAAAACACATTCATATTGCCATGTCATGAGCATGCATCATATTGTGCATTGCATTGATTGTATTTCTTCTTTGTTGTCGGTATTTGTTCCCTCCCGGTAGAGGATGTTCCGACGTTGTGATCGTTGACACTGATGAAGACTCAATGTTATCTTCAGAAGTGCCAGGCAAGCAAAACCCCCTTGTTCATTCCGAGAAAATCCCACTCTCTCGCTCCTGCTCTCTTTTACTGCATTAGGACAACACCGATTCATCTGTTACTTGCTGCGGTAGTTGAACCCCTTTATCCTTTGCATGACCTGTCATTGCCACAGTAAATAGATGAAACCCACTAGCATGAGTAGGAGTTGTTTGAGCCCTGTTGTGCCTACTCATTCATGCTTGTTTGTCATGCCTGCTACTGCTTAGAGTCGAGTCAGGTCTGATTCATCCGGGATGAATCAGAGGTGTGTGAACATGTCCTACGGTGTGTGAGCTAAGCGTGTGAACACGATTTGGTAAAGGTAGCGGTGAGAGGCCATGTAGGAGTACATGGTGGGTTGTCTCATTGCAGCCGTCCTCAGGAACTGAGTTCTGTGTTTGTGATCCATGATTCAGCTACTACCACGCATTGGGCCCGAAACCAATGGACCCTCTCGGCTTCTTGATCACCCTTGTCCTCTGTCCAGGAGTTGCAAGTAGTTTCTGGTGTTTGTAGTATGCTGGAGGCCGTGCGCAGCGCTGACCGTAGGGGTGGGCTGTGATGCGGTAGGCACGTGGCACGGTGTACCGGGCGCCCGTTTGGTGTCTCGAGAACCCTGTTCACATCGTTTGGGGCTGTGAGCGAAACTCCGGCCGGATCTCCTCATGGATGGAACCCGAATAGGCGATAAACCTGGACTAGAGACTTGAGTGTTTAGGTAGGCCGTGGCCGACACCCACGTTGGGCTTCCGCTTGAAGGTTGCCGAGTACATGTCGTGTAAACGGCGGTAAGTGGTGAGAGCGTGTGTGAAGAAGTACACCCCTGCAGGGTTAACATCATCTATTCGAATAGCCGTGTCCGTGGTAAAGGACTTCTGGGTTGCTTATATCAGTTCATAGACAAGTGAAAGTGGATACCCTAAAATACGCAAGATAAGCGTGAGTGCTATGGATGGCGTCCTCGTAGGGAGACGGGAGCGGATCCATAGTGGTGTATTGATATGGTGAATATGTGGACTCATGTGCGCCACCTCAAAAGAGTTACATTGCAGTCGTAGTTCAGGATAGCCACCGAGTCAAAGCTGGCTTGCTGTAGTTAAACCCCACCACCCCTTTGTTGATAATGATGCATTTGTAGATAGTTCTGATGTAAGTCTTGCTGGGTACATTTGTACTCACGTTTGCCTATTTTATGTTTTTGCAGAGATACTTCGGTCTCGCTAGTAGTATCGCGTGGACTTCGACGTTTAGCTTGTTACCTCAGCTACGATCTTGTGCCTCGGCAGGATCTGATAGATAGTCAGGCTTCTCAGCCTTTTTCATTTATAAATGTTTGTACTCAGACATGATAGCTTCCGCTTGTGTTTTGATTTTTATGCTCTGAATGTTGGGTCATGAGACCCATGGTTGTAATATCTCGCTCCTCGGAGCCTATTGATAAATTACTTGAGTCATAGAGTCATGTTGTGATGCCATGTTGTATTTGCACATATCGAGCATATTGTGTGTATGTTATTGAAATGCTTGGTATGTGTGGGATCTGACCATCTAGTTGTTTATCTTTAGTAGCCTCTCTTACCGGGAAATGTCTCCTAGTGTTTCCATAGAGCCATGGTAGCTCGCTACTGCTCCGGAACACTTAGGCTGGCCGGCATGTGTCCTTCTTCGTTCCCGTGTCTGTCCCTTCGGGGAAATGTCACGCGATGAATACCGGAGTCCTGTTAGCCTGCTACAGCCCGGTTCACCGGAGTCCTGCTAGCCCAGTGCTACAGCCTGGATTCACTCGCTGATGACCGACACGTTTGATGCTGGGTCATGGATGCATGTCCCTGTAAGTCTGTGCCACTTTGGGTTTACGACTAGCCATGTCAGCCCGGGCTCCTTATCATATGGATGCTAGCGACACTGTCATATACGTGTGCCAAAAGGCGCAAACGGTCCCGGGCTAAGGTAAGGCGACACCGTGGGAATACCGTGCGTGAGGCCGCAAAGTGATATGAGGTGTTACATGCTAGATCGATGTGGCATTGAGTCGGGGTCCTGACAGGGGGGCAGGCCTATATAAGCCCCCCAGGGCACCCATGTAACACGATCGCTCCATTAGCATTAGACCAGACCATATAGGAAGGAGGAAGCTAGCCTTGCCTTCTCCTACCTCCAGGAAACAGCTCTAGGAGCAACCTTGTACTCACTTTGCCATAGTGATCATGCGGAGACCCCGCAGAGCAGCAGTAGGGGTGTTATCTCCACGAAGAGCCCTGAAGCTGGGTAAGATTCGCCGGTGTGCATGCCTTCGCCTCATCCCGCTTCCAGGCACCGGCGACGTTCTACTCGCCCCCACCATGATAAGCCATCCCTTGGCATATGTCGTACCCAACCCCCGACATCGAACATGAGTCGTATAGTAGATACGATCAACATGAAGATGTTCACTGATGATGACTAGTCTGTCTCACGTGATGATCGGACACGGCCTACTTGACTCGGATCATGTATCACTTAGATGACTAGAGGGATGTTTATCTGAGTGGGAGTTCATTAAATAATTTAATTAGATGAACTTAATTATCATGAAATAGTCTAAAATATCTTTTTAATATGTATTGTAGATCAAATGGCCCACGCTAATGTTGCCCTCAACTTCAACGTGTTCCTAGAGAAAACCAAGCTAAAAGATGATGGGAGCAACTATACGGACTAGTTCCGGAACTTGAGGATCATCCTCATAGCTGCCAAGAAAGCATATGTCCTTGAAGCACTGCTAGGTGACACACCCATTTTCCCAGCAACTCAAGACGTTATGAACGCCTGGCAGTCGCGTAGTGCTGATTACTCCCTGGTTCCGTGCGGCATGCTTTACAGCTTAGAACCGGGGCTCCAAAAGAGTTTTGAGCAGCACGGAGCATATGAGATGTTCCAAGAGCTGAAAATGGTTTTCCAAGCTCATGCCCGGGTTGAGAAATATGAAGTCTCTGACAAGTTCTACATTTGTAAGATGGAGGAAAACAATTCTGTCAGTGAGAACATACTCACCATGTCTGGGTTGCACAACCATTAGTCTCAGCTAGGAGTTAATCTTCCAGATGACTCGGTCATTGACAGGATCCTCCAGTCGCTCCCACCTAGCTACAAGAGCTTTATGATGAACTACAATATGCAGGGGATGGAGAAGTCCATTCCTGAGTTATATTCAATGCTGAAATCAGCGGAGGTGGAAATCAAAAAGGAACATCAAGTGTTGATGGTGAATAAGACCACTAGTTTCAAGAAAGGCAAGGGTAAAAAGAACTTCAAGAAGGACGGCAAGGGAGTTTCCACGCCCGGTAAATCAGTTGCCAGGAAGAAGCCAAACAATGGACCCAAGCCCGAGACTCAGTGTTTTTATTGCAAGAGAAATGGTCACTGGAAGCAGAACTGCCCCAAGTACTTAGCGGATAAGAAGGCCGGCAACACCAAAGGTATATGCGATATACATGTTATTGATGTGTACCTTAATTACCAGTCCTCGTAGTAGCTCCTGGGTATTTGATACCGGTGCGGTTGCTTATATTTGTAACTCAAAATAGGAATGGTTCCAAAGCCGGTGCGGTAGCGGAGACTGGCAAAGGACGAGGTGACGATGCGCGTCAGGAATGGTTCCAAAGTCGATGTGATCGCCGTCGGCACGCTACCTCTACATTTACCTACGGAATTAGTTTTAAACCACAATAATTGTTATTTAGTGCCAACTTTGAGCATGAACATTGTATCTGGATCTCGTTTAATGCGATATGGCTACTCATTTAAATCCAATAATAATGGTTGTTCTATTTATATGAGAGATATGTTTTATGGTCATGCCCCGCTGGTCAATGATTATTCTTAATGAATCTTGAACGTGATGTTACACATATTTATAGTGTAAATACCAAAAGATGTAAGGTTAATAATGATAGTCCCACATACTTGTGGCACTGCCGCCTTGGTCACATTGGTGTCAAACGCATGAAGAAACTCCATGCAGATGGACTTTTGGGGTCTCTTGATTATGAATCACTTGACACATGCGAACCATGCCTCATGGGCAAGATGACCAAGACTCCGTTCTCCGAAACAATGGAGCGAGCAACCAACTTATTGGAAATAATACATACTGATGTGTGTGGACCAATGAGCGTTGAGGCTCGCGGTGGCTATCGTTATGTTCTCACCCTCACTGATGACTTAAGTAGATATGGGTATGTATACTTGATGAAACACAAGTCTGAAACCTTTGAAAATTTCAAGGAATTTTAGAGTGAGGTGGAGAATCAACGTGATAGGAAAATAAAGTTCTTATGATCAGATCGTGGAGGAGAATATTTAAGTCACGAGTTTCGTACGCACTTAAGGAAATGTGGAATTGTTTCACAACTCACGCCGCCTAGAACACCTCAGCGTAATGGAGTGTCCGAACATCGTAATCACACTCTATTGGATATGGTGTGATCTATGATGTCTCTTATCGATTTACCGCTATCATTTTGGGGTTATGCTTTAGAGACAGCCACATTCACTTTAAATAGGGCATCGTCTAAATCTGTTGAGACGACAACATATGAATTATGGTTTGGGAAGAAACCTAAGCTGTCGTTTCTAAAAGTTTGGGGATGCGATGCTTATGTCAAGAAACTTCAACCTGAAAATCTCGAATCCAAGTCGGAAAAATGCGTCTTCATAGGATACCCTAAGGAAATCATTGGGTATACCTTCTACCTTAGATCCGAAAGCAAGATCTTTGTTGCCAAGAACGGATCCTTTCTAGGAAAGAGTTTCTCTCGAAAGAAGGAAGTGGAGGAAAGTAGAACTTGATGAAGTACTGTCTCTTGAACCGGAAAGTAGCGCAGCTCAGGAAAATGTTTCTGTGGTGCCTGCACCGACTAGATAGGAAGTTAATGATGATGATCAAGGAACTTCGGATCAAGTTTCTACTGAACTTCGTAGGTCCACTAGGGCACGTTCCGCACTAGAGTGGTACGGCAACCCTGTCCTGGAAATCATGTTGTTAGACAAAGGTGAACTTTCGAATTATGAAGAAGCAATGGCGGGCCCAGATTCCAACAAATGGCTTGAAGGCATGAAATCCGAGATAGGATCCATGTATGAAAACAAAGTATGGACTTTGACAGACTTGCCCGATGATCGGCGAGCCATAGAAACTAAATGGATCTTTAAGAAGAAGACTGACGCGGATGGTAATGTGACCATCTATAAAGCTCGGCTTGTCGCTAAGGGTTATCGACAAGTTCAAGGGGTTGACTACAATGAGACCTTCTCACCCATAGTGAAGCCGAAGTCCGTCTGAATCATGTTAGCTATTGCCGCATTCTATGATTATGAGATATGGCAAATGGACGTCAAAACGGCATTCCTTAACGGTTTCCTTAAGGAAGAATTGTATATGATGCAGCTGGAAGGTTTTGTCGATCCTAAGAATGCTAACGATGTATGCAAGCCAGCGCTCTATCTATGGGCTGGTGCAAGCATCTCGGAGTTGAAACATTCGCTTTGATGAAATGATCAAAGCGTTTGGGTTTATGTAGACTTATGGAGAAGCCTGCATTTACAAGAAAGTGAGTGGGAGCTCTATAGCATTTCTCATATTATATGTGGATGACATACTATTGATGGTAAATGATATAGAACTTTTGGAAAGCACAAAGGCCTACTTTAATAAGTGTTTTTCAATGAAGGACCTTGGAGAAGCTTCTTACATATTAGGCATCAAGATCTATAGAGATAGATCGAGAAGCCTCATCGTTCTTTCACAAAGCACATACCTTGATAAGATATTGAAGAAGTTCAATATGGATCAGTCCAAGAAGGGGTTCTTGCATGTATTGCAAGGTGTGAAATTGAGCAGGCTCAATGCCCAACCTCAGTAGAAGATAGAGAAAAGATGAGTGTCGTCTCCTATGCCTCAACCATAGGGTCTATCATGTATGCCATGTTGTGTACCAGACCTGATGTGAACCTTGTCGTAAGTTTGGTAGGGAGGTACCAAAGTAATCCCGGCATGGAACACTGGACAGCAGTCAAGAATATCCTGAAGTATCTGAAAAGGACTAAGGATATGTTTCTCGTATATGGAGATGACGGAGAGCTCGTCATAAAGGGTTACGTCGATGCTAGCTTCGACACAGATCTGGATGACTCCAAGTCACAAACCGGATACGTGTATATTTTGAATGGTGGGGCAGTCAGCTGGTGCAGTTGCAAGCAAAGCGTCGTGGCGGGATCTACATGTGAAGCGGAGTACATGGCAGCCTCGGGGGGAACTTCTACTTTCGTTTAGAATTTAGGCATTATTTTTCCCCTTGCTTCCGAAAAAAGAGTCAAGAAACACTAATGGCAACCCTTCGAATCGACAAAATTCATAAAATTCTCTGTGAATGTATTGAACAATATAATAGGAAAGTAGGGATTGAGAATATAGGTCGCGTAGTTCAAGTGGGGGATGGGATTGCTCGTATTATAGGTCTTGGTGAAATAATGTCAGGTGAATTAGTCGAATTTGCAGAAGGTACTAGGGGTATTGCTCTGAATTTGGAATCCAAAAATGTTGGGATTGTATTAATGGGCGATGGGTTGATGATACAAGAGGGAAGTTTTGTAAAAGCAACAGGAAGAATTGCTCAGATACCCGTGAGTGAGGCTTACTTGGGTCGTCTTGTAAATGCTCTGGCTAAACCTATGGATGGGAAAGGCGAAATTATAGCTTCTGAATCTCGCTTAATTGAATCTCCTGCTCCAAGTATAATTTCCAGGCGTTCCGTATACGAACCTCTTCAAACAGGGCTTATTGCTATCGATTCGATGATCCCTATAGGGCGCGGTCAGCGAGAGTTAATTATTGGGGACAGACAGACTGGCAAAACAGCAGTAGCCACACATACAATTCTCAATCAAAAAAGGGCAAGGTGTAATATGTGTTTATGTAGCTATCGGTCAAAGAGCATCCTCCGTAGCTCAAGTAGTAACTACTTTCCATGAGGAGGGGGCCATGGAATACACTATTGTAGTAGCTGAAATGGCGGATTCACCTGCTACATTACAATACCTCGCTCCTTATATGGGAGCAGCCCTGGCTGAGTATTTTATGTACCGCGAACGGCATACTTTAATAATTTATGATGATCTCTCCAGCACATGAAGCAATCTGGATGAAGGAGTTCATTACCGACCTAGCAGCAATCAGCGGCTCGTTTTTGCAGTGGTAGTGGTCGTTCGGCGGTGTAGGGTACTTGATGTAATTTGTATTATGCTTGGGGTGCTATATACTTATTATGGCCCTTTTTAATATATCCGGGTCCTTTTGAAAAAAACATAGTTCATGTGAGAAAGCTACATGTCGGTTCAATTAATAATCCCTTCCATTTACAACTCAATTAGAAATCAGCGGCAACCCTGCCGACCCAAGCTGGCAATGATTAACCGTTACTTGTGTCCCCGTGGGTAATTACTCTATCAGGGGACTGGGATGTACCATCTTTAATGCCCACGAGAAAGCTGATGGGTCAAATACCTTAGACAACGCGCAAGACGGGGATGGGGATGGGATACCATTGCATGTGCATGTTACGTGCCTTACCCATGAAGACCTCACAAGTGGACTCTAAAATAGTAGACCCCGGATAATTCCTGCACTTACCCACACAAATTTCCACCCATCCCACCACTTTGGCCAAGAAGCCCTAAGAAATCTCTAACCTAGTTACATCATATTGTTTATTGTGCCAAAATGCTATTTTTTTCTACTGAAATGCCATCGAAGGTTGTTGTTGATTGCGTGTATGGGTTTCTCCATGGGGATAAAAACCCGGCAGAGATGGGGATGGGAATCTTTTTATCCCCACAGACTGGTATGGGGAACGGGACATACATGGGAAGGCTGTCACGGGGGCGGGCATGGGAGTCCAATACCCTCTGGAGTAATCCCCATTGCCAGCCTAACTAGCCACTGCCACTGCTTCCCTACACGGCGTCGCCTTGGTACCACTCCTCCTTTCGGTCCGGTAGCCTCGGCGGTGGCAAGAAGACTGAGCACCCATCCATCTCGTTTCATTTTACTTTAGTTTTTGTTTCTAGAGCGACATCAAAGAGCTAGTGGAGACGATGTTGTGTTGGAATAACATCTATTCGGTCTCTTCCTACCTCGACGACGTCCAATTTGGCACCGGCGAAGGGCTTGTGAGTGTTTGTGTCCCCGGATCTATTGGTTCTTTTCAAATATTGGCAGTCAGTGTGTCTTTGAAAGAGAGTTATTGGGTGACTACTAATGTGGCAACTACGACATCATCTTCCATGTTGTTCCGTAGCTTAGCCCGGTTTCTCTAAACCTCTGAACTATTGCTGATTCATTGCAAGAGTGTTTTGCACGGGTGATGCTCCAACCGATGTTGCTTTAAGGATTTATAGATTTCATCTCGATGGATGAGTGGTTATATATTGCGGTCTTCAAAGTTTGGTATGGCGATTTGTAGGTGTCGCTTTACTTTACTGTTGGTTCAGTGCAATTTTCAATCTTCGGCGTGTGGCGTACAATCGGAGGAAGAAGACTAGTATGCTTTTCAATGTAATTTTATTTTTTACTAGTTGTTCTAGGTCCAGATGTCTATCCATTGTAGTTGCTTTTATTTTCCTTGAGATTAATCAGATCTAAGATAATCTTTATTTCAAAAAAAAAGAGAATCTCTTCCATGCTTTAAAAAAATACCCCCCTCCCCTAGCTTAAAAAAATCATCTACTTTTCCTGATTAGCTCTTAGTTAACAGTTGTTCTTTCACCATAAAAAACAGTGGAGAATTTCTGATGGTCATAGGATATCCATTAGCGACTGATGATCTCTTAAAATCTTGCAATCATATAAATTTTGGACCTCACAGAAGTATCTGAAATTTGGAAATTCTTTCAGAATTCAATCCATCAAAATTCACCCAATGTTAATGATTTTTTGGCCGAATTTGAGTTCTGCTTGAAATTCGTTTGGGCTTGGCCCGAAATTTTGAGGTACCCACCGAGATCTCACACACGTGTTGCAAACCCTTGGGCCCACACGAAACAGAACGCACGCGGCCCGAGGCGATAGAACCACGCACGGCGCGTGTCTCGGACAGCAGAGCAGACGCACTCAGACAGCAGACAGCAGACAGAGAGTTCGAGTACCGCCTCCCATGGCCACCGCCGCCGCAGATCCCGCTCCGCCGGAGATGGCGCTCCCAGAGGAGGACCACGCTGAAGACATCAGCGACGACGCAGAGAAGGAGCTGTGCCGAATCTGCTTCTTCCCCGGCGAGGCGGGATGGCCGCTGCGCCATCCTTGCGCCTGCCAAGGCACTATGAGGCACATCCACGACGAGTGCCAGCTCCAGTGGATCGCCACCAGCCACCAACGCCGCTGCCAGGTCTGGATGTTATCTTCTCGCCTCCTCCGCTCCACCTAGGGTTTCCAGCATCGCATCCGCCATGCCCCCCTCTTGTCTGCTCCCGTGGCTGCCCACCAGTGGCGGAGCTTGACCCAGAAAGCTGGGCGGGCCGACTGTAGAAAATAACTGCAGGGAATATGTTTCATGGCCCAAAACGAAGTATATACTACAGAAAATAGCATGGGCTGGGCGGGCCATGGCCCATTCGGCCTTGCCGTAGCTCCGCCACTGCTGCCCACGCTCTGATCCACCAGATCCGCCTTGTTTACTGCTGGTATCAGTCCGATCTAGGTGCTTTGTGATGTCGCCTGCCATGATCCCTTCTGAAATGGGAAAAATTCGTGTCATCTTGTTGCTGCAGTGCTTGTGCTTAATTGCTGTAGGTGTGCCTATCCTTATTTTTCCTGTTGATGTGATGCCCATGCTGATGGATCGCATAATTGTTACAGGTGTGCAGATACGAAATCACCACCCTCCCTCTCTTCGCCGAGGACGCCCCCGCAACGCTGCCCTTGTCGGAGTTCATGGCGGGCTTGCCGGGCAAGCTCATGAGCCTGCTGCTCCCCGTCTTCTTCATTGCATGTGTCTACCGTGAAACTGCATACCACCTCACCAACTTCTCAGCATGGCACCTACTGCTCACCGGGAGCTTTCCTCAGTCGCGTGGTCTGCTCTCCCTAAGCCTCTCTAGCACCTCCATTGTCGCTCAGACAGTGCTCTTGGTTGTGCTTGCGCATACGTATGTGCCGTTTGCTGTAGCGCCATTCACGCACTGGGTTGAACGTCTGCAAACTCGGCGTCAAGGGAATTGGGGGATTGATGGATTGCACGCCTTTGTGCTACTTCATGTTCAAGCTTGCTGCGTGGTATGCTTGTTTCTTCTCAACCAATTCCTTTTGCCTGCCACTTTATTTATTTTATTTCTATATATGCTACAATGGGTGACTATTAGACCATATTTTTGGGGTGGTGCTAGGTTTTTATATTGTAGTAAAACACCAATTATTGCAGTTGTGTTATGCAATTGGAACAATTAGCACATCTTTGTCATGATTCTCCCAATGTTTTATAGTTAGTCATAGTTTAGTATGGCTCCACTTCAAAGTGTATCATCATTTATGTGTAGAGGTTATTGCCAGAAATGGTAGCAATGCTAAAACAATGATAACGTGGGAGGTTCTGTAAAACAAAGCTTATAACATGGGATAAACTAGTAGACGATGTTCAATTCTTTACTTCTTCTCTAGTTTGCAATTTTGTTTACTGTGCATCAGTATGGATAGAGACAATAGTGGGAGGACTATTCCAAAATATAGGTGCCGATTTCTTCTGGTTATTATTTTAAGTGCACCACCGGAACTGTATAAGCCTGCCCTGCTCTTTTCGTGCTTTAGTTTCTCTGGAAATGTATTATTTTCTGTTACCTTTTTAGGCTAGTCAGGGGTGGCCACATCAGTGCAATTCATGAGTATTCAGTTGAATACCCAAAAAGGTTTGAAAACTGTATGTGTTAGATATGTACTAAACGTGAACCACCAAATTTAGTACAGAAGGAAGCATTTGTTTAGTTAGTAGAGACATGTTCAGGGAAGAAAGTATTCATGAGCTTGATATCTCTTGCTACAATTCGTTTTCTGTCATTTTTCTGTTGGCGGAGACAGGGGGTGGCCAGTAGGGACTCGGGCCCAGGCGAACATGCATATTGTTCTATTAGATCACTGTTTACTTGCTGTTAAAACCTTGTATTTCTACTGTCTGGTCCTCCCCAACATGGATTAACAGCACTCGCCCCCCGCTTCCATGTATTTTTCTGGCTCCGCCACTGCGAGTACCTAACATTTCTTGTGCTTGTCTTTTGGTACTTAGTTCCAGAAAATCCTGACTATGTGCTTGTCTAATCAGGTGTTAATAGCTGACATGGCCATTGCTTGTATTTTCGGTTTTCTCCCATTCTCACTTGGAAGGATAAATTTATGGTGCATGTCGCCTTTCAATATTACCAATGTGGGTGAAGTCAACCCCTATATTTCGACAGCTTCTACTATTTTTGTTGGATATGTATTTCTCCTTACTACGGGCGTATCTTATGTTGGGCTGATTACTTTTCATCAATATGTGGGTGGCAAGCCCCTTATGATCGCAATTTTCTGTAGAAGACTGTCTGGTATATTCTTCAGTGGGATCACAATTTTCTTTCCAAGGTTGCCTGGTATATTCTTCGGAGGGTTATTAAATCTAATCACTGCTGCCAATATTGGTGTTAATCTTTTATACAAATTTATACTACACCCACTGTTCATTGGTTGGTTGCTTGATATCTGTACTTCAAAAATGTTTGGTGCAACAATGTCTCAGAGGTTGAAACTTCTGATTGCATCATCGTCTGCTACTACTGCTGTTCATTGGTTTATTGGACACACCTTTTTGAGTCTGCGCCTCAGATTTTTCAGAATTATTCAAAAGGTATTTATTATATTATATCTGTATCATGCCAATAATATATGCAATATACAGCTCCATTATAATGTGTGTTGTACTTCTTTCTTGAGTAGATGTTGAAGCCAACAATTATGATTAGCTTCGTGAACTTCGTCAGATATAATGCTTATGAACCATTCTACATATTCTATTTCAAGAAGCTTCCTAGGCTTTCTGTCGATATTACCTTCATTGCTCTCCTCATTCTAATTCCGAGCAAAATTGTTGTCCACTTGGCGCCTAAATTGTTTCCACTCAATATCACGTAAGTATTTTTTATATTTGTTCTTCATTTGATGTATCTTCCAGCCTTTGGAGACTGAACACATCTAATTAAATATTTTGCAAATCTTAGCTACTTTAATTATCCTGCTAAAGGCACATCATTCTGGCAAGGGCGACTGTACTATGCAGAGTTATTTGCTGGTGTTCTTTACCTGAAATTCATCATCGATAGCACAGTTTTATACCTTGAGTGGTTAGTCCCGAGGGTAGGATACTACTGGTTTGTGATTGCTGGAAAGCCTCTGTTGGATGTTATCTTACCGGAAGAGCAGCATGAAAGCACCGATGAAGTTACCGTCAAAAGGTAAGCACCAATAGCTTTGTTCATTCAAGGAACTTCACAATATGCACATTTTTTTGTAGCCTGACTCCATATACGTCCATTTCGTACTAAAATCTATCTTCTACCATTCAATTAGCTAAAGCCTTTTACAAGGTCAGAGGTGTTGGGTGCACAACTTCCAGTAGATGTTTACCCTTCTTGCACATTGTACCAGGGTATTTGTTGCTGTTCAAACAATTCCACAGGCGGTGCTATCCTGGTTGGGTGTTGTGATATGTAATACTGCTATGCTTTTCTTTTCAATCTCAATTGGGCGCACACTGTTGTCTGCCATCCCTGAGCTGCTAGTACATCAAATGAAGTCCAATGGTAATTATTGTTCACAGATGATCAGTGGACATCCTTTGCAAAAAGTATAATTTTATCTTGTTTGGGCTTATTTGTGCAACTTTTTCTGTTAGATCTGTTTGCTATTGCCGTTGGTTTTGGCGTCATATCCTTTACTATTGCCGCCTCCAGAGATGCATTTCTCTGCATGACTTATGGGGGAACACGCCTTGTAGCTTTGGAGATACATGTGATTTTCTTCCTATGGGTGAGGAATTTAGTCGAGGTGCTTTCATTTGTATTTATTTATTTTTATGCTACAGCTCAGTAACTTAATTAAACTGTCTGCTTGCCAGGTTTTCTTCATTCCTCTTTTGATCGGTTTGCTTGTTGATTTATCACTGCTGTCACCCTTCATCGGGCCTGGTAACGATATTCCGGTTCTAGACTTTTTCTGCACTTGGTCCCTGGGGCGGCTAGTGCAGAATTATGGGACCAAATTGGTGAGTTGCAATTTCTGCTGCTGCTTCGCTGCTTTGCAGACTTCTAAACTTATGCTATTATCATATAGGGTATCAAACCTGGTATAATGTATTAGAAATTAATTTCTATATGGCACTCACGGTGTACTCGTTGCAAGATAAAAAAAAAAATCACTTTTTCCAAAGTGAACTACCAAAATAGTTGTTTGCTTGTTTTCGTTTATTCTATCCCATTTCCAGAGTTTCAGTTGTAGCCATGGCATCTTTAGCACCTTGTCTTTCCCATTTTTGGACTCATAATTTTTTTCTCGTGTTCTATGCCATGGGATCTTTGGCACATAGTCTTTCCCATTGTTCAGCTCATAATTATTTTTCTTGTGTCCTGTGCCACCACGCATAACTTTCACCGGCTGCCCCGTGATGAGTTTCTATTGAGGACTGGTCTTGCAGCTGGCACACTTATAGGGCATAATGCAGCTAATTCCGAAATTTTACTCTAATTTGATTATAGTCAGATAAAAATAGGGAATACTCTGACGGTCATATGTTTTTATTGTTGAAGGGTCGTTACTTCGAGCTCGGGGGTAACCTTCCTTTCTACGCCTGTCTCATCGATAGACGTTGGAGCAGACATCTTCCGTTGGGAGACCTTGCAGAAACAACGTACAAGCAAGAATTAGTGTCTTTCGCCATGGAGCTGCTCATTGCACTAGCAATCCCTTATGTGCTCTCAAAGGTGGTTTTCGCAATGCTGGGCTACTCCGCCGTGAACTCAACAGTCCACCGTGCCGCGTGGCTGTACAGCTTTGCCTTATGCGTGCTCTGCTATCTCGCCAAAGAATCCTACATCAAACTCCATGATTCTATCTGGGAGGACCGATACATCGTCGGGCAGAGGCTGGAAGACGTTGATTCAAGACGTCACCAACAGTAGCTGAAGACTCTTCTCCCTGGGGACTCTGTATCCCTATCCAGTATTTAGTTCAAATCAAATAAAGGTCGGGTATTATGAACATTTAGTGCGCAAACCTCAAGAAACATAGCTCACATTCACTTGCAAATGTGATGATACCAGGCAGACAGACAATGTTCTGGTGAAACTTGTAAACCTGTAAATGTGGATGCTGCAGAGGGTTGCTCCCGAACCCATTGTTGAACTGAATTGTTGTTTGTAAATTTATGCCTCTTTTTTCCTGTAAACCGCTGACAGGATGGATGGGCTGAGGAGCAAAGAGCTGGTTGCCTTGGACATGGTTTGCTTTCTTTTTGCAATGCTGCAATGTCCTGTTTTTTTAATAATCATTTTTATTTCTCTCGTGGCTTATTGGTACCAGATATGCTTTGGCAGTGTTATAAGGCTGTTATAATTCTCTAATGCTTCATCCAATCAGCACGGAAATATCTTGGAGCTATGGATCCAGTGTTCGCAAGATTCTGGTCAAGATGGCAAAATTTCAACATGGGAATTTAATTTTCTGATCTGGTTCTGTCGTCGCTCTTGGTATGTTTGGATTTTGACCAAAGTAATCCTACCATTGTTATAGCTGCGACCCTGCTGATAGCATCGTGCACAAAAAATGACATGCTAATACTATTTTGCCAACTCTTGCTGGTCTTTTTTCTTGCAGATGTGAGCAACCAAAAGGCTTGGCCAATGTATTGGTAGGGCAACCTATGCATAAACTGAACATGTCCATCTATATATAAACTTTATTTTTTCCACTCTTTCCATCTCCTATGATGAACACATTTTCTCATAAAGGAATATAACTAATAGATGCTTCGTTCTTGGTGGTTAAAAGAAATAGATTTGTGGTGGATGGTGATGGCAGAGCGAGAGGGCGGCATAGCACCGTGAGTGGTGAGTGTGAAACAAGGGGGGGGGGGGGGGCTTTGATGCCATTTTCCATGTGGTAAGGTCATTAAATTAGGTGAGAATACGGCCCCGCCCTCTCCTCTTTGTGAGAAAACATTTTATCTATTTTCAAATAAGTTAGGCCATTTGAAAGATTGCACAACGCAGATGGATTTTCGTCCATTTATTATTATGTATAGAAGAAGATGAAAATTTCCATTTTGGATCTCTGTTCTTTGGTCTTACTGAGCAAACGTTCGAAAAATGAAGAAGGTGAAGGCACGGAAGTAAGGAAGAGAAGGGAGATAACAAAGACTCGATAGATGTGAGTGGATTTTGCACCTTGAGGAGCACATGCTCACTTTATTCCATGTATAAAATTCTAAAACTGAGTTACAAAGATTCAGAAGGAAAAAAATAGTCTATAGATATTTGAGTGAGTCATATGCGAGGAAAAAAAATATGCGAGCAAGCTTTTTTGGAATATTTCATTGATTTGTAGTATGGGTGAAAATAACAATTGTGGGGAGGTAGAATAGATTTTTCTTAGGTTTTGTAAAAGGGCTTCGCCTTGTTATTTTTTTTCCATGTGGCAAATACATTGGCATTTTTCAAGAAAGTTGGAAGATGGAAATCACTTTTGCATGTGAGATTGTTGTTAATTTTTTTTGGGTAAGTGGAAGTTCATTTTTTTTCTAAAAGGTGGCAAATGCATCTGAGCACACCTTAGAGTTTCCTCGAGAGAGGTGTGGTTTTGGGGAATTTGACAAATGACATATTTGTTTAGGTTTGACAAAATGACATGTCCTTGTGGGTTTAGGGGCCACATGTCAATGATACAAAGTGTGTCATTTGTCTCGAAGTGCAAAGAAATGTGTGTCATTTATTTAATTGTTTTATTTGTTCAATAGTGTTTCATAGCTATGAAGTTTTAGGACTAGGCTAACCAGACGCTATTTTTAAGTGTGTCAACAAATTATGTCTTCAACTAATGAAACTAGCAGAAAAGTTGGCTTTGACATAGAGGTTAGATGTTGGTTATGTAAGTAGCTTCCTCGTCCATAGCTCCTCTGCATCAGGTTGATCAGCATTACTTACAAGATGACTGCTTGCTTTACAACCAATAGGTTCACCCTTTGCTTACGGAATGGCTTATGTTAATATCACAAGTAGTAGATAAGGTAGAAGCCAATCTTTTTAATTGGTTTCTGCTATGCCCCAAATGCATAGTAACATTGCTTATGTTAATATCACAAGTCCTACTGCTTTATCCTAGTACTAGTAGGAATAACATTCCTAGCGTTGTCAGTCATAATAGTTCACAATTTTATAGGGCAACATGTTTTGCATACACATTTACATCAACCAAAATAGCTGCTTAGACTTGAATTGTTCTTTTAGAGGTTATTTGCTTCTTTTTAGTGTTTCGGCGATTCCAAGTGGTGAACTCGGGATTAACATATGTCTTCCACTAGCTACAAGAGAAGCATCCACTTGTTGACCCTTATCTCATGTTTTACTTATGTTGAAAGATGATACTAGCTGGTTATATTTGTCCATCTTGATGTTCATGTTGTATCCCTCTCGATTGCTATCCATGCTTATCATTGTTTGATATGTCTAGGGGTTGGTAGTGGGCCATGGTCATCAGGTCATGACATTAACTCGGACAAATAACTATGTAACCTAATAAGTGAGTCGTGAGAGCTAGGTTTGATGCCGTGATGAATCTATTCGATGGGTGAGAGGGGTACCTGTCATCACCGTCATGTGCATATCTCCCTTCACCTGTAGTGGGAGCGTTGGTGGAGATAGGATGTGTTTGTCACGGTTGGATAACTTTTGACTAACCACCTACGGAGGCACTTCCCATTGAAAATTGGGTGGTGTTAGCCAATTCCAATCGAGATAAAATTGTTATTTGGTGATTTTAACCCAAATCTTGTGTGAAAACTCATGTGTTGGTTGGGATACCTAAGTAGTACTATCATGGGTCAACAATTGTGTCTTCTTTAAATGACAACTCAATTTTAGGATTGTTTCCATCACTAGCTCAAACAACAAGCATGAGTAATACACCCAGCGCAGGCGGGTTGTGACCAAAATGGTCAAAGCCTCATGTAATACACCCAGAGCAGGCGGCTTACATTGTTGTAGATACCTGCGGAGACGGTCAGAACAATGAAACCTCCTGTAAGAAACATTAGATGCGGTTGTTGTTTTATAACCGCCTCAAATTTCTCACCGGCACACATGTTCTCCATTTTGCAACACATCGTCGGGGTGTAGTCTTGTTACTCTATTTTCCTTCCATTTCCCTTGCCCATTCCCATTCCACTGCCAAACCCTAGCACCAATGAGCTAGTCGCATGTCCATACATCTGCTGTGGTGCTCTAGCCGTCCATGGGGGTGGGTTGGTTGATTGGCCCTCCTAGGGGGCGAGGTGGCAGATCTGCCCGTCCGAGGCGGCGTGGTGGCACGACCGCTCGTCCGCTGCTGCGTGGTGGATGGTCCCTTGTTCATGGTGGTGCAGGGGCAGATCCACCCATCTAAGGCGGCACGGTGGCCCATCCTCCACTACACCATGGAAGATCCCCTATCCTGGGCGGCGAGGTGCAGATCCGCCAGTTCGAGGCATACGCAGTATTGCAGTTGCTGCTCGTGACCACCACTGATATATCCGAATCTCCAGCATGGTGATCTCCAAATCTTTCACCACGGTTTATATTTTTGTATGGATAGTTGTTGCTTCTAGGGTTATTGATCTGTATGCTTATGTCTTTTTGTATGATTAGTTATTTCTTATATGAATGTGATTGGCTGGCGAGTATAGATAAGTTGTTTTCTTTAGACCAATGATGAAACTGATATCCTTTACTTATATTAAAGGCGTGGCTAGCTTTGACTTGTCTCTGTTGAAGAATAAAAAAAAATCTTTTTTGCGAGAAAATAACAAAAATTCTTTAACTCATGCTAGTCAAAGCAGTTACTCCTTTGATGTCAAAAATTAAGGTTAATTACATTATTTGAGGTATGTGTCTTAGTCTCTCTTCCTTCTAAATTATATACCTATGTGTTGACCTCTGAACATAGTGATGTCAAATATAACCCAACAACATTTAAACAAAATATTTTTTGGCAGCTGTTTTTTGTTTTAGTTGCATTGCACAAGAAAATTTGAAGAGAAGAGAAGAGAAGGTGTGGGGGTAGGCACCTGCGCCTCCGCACTCTTGGTTTAGGATACTGGTTGTTAGCAATGCATCCACATAGGAAGATCAACAATGCCTGCGTAATAAATTGCTCCAAGTAATGGTCCAATCTACCCACACCCCAGAATATAAGAGTACTCGAGCGGGGTGTGCACCCTGAAATTGGGTATGGTATTCCTATTTTACATGATGTATTTAATAAACCACTGGACTTATAAAGTTATTTGTCTTGCATATTTTGTGTTGTGCAGACTTATATTTTGGTTGCACTGAACAAAAGAAGAGGACCAATGGTGCAAGCACGGGCAGGTTTTTCCCACCCTTGTTCCATTGTGTATTTGATCAGAGAGTAGGACATAGAGCTTTGACAAAAAATTATGTCTTCTCTCTAGTTCATATGCGGGTTGTCAACATGCAAAATTGGCCAACATATTCGAATGTGCATTGAATTGTAATTAACTTTGTACATTGAATGAAAATGTGTATGATTTTGAATATGTACATTGGATGATACAGTTGGCGCAAATATGCTTGCGCTGATGCAAAAATTGGAAGCAGTTATGTACTAGAAACTACTCCGGGCGGTACGAACAATGGAGGCAGTTACACAGAGGAAACCGCTTGCACTGAAAAATCATTACAGACGGTTTCTGCGACACAGGCTTTGGGGTGGAACGAGGAATCACCTCCGCTCTATGTACCAAAACCACATGCAATGCCCGATTCTATACTAGTGCATGGTTATGGCTTGCATACTTTATACTTTGTTATGCCTTTACTTCATTACTACAAGCTACTTTATGATTACACTCATGTTGTTACTTTTGTTAACTATGTATAAATCTTGTGAGTATGAACAGTCCTAATGTTGTTACCATTTGTTTGTACTTAACTAGTTGCTCATGTGTAAGAGATGTGTTATGTATCTTTAATACTTCCTTTGGAATTTCTATTGTGGTATCCAATTTGTTTAAGCATGACATGCACCATGTGTGTGTATGAGATGAAGTGCATGGTATGTGATGACGTCCTGGATTAGGGGTCACTCACCACAACAACTCCTGGCCGGGTAGGCCCGGCCGAGGACCCCCGTGGCGGTTCACTAGTAGGCCATCTCAAGGAGGCCCATGGCGATCTACTAGGAAAATCAAGAAGCCTTGGTGTCGTGGATATGACCTGACAATACTAGGGGGATAGGAATGTAGAGGCGACATTTTCTATCGAATGGTGTAGTAGGGAGTACGCTCAAGGATTTATACAAGTTTGTGCCCACTGCGGTGGAGGTACTACCCTACTCATGTGGTGCTCTTAGCTCTTTACGTGAGGTGCAATGTGTGAATGTTCAACCTCTAGGTTGAAGTTTCCCTCATGGCTTATATAGAGTGCCCCAGGTAGGGATACATTATGGGCTGGTATTAATGTCATGCATGGCCTCTGGTTTACCAACATTTTATGCCATTTACTACTGGTAACTATCGTATTTAACTAGATTACACCACTGTTGGGTAACTGCCATCATTAAGACATCATGGTCGAGAGGTATCCTAGGTAGCTGTCGACTGGTGGTCTAGCCAACTGCTCCTTTCATCTCCGACCGACTGTTAGCACTCGACTGGCTCAGTATCTGACTGTAGAGACTTAGCGATGTCTTGATCCACCCTCTTTATCCTTGATGGGCTGATAACGATACCCCTTGGCCCATGATCTTTTGGGTTGTATCATGTATGGTTCATGAGCTTTAAGCGGTAAATCCATATATTTGGGCCTACCCCATATTTATAACCTCGATAGTAGCCGTCATGTCAGTCAAGGTCTCGCTGGAGTGAAAGGTCGTCGGCTTCCTCCTGGCAAAGTGTCCGACTATTTGGTGAGCTTGAGGGTTCACTGAGAGACCTCGATGGACTTTGTTTGATCATGTCCTCAGAGGGCAAAGAGGTGAGCAACTAGGATGAAGAATCAGTGATACCCATGTTTCGATCTCTTCTGGAGAGGATAGCTCATGGCACTAGTAGAAAAGAGGGCTTTGGTTCAGGCCGGGTCAGCCCATTAGTCCCGGTTCAGTCCAGAACCGGGACCCATGGGGGCATTGGTCCCGGTTCTTGAGCCCAGGGGGCCGGCCGGGCCACATGGGCCATTGGTCCCGGTTCGTCTGGACCTTTTGGTCCCGGTTGGTGGGACGAACCGGGACCAATGGGCCTGGCTCCTGGCCCACCACCATTGGTCCCGGTTGGTGGCTCGAACCGGGACAACTGGCTACCCTTTAGTCCTGGTTCATGCCACGAACCGGGACCATTGAGGTGCCTATATATACCCCTCGCCCGCGAGCAGAGCACTACACTGCTCTGTTTTTCTCTGGCTGTGGAGGGGAGGGCTTTGTGGTGCTCTAGCTCACCTCCTATGCACTTGAGGTGTTCGATGAAATGCCCGAGCCACACTAGTTAAGCTTTCTCCTCTCGAAGCACGACCTCCGAACTCTATTTTTCCCGAGATTTGTCTAGGTTTATATTAGCGGCCCGTCACGCCCCGTCCCCGTCTTCACTGGCGTCGATCGCCCGCGCCAATCTCGTCGCCGGCACCACCGTGGTGAGCCTCTTGTTCTTATCTTCTTTCTGGAAAAAAAATCTTGCTTTAGATAGATACTTGTCTAATTTTATTACTATTTTATTGCTTGTTATTATATAGTGCGATGGTTTTGGTATCCGCCCCCGTCGGCCCTCGTCCTGTCTATGATTCAGGTGTGGTATATATTATCTTTATAACTATTGCTTCATTTATTGTTTATGAAAACTATGCCAACCAACGTGACATAGATTTTATTTATCTAGGAGGTATGTGAACCGGAAATTCCAACCGACCCTATTGTCGAGAGGTTAAATTTAGTTGAAGAAGAAAACAATTTCTTGAAGGAAAAAATAAAAAAAAATTGAGGAGGAGAAGATGATATTGGAGTTGCATGTTGCGGATCTCGTCGATGATCACAAGATCAAGATGGATGCAATGCGCTTGAAGATTAGAAAGATTAGAAAATATGCCATTCATACCAAGGCTTCATATCATTATGCTGTTGGAACAATTGTTACCTTGGTTGCGATTATGATCGCATTTGTTTTCGCATTGAAATGTTTTGCATAGTTTCAATGTATGGTTTAATTAATTTAGATGCTCTGGAGAGCTTTATGTTGTTAGATGAGAACTATGTATGTAATTTGGTTTTAATGTGATGATGAACTTCTATTAATTTGGTCACTTAATTATCTATTCATGATGTTCTGTAATGGTTTTTGACACACTTAATTATATATAATGCACGCAGATGAACCGGCAATGGATGTACGGTGACAGACACACCTCCGAGTACATTAAGGGCGTGCATGATTTTCTCGAAGTGGCTGAGGCAAACAAGCAGAATTTTTTTATGTGTTGTCCATGCCCTAAATGTGGGAATACAAAGTCTTACTCTGACCGGAAAATCCTTCACACCCACCTGCTTTACAATGGTTTCATGCCACACTATAATGTTTGGACGAGGCGCGGAGACATAGGGTTATGATGGAAGACGGTGAAGAAGAAGAGGACGATGACAACTATGTTCCCCCTGAATATGGTGATGCTGCAACGGGGGAAGCTGCTGAAGATCAAGAGGAACCAGATGATGTGCCCAATGATGCTGCAACGGGGGAAGCTGGTGAAGATCAAGAGGAACCAGACGATGTGCCCGATGATGATGATCTCCACCGGGTCATTGTCGATGCAAGGACGCAATGCGAAAGTCAAAACGAGAAGCTGAAGTTCGATCGAATGTTAGAGGATCACAAAAAAGGGTTGTACCCCAATTGCGAAGATGGCAACACAAAGCTCGGTACTGTACTTGAATTGCTGCAGTGGAAGGCACAGAATGCTGTGCCTAACAAAGGATTTGAGAAGCTACTGAAAATATTGAAGAAGAAGCTTCCAAATGATAAATAATTGCCCGGCAGTACATATGCAGCAAAGAAGGTCGTATGTCCTCTAGGATTGGAGGTGCAGAAGATACATGCATGCCCTAATGACTGCATCCTGTACCGCGGTGCGTACAAGGATCTGAACGCATGCCCGATATGCGGTGCATTATGGTATAAGATCAGACGAGATGACCCTGGTGATGTTGACGGCGAGCCCCCCATGAAGAGGGTTCCTGCAAAGGTGATGTGGTATGCTCCTATAATACCACGGTTGAAACGTCTATTCAGAAACAGAGAGCATGCCAAGTTGATGCGATGGCACAGTGAGGACCGTAAGAAAGACGAGAAGTTGAGAGCACCCGCTGACGGGTCATAGTGGAGAAAAATCGAGAGGAAGTACTGGGATGAGTTTGCAAGTGACCCAAGGAACGTATGATTTTCTTTAAGCGCGGATGGCATTAATCCTTTTGGGGAGCAGAGCAGCAATCACAGCACCTGTCCCATGACTCTATGTATGTATAACCTTCCTCCTTGGATGTGCATGAAGCGGAAGTTCATTATGATGTCATTCTCATCCAAGGCCCTAAGCAACCCGGCAACGACATTGATGTGTATCTAAGGCCATTAGTTGAAGAACGTTTACAGTTGTGGAATGGAAATGGCGTACGTACGTGGGATGAGCACAAACAGGAGGAATTTGACCTAAAGGCGTTGCTATTCGTGACCATCAATGATTGGCCCGCTCTTAGTAACCTTTCAGGACAGAAAAACAAGGGATACCACGCATGCACACATTGTTTAGCTGACACCGAAAGTATATACCTGGGAAGCTGCAGGAAGAATGTGTACCTGGGCCATCGTTGATTTCTTCCGACCAACCATCAGTGTCGAAAGAAAGGCAAGCATTTCAAAGGCGAGGCAGATCACCGGAAGAAGCCCGCCATGCGTACCGGTGATCACGTACTTGCTATGGTCAATGATTTACACGTAATCTTTGGACAGGGTCCTGGCGGACTAGCTGTTCCGAGTGACGCTGAGGGACACACACCCATGTGGAAGAAGAAATCTATATTTTGGGACCTACCCTACTGGAAAGACCTAGAGGTCCGCTCTTTGATCGACGTGATGCACGTGACGAAGGACCTTTGCGAGAACCTGCTAGGCTTCTTGGGTGTGTATGGGAAGATAAAAGATACAGCTAAGGCACGGGAGGACCTGCAACGTTCGCACGAAAAAGACGGCATGCCTCCAAAGCAGTATGAAGGTCCTGCCAGCTACGCTCTTACAAAAGAAGAGAAGGAAATCTTCTTTGAATGCCTGCTTAGTATGGAGGTCCCGACTGGCTTCTCGTCAAATATAAAGGGAATAATAAATATGGCAGAGAAAAAGTTTCAGAACCTAAAGTCTCATGACTGCCACATGATTATGACGCAACTGCTTCCGGTTGCATTGAGGGGGCTTCTACCGGAAAATGTCCGATTAGCCATTGTGAAGCTATGTGCATTCCTCAATGCAATATCTCAGAAGGTGATCGATCCAGAAATCGTACCAAGGCTAAGGAGTGATGTGGCGCAATGTCTTGTCAGTTTTGAGCTGGTGTTCCCACCGTCCTTCTTCAATATCATGACGCACGTCCTAGTTCGTCTAGTCGACGAGATTGTCATTCTGGGGCCCGTATTTCTACACAATATGTTCCCCTTTGAGAGGTTCATGGGAGTCCTAAAGAAATATGTCCGTAACCGTGCTAGGCCAGAAGGAAGCATCTCCATGGGCCATCAAACAGAGGATGTCATTGGGTTTTGTGTTGACTTCATTCCTGGCCTTAAGAAGATAGGTCTCCCTAAATCGCGGTATGAGGGGAGACTGACTGGAAAAGGCACGCTTGGAGGGGACTCAGTAATATGCAGGGACGGATATTCTTGGTCTCAAGCACACTACATAGTTCTACAGAACTCTACCTTGGTGACCCCATATGTCGATGAACACAAGAACAGTCTGCGCTCCAAACACCCGAAGCAGTGTGATGACTAGATTACATGTGAACACGTCAGGACTTTCAGCATTTGGTTGGAAACACGTCTCAGAGGTGACAAGACTGTTTGTGATGAGCTGTACTTGTTGTCGAGGGGACCATCTTTGACTGTATTGATTTTACACGATTGAACAAGATCAAAAGAGCACCAACCAAAACAGCGGTGTCCGCTTTGATGCGGCAACCGAGAGGGGAAAGGACACGTATTACGGTTACATAGTGGACATATGGTGTAACACCCCGGATTCGATGCGCCAGGTGTCTGCCAGTTATTCGACGTTGTTTCCATGTCATTTGCTTGCGTGTTGCATTTTATCATGTCATCATGTGCATTGCATTGCATACGTGTTCGTCTCATGCATTCGAGCATTTTTCCCCGTTGTCCATTTCGCGATCCGGCACTCCTATGTCCTCCGGTGTCCCCCTTTTGTCTCCTGTTGTGAGCGGGTGTTAAACTTTCTCGGAATGGCCCGAGGTTTGCCAAGCGGCCTTGGTATAGCACCGGTAAACCGCCTGTCAAGTTTCGTCCCATTTGGAGTCCGTTTGATACTCCAACGATTAACCGCGTAGCTCGAAACCCCCTTTTCTCTTGCAGCCCAGCAACCCTTCAAATCAGCCCACTAACCCATCCAAACCCCCTCCATGCTCTCGGCCGTTCGATCACGAACGCGTGGCCGAAAACCGCACCCCATTTGGTGTTGGAAATATGCCCTAGAGGCAATAATAAAAGGATTATTATTATATTTCCTTGTTCATGATAATTGTCTTTTATTCATGCTATAATTGTGTTATCCGGAAATCGTAATACATGTGTGAATACATAGACCACAATATGTCCCTAGTGAGCCTCTAGTTGACTAGCCCGTTGATCAACAGATAGTCATGGTTTCCTGATTATGGACATTGGATGTCATTGATAATGGGATCACATCATTAGGAGAATGATGTGATGGACAAGACCCAATCCTAAGCATAGCACAAGATCGTGTAGTTCGTTTGCTAGAGCTTTTCCAATGTCAAGTATTTTTTCCTTAGACCATGAGTACGTGTAACTCCCGGATACCGTAGGAGTGCTTTGGGTGTACGAAACGTCACAACGTAACTGGGTGACTATAAAGGTGCACTACGGGTATCTCCGAAAGTGTCTGTTGGGTTGGCACGAATCAAGACTGGGATTTGTCACTCCATATGATGGAGAGGTATCTCTGGGCCCACTCGGTAATGCATCATCATAATGAGCTCAATGTGACCAATATCCCATATCCTAGGGCCGGCGCCCCCCTGGGGACCCTATATATAGAGGGGGGAGGGAGGGCAGCCACACCCTTGCACTTGGCGCCTCCCTTCCCCCTTGCTACACCTCTCCCTCCCGCAGACGCTTGGCGAAGCCCTGCCGGGATCCCTGCTGCATCCACCACCACGCCGTCGTGCTGCTGGATCTTCATCAACCTCTCCTTCCCCCTTGCTGGATCAAGAAGGAGGAGACGTCACGCTGACCGTACGTGTGTTGAACGCAGAGGTGCCGTCCGTTCGGCGCTAGGATCTCCGGTGATTTGGATCACGACGAGTACGACTCCCTCAACCCCGTTCTCTTGAAATCTTCCGCTCGATCTACAAGGGTATGTAGATGCACTCCTCTCTCTCGTTGCTAGATGAACTCATAGATTGATCTTGGTGAAACCGTAGAATTTTTTTTATTTTCTGCAACGTTCCCCAACAGTGGCATCATGAGCTAGGTCTATGCGTAGTTCTCTTTGCACGAGTAGAACACAAATCTGTTGTGGGCGTAGATGTTGTCAACTTTCTTGCCACTACTAGTCTTATTTTGCTTCAGCGGTATTGTGGGATGAAGCGGCCCAGACCGACCTTACACATACGCTTACGTGAGACAGGTTCCACCGACTGACATGCACTAGTTGCATAAGGTGGCTAGCGGGTGTCTGTCTCTCCCACTTTAGTTGGAGCGGATTCGATGAAAAGGGTCCTTATGAAGGGTAAATAGAAGTTGACAAATCACGTTGTGGCTTTTTCATAGGTAAGAAAACGTTCTTGCTAGAACCCTATTGCAGCCACGTAAAAGATGCAACAACAATTAGAGGACGTCTAACTTGTTTTTGCAGCAATTGCTTTGTGATGTGATATAGCCAAAAGTTGTGATGAATGATGAATGATATATTGTGATGTATGAGATCATGTTCTTGTAATAGGAATCACGACTTGCATGTCGATGAGTATGACAACCGGCAGGAGCCATAGGAGTTGTCTTAATTATTGTATGACCTGCGTGTCGATGATTTAACGCCATGTAATTACTTTACTTTATTGCTAAACTGTTAGCTATAGTAGTAGAAGTAATAGTTGGCGAGCAACTTCATGGAGACACGATAATGGAGATCCTGATGATGGAGATCATGGTGTCATGCCGGTGACGAAGATGATCATGGAGCCCCGAAGATGGAGATCAAAGGAGCTATATGATATTGGCCATATCATGTCACTACTATTTGATTGCATGTGATGTTTTTCATGTTTTTGCATCTTGTTTACTTAGAACGACGGTAGTAAATAAGATGATCCCTCATAATAATTTCAAGAAAGTGTTCCCCCTAACTATGCGCCGTTGCGACAGTTCGTTGTTTCAAAGCACCACGTGATGATCGGGTGTGATAGATTCTACCGCTCACATACAACGGGTGTAAGACAGATTTACACATGCAAAACACCTAGGTTAACTTGACGAGCCTAGCATGTACAGACATGGCCTCAGAATACAAGAGACCGAAAGGTCGAACATCAGTCGTATGAAAGATACGATAAACATGGACATGTTCACTAATGATGACTAGTCCCGTCTCACGTGATATGAGGACTTACCGGAATTGTTATATGTTGTTCCCGACCTCATTTAAACTTGCTTTGATGTGTTGCTCTTGTAGCATCATCTCTTGCCATGAGTAGCTTCATGTAGTCTTGTCTTGCATCATGCTTGGTTGTGCATCATGTCTTGTTCATGTGTGGTGTGTTTACCATGTTGTGTGCTTCTTCTCGATAGTTCCCGTTTCATTGCGATCGTGAGGATTCGTTCGTCTATGCTTGGTTCGTCTTCGTGGCTTCATCTTCTTCATGGACTCATTCTTCTTCCTTGCGGGATTTCAGGCAAGATGACCGCTACCCTGGATCTCACTACTATCGTTGCTATGCTAGTTGCTTCGTTCTATCGCTATGCTGCGCTACCTATCACCTGTTTATCAAGTCTCCCATTTGCCATGTAAGCCTCTAACCTTTTCACCCTTCCTAGCAAACCATTGTTTGGCTATGTTACCGCTTTGCTCAGCCCCTCTTATAACGTTGCTAGTTGCAGGTGAAGTTGAAGATTGCTCCATGATGGATAGGATTATGTTGGGATATCACAATATCTCTTATATTATTAATGCATCCATATACTTGGTAAAGGGTGGAAGACTCGGCCTTATGCCTGGTATTTTCTTCCACTCTTGCCGCCCTAGTTTCCGTCATACCGGTGTTATGTTCCCGAATTTTGCGTTCCTTACGCGGTTGGGTGATTCATGGGACCCCCTTGATAGTTCGCTTTGAATAAAACTCCTCCAGCAAGGCCCAACCTTGGTTTTACCATTTGCCTCACCTACCCATTTTTCCCTTGGGTTTCCGGAGCCTGAGGGTCATCTTTATTTTAGCCCCCCCCCCCCGGGCTAGTGCTCCTTCGAGTGTTGGTCTGAACTAAGCTGCCTGCGGGGCCACCTCGGGGAAACTCGAAGTCTAGTTTTACTCGTAGCTAGTCTCATCCGGTGTTGCCCTGAGAACGAGATATGTGAAGCTCCTATCGGGATTTGTCGGCACATCGGGCGGCTTTGCTGGTCTTGTTTTACCATTGTTGAAATGTCTTGTAAACCGGGATTCCGAGTCTGATCGGGTCTTCCTGGGAGAAGGTATATCCTTCGTTGATCGCGAGAGCTTATCATGGGCTAAGTTGGGACACCCCTGTAGGATATAATCTTTCGAAAGTTGTGCCCGCGGTTATGCGGCGGATGGGAATTTATTAATGTCCGGTTGTAGATAACTTGACACCAGATCTGAATTAAAACGCATCAACCGCGTGTGTAGTCGTGATGGTCCTATTTCGGCGGAGTCCGGTAAGTGAACATGGTTTTGGGTTATGTTTCACGTAAGTAGGAGTTCAGGATCACTTCTTGATCATTGCTAGCTTCACAACCGTTCTGTTGCTTCTCTTCTCTCGCTCTTATTTGCGTATGTTAGCCACCATATTTGGGGATAGGTTCCAGGTCGGCAGCCTGGGCTAGCAGGGTGGATGTCGTTGAGTTTTTGTTTGTGTTTCATCCGTAGTCGGATGGTGCTCTTATGTATGTTGTATTGTTGTATTCGTGTGGCATTGTGTGCCTTTTCTATGTATCCCCTGTCTATTATGTAATGTTGATGTAATGATATCCACCTTGCAAAAGCGTCTTCAAGATGTGCTTCTATCCTTGGTGGGACCTTCGAGTTCCTTTGGGATAGGGTCGCATCTTGGGCGTGACAAGTTGGTATCAGAGCCTCGACCGACCCTAGGAGCCCCCTTGATTGATCGTGTAGTTTGGCCGTTGTTGAGTCTAGAAGAAAAAACTATTTTCGGAGTCTAGTTATATCGGAGAGTAGGAATTCTTTTTACTCCTTAGCCTCTTCGTCGCTCTGGTCAGGAATCTTGACGTAGGTGTTTTGAATTACTTCTCTTCCCCTTCAAATTTTCTCGTTGGGATCACGCAGTTGGTTTTCCAATCGTTGATTCTCATCTCTTTTTATCCGGTGCATTTCTCGTCAAGTTGACTCAAGCCTCTTCATCTTTGAGTTCAATCCTCAGTTGTTTTCTTTTTCCCACCCGCCCACCCCTTTTTCTTCTCGGAGCCAGAGTCCGTAATCGAGTATCCATCCTACTCGTGCAAAGTCTTTGTTTTCTTTCCTCAATGATTTCAACCGGTGTTTTCTCTTCAAGATATTCGTCGGTTCCCCCTTCAAAGTTGTCTTCTTTTCCCGCCCTCCCACCCTCTTCTTCCCGGAGCTTGAGTCTCTTTCAACCATCAATTTCATTCGTGTGGAGCCTATTCAGTCTTCCCTCAATCATTTCCACCGGTGAATTCTCGTCTCGATGGACATTCTTCATCTCTTTTCTTCTCCGGTGGATTCAATTCCAATTTTCGGTAGTGATTATATTCTTTCCCTCGGCTCAAGTGTTTCCCCTTGCTCGTTCGCCTCTCGTCAGTTTATCCTTCCGGAGTGTTCAAGACATCTCAAAAGATTCGTCGGTGTTCCAATTAATTCGAGGTTGTCACCTCATTCAAATATGTCAATCATTCCGGTGCATCATCTATCTGTTCAACATCCCTTTCCAACGGTGTTATCTCTTCAGTGGGCCCTAACCCACAGGTCTTTTCCCAGGATCTTACCTGACTCTTCTAATTATCCCGGAGCTATTCCCAAAATCTTTTCAAAGTGTGACGTAACAATGGATTTCATCAGTCACATGCCTTCTCCAAGATCGATTTCAAATCATTTTCATTGTTGCCTCAACCTCTTCGCTTTTCATTCTCCTGGAGTATCTCAGTAATTTTGGTGCTATTTCTCGTTGTCATTTGAAGACCGAAGAAGAGTTTTTCCTCTAAATCTTGCTCGTTCTCTCGAATATTCATGATTCTAGCTTCATATCATCCTCTCGAATTACTTCAGTTTGTCATATATTCTTTCTTACCCATCCGGAGTATTTCAGGAGTTGATTTCTTTTTCATTTCATTGGAGGCCATCATTCCAGTTATCGTTCTCTATTTATCCCGGTGCTTCATTCAAGTTCTTTTTAATCAGATCGAGCTCTTCCCGTTCTCTTGCATCTAAATCCCCTCTAGCATATTTGTTCTTCTAATTCTTCCCGGTGATTCAGTCTCTTTCATCAGTCATTTCCAAATTCTTATGGTGGTTCGTTCAAGATTCTTTTTCCTTGATTATCGTTTTAATCCATTCGTTCTTTCGAAGCCTACCGGTGGTTCATGAAGACTTTCTCAAGTTTTGTGCTATACCCTCCTTAATCCTTTCAAGAAGAATAAGTAGTATGCTAAATCCTTTGGTTGTCATCAATTTAATTTGATGAAGGATAAGCATACAATAAATCTTATTCTTATTTCATCCAAGTGATTAATCTTTTTCTTCGGAGTTTGTTCTTGGTGAATAAATTCGAGTTCCAAGTCTTTTCGTCTTTTCATTTCCGGAGTTCAAATTTCCTCGGTCATTTCATCGGAACCTCCATCTAAATCACCGCAAGGATCATCTTATTCTTTCATCCTTCATTTTATCTCGTCATCCTTTTGTTATCGGAGTTCTTCACGGTTGTCCGTCAGTATTTAATTCATTCTTCAAGTGTTCATCAAGATTCTTTGGAAGAGCTCAAGTATCTTTCCTTCTTGCCTTCGAAGTGCAATTAATTCTCCGTATTATTTTGAAGTGGAGTTTTGCATTTCTTCGTTCTTCTCAGCTATCCAATCATTTCCGTTTGTGGTCGGTTATCACCTCATAATTTCTGAGATGTTATCCATAAGTCCACAACAAGTTTATTCTTTCGTTGTTGATTTTCTCAACAACTCTGTCCAACCTTTCCTTCTAAGTTCTTTTCATTCAATTCTTTCAATTCTTTCGGAGGTTTTGTGTTGTTCCTCTCACCAAGTGTCATTCCATCCACTCAAGCTCGTGTTCTATTCCTCCATGTTTCAGCCGGAGTGCTGCCTAAATCGTTTCAGTCTTATTCGTCTCTTATCTTGTTCTAACCGGAGTGGTTTCATAGTCTATCTGATTCTGTGAGCTTCCGATTCTTGTCATTCCCATCATTCCTCTCTTTTTCTCGAGTGCTCTCGATTCTTTGTTTCTTATCTTTTGTTCTTATTTCACCTCATCCCTTTTCCCTTCCGTCTCGGTCCTAAGATCTCGGGACGAGATCTCTTGTTAGTGGAGGAGTGTTGTAAAGCCCCGGATTCGATGCGCTAGGTGTCTGCTAGTTATTCGATGTTGTTGCCATGTCATTTGCTTGCGTGTTGCATTTTATCATGTCATCATGTGCATTGCATTGCAAACGTGTTCATCTCATGCATCCGAGCATTTTCCCCGTTGTCCATTTTGTGATCCGGCACTCCTATGTCCTCCGGCATCCCCCTTTTGTCTCCTGTTGTGAGCGGGTGTTGAACTTTCTCGGAATGGCCTGAGGTTTTCCAAGCGGCCTTGGTATAGCACCGGTAGACCACCTGTCAAGTTTCGTGCCATTTCGAGTCCGTTTGATACTCCAACGGTTAACCGCGTAGCCCGAAACCCCCTTTTCTCTTGCAGCCCAGCAACCCTTCAAATCAGCCCACTAACCCATCCAAACCCCCTCCATGTTCTCGGCCGTTCGATCACGATCGCGTGGCTGAAAACCGCACCCCATTTGGAGCCTACTAGCTCCCTCTATCTATAAATGTGTGCATCTCCCCCGAAATCCCGGTCTAACCCTAGCAATTTCCCCTCTCCGCCGCCGGACGAAATCTCCACCGCGCCCGGACATGTCCAACCCCGTCCGGACGCATTCTCCGCCACCGCCCGCAGCCTATGGCACGCCGCCATGTGGCGCCCCGCGCCGTCCCCGCCGCCGCGGCCCGGAGAGCCCGGGTCGGGCCCTCCCGGCCCATCTCCCCGCGCCGCCCGGATCTCGCCCACTGCCACCCGCTTCGTGCTCCGCCGCCGTCCGACCATCCGCCGCCGCGCCGCCCTTCGCCGGCGACCGTGCCTCGCCGCCTCCCCGTGCGCCGGCACCGCCGCGGGCCCCGTGGCCGTAGACGGCCCTGCCGCGCTCGCCGCGCCCTGCCGAGCCTCCTTCATCGCCGCCGCGCCCGGATCCAGTGTCAGCCGGCCGGATCTGGACGGCCGCCGCCTCCCCTCGCCGGAATCGCCATGGAGCGCCGCCACCATGCTCCCGCCTCCCTCGATCCAGTCGGGATCGAGGAGAGGGATGACCGGGCCTCCATCGCCCGTGGGCCCCGCGGCCTCCGGTCGGCCCAGTTCCCGGCCCGCGTCCCCGGCCTGCCAGGCCACCTCCTCATCTGTCCCGCCTTGTCCTCCTTCGTCCTGGGCCGAAGCCCATGATGAGATGCCCGCTAAACCCTCGCCCATGCGATATTTATTAATTTTGCGCTCACTTTTTTTCGGAGTACAGCTAAGTCCTGTAATTATCTTGCATTCTGGTGCCCTGTTCAACATGCCATAACTCTCTGATAGTAGCTCCATTTTGCATGCATGATATATCAAAATGTTCACTGAGAGATGCTCTACATTTCATTCCTTTGTGCCATGTTTGTTTGAGTTCATCTTGATGCCCTAATCATCGTTGCAAGACTGCTATATGATGTTAATCTGCTGAAACTGTTATAACTTGGTGATTTGTCATTTTTGTTGCATTTGATGTGTGCATGCTATGAGCATGAGCTCTACATGTGTTTTAAACTATGACATGCCATCTTTACAGTGGTTCCATCCATGTATTTTTGTGAGTCTTGTAGTGAGTGCATCAAGCTTGTTCAGTAGGGTACTTGCTGTTGCTGTTTTGCTAGGCTGAATCTGTTATTTCATGATGCTATGTAAACCTGTTGCTACAAGTCATTCTATGCATAATCTGGAGATGTTCACTAAGGATGTTTTGTTAAACATGTCATGATCTATCAATCCATGCCCCTGGTTGCATTTATGTCTTGCTGTAGATTGTTGTTATCATGCTCCAAAGTTGCTAAATAATATTGCTGTCAGCCTGTTAACATTAAGTCCAGTTTTGCCATGAGCTTTGCTAGTGATCCATGCATCCTATTAACTTTCTCTTGCCATGCTTAGCTTCATAAACATGTATTCTTACTGTTGGTTTCCTTGACATGCCATGTAATGCTATGTGATGAGTGGTACAAGCTCACCAACATGCCTACTTATTGTTGTTCCTGCCATGTATGAATCTGTCATATCACTTGCTATGTTTACATGGGTGCCATCATATTTTCTGTGCCCTTTTAGCTCATGGTTAGTAAGGTACTTTTGTTCTATGCAATTAGTAGGTTCATGGCATGCCTTTGTTTGCCATGGTAAGTTCCTGTAGCATGTTGTTTGGTAGATCTAAACATTGCAACCTGATGTTATTTCTGTAAAGTCTGAAACTGTTATTATTTGCAATCTTGCCATGTCTTTTTCAGCATGTTCTAGTGATTTCTTGAGATAGCTCAGTGTTCATGTTTTGTTATGATTTACCTGTACATCATATACATGCCTTTTGTTTTTATATTGAGGTGCTATAGCATATTGTTTTCATGCTTGCTAGATGCCTAGTTGCTGTTTTGGACAGATTGTTATTATATCTTGTTTGGAGTGTATGTGTTGAACCGTTGCTCCGTTTTGAGTGTGCTCTATATGAAACTTGCTTGATTTTGCATGTAGTTTCATATTATCATGTTGCATCCATGTTTTGAGAGTGTTTGCTTGATGTTTGTATGCATTTTGCATCAATGCCATGTTTGACTTGTTTTGCTCATATCTTCTAGGCCGTAGCTCCGAATTAAATGAACTTTATATGTAACTTGACTAGAATCTCGTGTAGATCATCTTTGTGCACCTTAACTTTCTGTTTAACAACTTGAACATAAGGTTTATTCAGATCTGGACCATTTCCGAAATTTGTATGAGGACTTACCGGAATTGTTATATGTTGTTCCCGACCTCATTTAAACTTGCTTTGATGTGTTGCTCTTGTATGCATCATCTCTTGCCATGAGTAGCTTCATGTAGTCTTGTCTTGCATCATGCTTGGTTGTGCATCATGTCTTGTTCATGTGTGGTGTGTTTACCATGTTGTGTGCTTCTTCTTGATAGTTCCCGTTTCGTTGTGATCGTGAGGATTCGTTCGTCTACGCTTGGTTCGTCTTCGTGGCTTCATCTTCTTCATGGACTCATTCTTCTTCCTTGTGGGATTTCAGGCAAGACGACCGCTACCCTGGATCTCACAACTATCATTGCTATGCTAGTTGCTTCATTCTATCGCTATGCTGCGCTACCTGTCACCTGTTTATCAAGCCTCCCATTTGCCATGTCAGCCTCTAACATTTTCACCCTTCCTAGCAAACCATTGCATGGCTATGTTACCGCTTTGCTCAGCCCCTCTTATAGCATTGCTAGTTGCAGGTGAAGTTGAAGATTGCTCCATGATGGACAGGATTATGTTGGGATATCACAATATCTCTTATATTATTAATGCATCTATATACTTGGAAAAGGGTGGAAGACTCGGCCCTATGCCTGGTGTTTTGTTCCACTCTTGCCGCCCTAGTTTCCGTCATTACCGGTGTTATGTTCCCGGATTTTGCGTTCCTTACGCGGTTGGGTGATTTATGGGACCCCCTTGATAGTTCGCTTTGAATAAAACTTCTCCAGCAAGGCCCAACCTTGGTTTTACCATTTGCCTCACCTACCCCTTTTTCCCTTGGGTTTTCGGAGCCCGAGGGTCATCTTTATTTTAGCCCCCCCCCCCCGGGCCAGTGCTCCTTCGAGTGTTGGTCCGAACTGAGCTGCCTGCGGGGCCACCTCGGGGAAACTCGAAGTCTGGTTTTACTCATAGCTAGTCTCATCCGATGTTGCCCTGAGAACGAGATATGTGCAACTCCTATTGGGATTTGTCGGCACATCGGGCGGCTTTGCTGGTCTTGTTTTACCATTGCTGAAATGTCTTATAAATCGGGATTCCGAGTCTGATCGGGTCTTCCTAGGAGAAGGTATATCCTTCGTTGATCACGAGAGCTTATCATGGGCTAAGTTGGAAACCCCTGCAGGGTATAATCTTTCGAAAGTCGTGCCCGCGGTTATGCGGCAGATGGGAATTTGTTAATGTCCGGTTGTAGATAACTTGACACCAGATCCGAATTAAAACGCACCAACCGCGTGTGTTGCCGTGATGGTCCCGTTTCGGCGGAGTCCGGGAAGTGAACACAGTTTTGGGTTATGTTTGACGTAAGTAGGAGTTCAGGATCACTTCTTGATCATTGCTACTTCACGACCGTTCTGTTGCTTCTCTTCTCGCTCTTATTTGCGTATGTTAGCCACCATATTATGCTTAGTCGTTGCTGCAACCTCACCACTTTACCCCTTCCTTTCCCCTTGAGCTTTGCCAGTCTTGATACCCATGGTAATGGGATTGCTGAGTCCTCGTGGCTCACAGATTACCACAACAACAGTTGCAGGTATAGGTTATGCGATGATCTTGACGCGAGAGCGATGTTACTTGTTTTGGAGTTCTACTTCTCCTTCTTCTTCGATCAGGGGATAGGTTCCAGGTCGGCAGCCTAGGCTAGCAGGGTGGATGTCGTTGAGTTTCTGTTTGTGTTTCATCCATAGTCGGATGGTGCTCTTATGTATGTTGTATTGTTGTATTCGTGTGGCATTGTATGCCTTTTGTATGTATCCCCTGTGTCATAGCCCTAGAGCTTGCTTGCAACTAGTGGCATTGCATCCATGCATCATGTCTAAATTTCTTTAAATTTGAACCGGGGAATTGGAGAGCCTCAGAAGTCATTTAAAAAAAATGATGATCAACATTAAAAATTGCTTCAAATGTTTCCAAGGAAATGTTCCTTTTCAGCTTTGAAAAATATTGGCAAGAATAAAATGCAAACCAATATTTTTGGAGTGACTGAAACATTTATTTTGGGCCTTTGAATTAATTCAATAACTATTTGCATTGGATATATATTTGATATATAAATAATATATGTCCAATAATACTGGAACATTTTATGTGGTTTGGTATATTTTAGTTCTAGCCACATAACTATTTTCAGGATTTTATAAAATGGTTTAGTATTTTACTAAACTAAAACAACACAGAACAAAATAAATAAATAAAAACAGAAATAGGAAAAGCAGAGAGGAGAGAAACCTTACCTGACGCTCACCTGGTAGCCCAGCCGGCCCAGCTCCTATGCGGCCCAGCCCACCAGGCGTCCCCCCCCCTGTCGTCTTCCTCCCCTCGCCCCGAAGTAGCTCGGTGGCGAGCGCTGGCGATGCCCCGGCCACCTCCTGCTTGCCGCCTTCCTCTCGTCGCCCTGGACCCCGTCCGCGACGCCACGCAACCCCCCGACCCTTCTCACTCTCCTCGCTCCTTCCCCCCCCTCCTCTGTTTCTCGCACGCAGCCACCGAGCGGAGCTCGTCGCCGCCGTCCACTGCCACCACGGCCACCGGGCCTCCCTCGCTTCCCCGACTAGCCCACAAGCTCCGCCACTCCGTCCTCGACCGACCTCACCAAGCCTTGCCCCTCCAGAAGCCCCCGAACGGCCTCACCGGGCTCGTCTTCTACCTCGGACCCGCCGGCCATCACCGTCAAATTCGTCGGCTCCGGACCGTCCCCGACCTCGCCGAGGCCACCGCTGCACCCGCTGTGAGCTCCGCCACCGTTTCCCCCTCTTCCCCTCTTCGTTTGATTGCCGTAGCCGTCGCCCCCTTGATGACCGAGATGCACCGCCGCCTGAGCTCGCCGTCGACGATGCTCCGGTGACCAAATGGTCACCCTGGAGTGTCCAACCTTCTCCTCGCGATGCGTAGCACCCTTCTAGCCCCTTGCCCCGCTCTTCTACGCACTGAAACGCGATCCCGCGCGCAACCGAACTCCGGCGGCCACCTAAGTCGTCGCCGGCGCCGATTCCGGCCACCTCGACCCCAGCTAACTCCACCAAGAGCTTCGGCTCGTCCCCAGCTCCACCTAGATGCCCTCCGCGGCCCTTTTGGTCGTCGGAGTGGCCAAAACCACTCTCGCCGCCGCGTCGGGCTCGCCGGCGGCTAAACGCCGGCGCAGCTGACGTTGACTTTGACCACGGGTGGGCCCTGGTTGACTCCGATGAGTCACTGACAGGTGGGGCCCAGCCCTGTTAATTAACCCAGTTTAGTTTAATTAAATTCTAACTAAACTAATTACACTGACACGCGGGACCCACTGTCAGGTTTGACCGGACAGTGACCTGTTGACCTGCTGACGTCACTATGAGGTCATGCTGACGCAATAATTCCTTTCTGGAATTTAAATAAATCTTAAATGATTTAATAATTTCAGAAAATAGCTAAAACTTCAATAAATCATAGAAAATTAACCGTAACTCCAAATTAAATAATTTATATATGAAAAATTATCAGAAAAATTCAAGGAATCCATCTGTACCATTTTCATGCATGTTTGAACAATGTTTGTCTCTGTATTTGGACAAAACAAATAAAGGGCATTTAAATAATCACATATGGAGTTTGAATTTGAATCTTGTATTCAAACCAACTTCATTTAATCTGTTGCTAGTTGCATTAGCTCAAAACACATTCATATTGCCATGTCATGAGCATGCATCATATTGTGCATTGCATTGATTGTATTTCTTCTTTGTTGCCGGTGTTGTTCCCCCTCCGATAGACGTTGTACCGATGATGTGATCGTTGACACTGATGAAGACTCAATGCTATCTTCAGAAGTGCCAGGCAAGCAAAACCCCCTTGTTCATTCCGATACAATCCCTACTCTCTCGCTCCTGCTCTCTTTTACTGCATTAGGACAACAACGATTCATCTGTTACTTGCTGCGGTAGCTGAACCCCTTTATCCTTTGCATGACCTGTCATTGCCACAGTAAATAGATGAAACCCACTAGCATGAGTAGGAGTTGTTTGAGCCCTGTTGTGCCTACTCATTCATGCTTGTTTGTCATGCCTGCTACTGCTTAGAGTTGAGTCAGGTCTGATTCATCGGGGATGAATCAGAGGTGTGTGAACATGTCCTACTGTGTGTGAGCTAAGTGTGTGAATACGATTTGGTAAAGGTAGCGGTGAGAGGCCATGTAGGAGTACATGGTGGGTTGTCTCATTGCAGCCGTCCTCAGGAACTGAGTTCTGTGTTTGTGATCCATGATTCAGCTACTACCACGCATTGGGCCCGAAACCAATGGACCCTCTCGGCTTCTTGATCACCCTTGTCCTCTGTCCAGGAGTTGCAAGTAGTTTCTGGTGTTTGTAGTATGCTGGAGGCCGTGCGCAGCGCTGACCGTAGGGGTGGGCTGTGATGCGGTAGGCACGTGGCCGGGTAACCGGGCGCCCGTTTGGTGTCACGGAACCCTGTTCACATCGTTTGGGGCTGTGAGCGAAACTCCGGCCGGATCTCCTCATGGATGGAACCCGAATAGGCGATAAACCTGGACTAGAGACTTGAGTGTTTAGGCAGGCCGTGGCCGACACCCACGTTGGGCTTCCGCTTGAAGGTTGCCGAGTACATGTCGTGTAAACGGCGGTAAGTGGTGAGAGCGTGTGTGAAGAAGTACACCCCTGCAGGGTTAACATCATCTATTCGAATAGCCGTGTCCGCGGAAAAGGACTTCTGGGTTGCTTATATCAGTTCATAGACAAGTGAAAGTGGATACTCTAAAATACGCAAGATAAGCGTGAGTGCTATGGATGGCGTTCTCGTAGGGAGACGGGAGCGGATCCATAGTGGTGTATTGATATGGTGAATATGTGGACTCGTGTGCGCCACCTCAAAAGAGTTACTTGCAGTCGTAGTTCAGGATAGCCACCGAGTCAAAGCTGGCTTGCTGCAGTTAAACCCCACCATCCCCTTTGTTGATAATGATGCATATGTAGTTAGTTCTGATGTAAGTCTTGCTGGGTACATTTGTACTCACGTTTGCCTATTTTATGTTTTTGCAGAGAGACTTCAGTCTCACTAGTAGTTCCGCGTGGACTTCGACGTTTAGCTTGTTACCTCAGCTACGATCTTGTGCCCTCGGCAGGATCTGGTAGATAGTCAGGCTTCTCAGCCTTTTTCATTTATAGATGTCTGTACTCAGACATGATAGCTTCCGCTTGTGCTTTGATTTGTATGCTCTGAATGTTGGGTCATGAGACCCATGTTTGTAATATCTCGCTCCTCGGAGCCTAATGAATAAATACTTGAGTCGTAGAGTCATGTTGTGATGCCATGTTGTATTTGCACATATCGAGCATATTGTGTGTATGTTATTGAAATGCTTGGTATGTGTGGGATCTGACTATCTAGTTGTTTATCCTTAGTAGCCTCTCTTACCGGGAAATGTCTCCTAGTGTTTCCACTGAGCCATGGTAGCTTGCTACTGCTCCGGAACACTTAGGCTGGCCGGCATGTGTCCTTCTTCGTTCCTGTGTCTGTCCCTTCGGGGAAATGTCACGCGATGAATACCGGAGTCCTGTTAGCCCGCTACAGCCCGGTTCACCGGAGTCCTGCTAGCCCAGTGCTACAGCCTGGATTCACTCGCTGATGACCGACACGTTCGATGCTGGGTCATGGATGCCTGTCCCTGTAAGTTTGTGCCACTTTGGGTTTACGACTAGCCATGTCAGCCCGGGCTCCTTATCATATGGATGCTAGCGACACTATCATATACGTGTGCCAAAAGGCGCAAACGGTCCCGGGCAAAGGTAAGGCGACACCCGTGGGAATACCGTGCGTGAGGCCGCAAAGTGATATGAGGTGTTACATGCTAGATCGATGTGGCATTGAGTCGGGGTCCTGACAGCGTTGGTATCAGAGCTTGACTGCCTGTAGGATTACCAAGCCAAACTGGTCGAAGTTGAGTCTAGAAATTCTTTAGATATATAAGGGAATTGATTGTGGGATGGAACGTAAGGCTCTTTTTACTCCTTATACCTCATGCCTTTCTGATCTGAGTCATCTTATCTTTCCTACGGGGATTAAGAACTAGGCTATCTCTTCTTTCTATCAGGATCACGTGTTACTAATCCGTAGACTTATAAGATTGTTGGATTTAAGCTTGAGTTCAGTTCCTACTACTTCCGTATGTTAATTGTTGATCTCGAAACCTTGATATTGTGCTTCTGAGTGGTTATGCCACCATTTTTGTGAATGTCTCAAATCTTTTTGAGCATTTACAGCCGTTATGCTGTCCGAGTCATCCCAGGTTTCTAAATAGTCTGATGCATTTGCAAAATCCTTCCTTCCGTTTCGATGTTCCTTTGGGCCAGATTAACACACTAATCGGTGAGTTGAGGTATTCTATTGCCTTGACATTATGTTGGAGTTATTATTATGACCCTAGGTGTTTTAGGGGATCATCTAGTAGTCTAGCCATGTTCTGTGTCCCAGTGTGATGCTTCTGGCCTTTATTCCCGAAAGCATCCCGTGATGCCACATAGTTAGTAGGTATTCTATTCCTGGGTTTTGAACCCGAGATTCACCCTACTTACTTCATGTTGATAGTGTTTGCTAGTCCCCTTTAGGATACTAGTATCCTTTGCGATAGTCCTCGAGGTTCGTGGTATATCCTTCTTCCAATTACCATGAACCATTCTATGGCAGAAGTTCTTTGAACCAAAGGATCACAACCAGAGCTCTTGATGAGTTCTCGATTCTATGTTGTGACTCTGTTAGTTCTACCTTTCCGCATGGATTGTCCGGAAGAAATATGTTGAATTCGTTCGACATGCTAAACCATGCATCCACAACTCAGAAAATCGTATGCTCCTTTGAGTTGTCCCTCTTTATTTGTCTTCTGACCCTCGTTTATCAATTGATAGTCAAGAGTATGCGTGCAATCGTTCATCGATACCTATTACTCTTGTGGTCCGTCAAGCCATTCTATTCCGGAATGACTAGGAGAAACAAACTCCAGTACCTCTTCCATATCCAGGATTGGGTCAAAGAAGTTGTACTCCGCAGATCAAATGCCAATCCAGCTTTTGCTCTGTTCTACCTTGGAGTATTACCATCTTTTATATCGGGATTGTTATAGGAATTGCACACCATCCTATGAACTCTTGGTACAGTGATACTTCTCGCCATCATTACTCATTCCTCGGTTCCGTGTGGTTATAACCGGAATGTCGACAAGTGAATCGTGATGTGTGAAATCAATACTCCTAGCAACCTTGTTGCTTGGTAGTTAAATGGACAATAACCTCATTCTTAACGTGTTGTTCTTGAATCATCATTCTAAGATTGATCGTGCTACCTTGTCCATCTTCCTGGTGCACATTTCGATTGATGAGTTAGGATTTGTCAAGTCCTCGCTCATTTGATCATATCGTCTTGCCCTCAAAAGCGAGATTGTTCTCGAGCTTAGTAACATATCGGTGGTTCGTGATTTTCCGAATATCTTCTCGAAAGTATCACCAGGTTGTCCCCTGACTGTTATGTTGAGCTCGTGATCAAGTTGGTTTATTCCTGTAAACCACCATTTCTCCAAGAATCCGTGTTGGATACCCCTGAGCTAGTTGGTTAAGCTAAACAACAACTTGGAGAGCTGGAAGATAAAGGCTTCTCCGACTTAGTTCATATTAAGGGATATCTTGTATGTATGTTGAAGAAAGATGATGTCTTCATCGATTGGTCCCTGTGATCAGTTGTTGGACCTATTATCTTGTTAAAACTTTGATTTGAGTGTGGGCTATTCTCAAATCAAATCAGAACCAACGATGTTCGTAATGTTGTCTTACTCGTGGTTGACTCCTCGAGCATACACCATTATATCTTATGGGTCTGACCAATGCTATCACCTGTTCACATAATTAGGGAATTCCATCTTCATGGAAATCTCGATGAATTGTTGTTGAGCCCATCAACATCATTTTATCTTCTCCAAGATCTTGTTGGACAATAAGTTAGTGTTGGAAACTTTTGAAGCATTTTCTTCATGCTAGCTCATGAAGTATTTGTTTGATGAAAGGAGTGACTTCCTCTTATACACATGCATTTGGTGAAAGTTGCCGCCATGAATTTGAGAAAGATTGTTTTGTTTCCTTGGGAATCATCCCAAATCAGTCATGCATACGTGCGAAGTATTCTGTGGTCTGGAGACTTGCAACCTTCATTCCATATGTGTCCCGAGCACACCAAGCCACTGATTGATTTGTTCAAGGAGAAGAAGTTCCTTCATAAGAGCTAATCATATGACTTATGCAAGGACTTCGTTATCCACGGTGATGGTTCCCAACCAGAACTCGGTAGTGTTTTATTGTAAGACTACCACATGGTCATGCTTGTCTAGGACATCGTGTTCACATGTTTGTAGCAGAACCAGCTCATGTTTTGAAGCTTACTATCGTAGTTCATTTCCCGAGAATCTCGCAACGTCATCTCGTCGATTTGTGTTGCAAACTTCCGTTTTTCTACCTAGACTCGATGAGTCTGGAATATCCTGACACCAACCAGATCTGAATCTCAGGCAGATATGATGGTTGGAACATTTCCCAAGAACTATAATATTGGTCCCTCGATAACCGGTAAGGTGGATGTCGTGGCCAACACACCCAGCCGGAAGACCCATTATTATAGCATCTTGATTGAGGAAGTTGGCCACCTTCCCATAAGGACTTCGTAGGATTTACTCCCTAGTTGTTCCTTATGGATTTTTTGTGTTCCTGAAGTCCGATCTTTACTTGATGTTCTAGATACCAAACCATTTCAATGAATGGGATATGCTAGCACATCAAGGAGAACATTAGAAGCGGAGTGCTAAGTGTCTCTCGGTCGATCATCCAGATTTTGTTTCCTTGGCCTCGCTAAGGTCAAATCTGAGAAGGTGTTATCTTCCTTTGCATCTGCATCATCCATCATTAGCCATCATGGTAGTATGTTGTGTTGTCAGCACCCTTGACACGGATGTTGATAAAACCTTGATGATTGTGGAAATGCTCAAGTTCTTGAGAGCACGCACAAGCGCTACGTGTTATCATCGGCACTAACTGGGATTCCTCTCAGTTTCCTCGGCAATGCTATGACCTTTTCAAACAGTGAATTCACTCTCTATTGTTGGGTTCTTCCCCAGTTACCAGAATCATTCCCAGCATTTGCATTTTGTTCCCAGCTTGCACCGCCAATGTGCCATTCTACCATGGGTCCCTTCCATTTCCGGTGGTAAGCAAATTCATCCATTACGTTGTCTTCAACAAGGTAATCCACATCATCCAAGTCCGAGTATGCCATTCTACCGACCCCCTCCAAACGATCGCTCGAGAATTGCCTTAGGCTGGTTTTAAGAGTTCCAATGATCCCTGAATCAAAGGTAATTCTTTTTGCCACTTAAGGGATATCTCCATGAGTCACCTTCCCTAAGGTGCATCGTTGTGGTATCATGGCAACTCAACTCCTCGCTGCGCTGACAACCGTTTACTACTCTGTTAGGTGTGGAGTTGCAGTCTACCTGGTAAACCTCCGTCATTTGTTCCACTCCTTTCCGCTAGAGGTGTGCTTCGTCTCTCTGCTCAAGAGATGTTGCTATGTCTCATCCCGAGAGTTAATCCTGAGTTGTTCGACCTTCGAGAAGAACGATTCTTTTAGGGTCTTTCCTTTCCTCTCGTTGTCATGTTAGTTGGAGTTCTCAGAGGAAGACTTCGAGTCAAAGATGGTGATTGAATCAACGTTCATTTGAAGTGCAACTGGATCGTGAAGATTGTGCTAGTTTGCGTTCCCCCTTCACCTTACCCTACGGTTGAATCTCGGGACGACATTTTTGTTTAGTGGGGGTGAGTTGTCACAGCCCTAGAGCTTGCTTGTAACTAGTGGCATTGCATCCATGCATCATGTCTAAATTTCTTTAAATTTGAATTGGGGAATTGGAGAGCCTCAGAAGTCATTTAAAAAAATGATGATCAACATTAAAAATTGCTTCAAATGTTTCCAAGGAAATGTTCCTTTTCAGCTTTGAAAAATATTGGCAAGAATAAAATGCAAACCAATATTTTTGGAGTGACTGAAACATTTATTTTGGGCCTTTGAATTAATTCAATAACTATTTGCATTGGATATATATTTGATATATAAATAATATATGTCCAATAATACTGGAACATTTTATGTGGTTTGGTATATTTTAGTTCTAGCCACATAACTATTTTCAGGATTTTATAAAATGGTTTAGTATTTTACTAAACTAAAACAACACAGAACAAAATAAATAAATAAAAACAGAAATAGGAAAAGCAGAGAGGAGAGAAACCTTACCTGGCGCTCACCTGGTAGCCCAGCCGGCCCAGCTCCTGTGCGGCCCAGCCCACCAGGCGTCCCCCCCCTGTCGTCTTCCTCCCCTCGCCCCGAAGCAGCTCGGTGGCGAGCGCTGGCGATGCCCCGGCCACCTCCTGCTTGCCGCCTTCCTCTCGTCGCCCTGGACCCCGTCCGCGACGCCACGCAACCCCCCGACCCTTCTCACTCTCCTCGCTCCTTCCCCCCCCCCTCCTCTGTTTCTCGCACGCAGCCACCGAGCGGAGCTCGTCGCCGCCGTCCACTGCCACCACGGCCACCGGGCCTCCCTCGCTTCCCCGACTAGCCCACAAGCTCCGCCACTCCGTCCTCGACCCACCTCACCAAGCCTTGCCCCTCCAGAAGCCCCCGAACGGCCTCACCGGGCTCGTCTTCTACCTCGGACCCGCCGGCCATCACCGTCAAATTCGTCGGCTCCGGACCGTCCCCGACCTCGCCGAGGCCACCGCTGCACCCGCTGTGAGCTCCGCCACCGTTTCCCCCTCTTCCCCTCTTCGTTTGATTGCCGTAGCCGTCGCCCCCTTGATGACCGAGATGCACCGCCGCCTGAGCTCGCCGTCGACGATGCTCCGGTGACCAAATGGTCACCCTGGAGTGTCCAACCTACTCCTCGCGATGCGTAGCACCCTTCTAGCCCCTTGCCCCGCTCTTCTACGCACTGAAACGCGATCCCGCGCGCAACCGAACTCCGGCGGCCACCTAAGTCGTCGCCGGCGCCGATTCCGGCCACCCCGACCCCAGCTAACTCCACCAAGAGCTTCGGCTCGTCCCCAGCTCCACCTAGATGCCCTCCGCGGCCCTTTTGGTCGTCGGAGTGGCCAAAACCACTCTCGCCGCCGCGTCGGGCTCGCCGGCGGCTAAACGCCGGCGCAGCTGACGTTGACTTTGACCACGGGTGGGCCCTGGTTGACTCCGATGAGTCACTGACAGGTGGGGCCCAGCCCTGTTAATTAACCCAGTTTAGTTTAATTAAATTCTAACTAAACTAATTACACTGACACGCGGGACCCACTGTCAGGTTTGACCGGACAGTGACCTGTTGACCTGCTGACGTCACTATGAGGTCATGCTGACGCAATAATTCCTTTCTGGAATTTAAATAAATCTTAAATGATTTAATAATTTCAGAAAATAGCTAAAACTTCAATAAATCATAGAAAATTAACCGTAACTCCAAATGAAATAATTTATATATGAAAAATTATCAGAAAAACTCAAGGGATCCATCTGTGCCATTTTCATGCATGTTTGAACAATGTTTGTCCTCTGATTTGGACAAAACAAATAAAGGGCATTTAAATAATCACATACGGAGTTTGAATTTGAATCTTGTATTCAAACCAACTTCATTTAATCTGTTGCTAGTTGCATTAGCTCAAAACACATTCATATTGCCATGTCATGAGCATGCATCATATTGTGCATTGCATTGATTGTATTTCTTCTTTGTTGCCAGTGTTGTTCCCCTCGATAGACGTTGTACCGATGATGTGATCGTTGACACTGATGAAGACTCAATGCTATCTTGAGAAGTGCCAGGCAAGCAAAACCCCCTTGTTCATTCCGATACAATCCTACTCTCTCGCTTCTGCTCTCTTTTACTGCATTAGGACAACAACGATTCATCTGTTACTTGCTGCGGTAGCTGAACCCCTTTATCCTTTGCATGACCTGTCATTGCCACAGTAAATAGATGAAACCCACTAGCATGAGTAGGAGTTGTTTGAGCCCTGTTGTGCCTACTCATTCATGCTTGTTTGTCATGCCTGCTACTGCTTAGAGTTGAGTCAGGTCTGATTCATCGGGGATGAATCAGAGGTGTGTGAACATGTCCTACTGTGTGTGAGCTAAGTGTGTGAATACGATTTGGTAAAGGTAGCGGTGAGAGGCCATGTAGGAGTACATGGTGGGTTGTCTCATTGCAGCCGTCCTCAGGAACTGAGTTCTGTGTTTGTGATCCATGATTCAGCTACTACCACGCATTGGGCCCGAAACCAATGGACCCTCTCGGCTTCTTGATCACCCTTGTCCTCTGTCCAGGAGTTGCAAGTAGTTTCTGGTGTTTGTAGTATGCTGGAGGCCGTGGGCAGCGCTGACCGTAGGGGTGGGCTGTGATGCGGTAGGCACGTGGCCGGGTAACCGGGCGCCCGTTTGGTGTCACGGAACCCTGTTCACATCGTTTGGGGCTGTGAGCGAAACTCCGGCCGGATCTCCTCATGGATGGAACCCGAATAGGCGATAAACCTGGACTAGAGACTTGAGTGTTTAGGCAGGCCGTGGCCGACACCCACGTTGGGCTTCCGCTTGAAGGTTGCCGAGTACATGTCGTGTAAACGGCGGTAAGTGGTGAGAGCGTGTGTGAAGAAGTACACCCCTGCAGGGTTAACATCATCTATTCGAATAGCCGTGTCCGCGGTAAAGGACTTCTGGGTTGCTTATATCAGTTCATAGACAAGTGAAAGTGGATACTCTAAAATACGCAAGATAAGCGTGAGTGCTATGGATGGCGTTCTCGTAGGGAGACGGGAGCGGATCCATAGTGGTGTATTGATATGGTGAATATGTGGACTCGTGTGCGCCACCTCAAAAGAGTTACTTGCAGTCGTAGTTCAGGATAGCCACCGAGTCAAAGCTGGCTTGCTGCAGTTAAACCCCACCATCCCCTTGTTGATAATGATGCATATGTAGTTAGTTCTGATGTAAGTCTTGCTGGGTACATTTGTACTCACGTTTGCCTATTTTATGTTTTTGCAGAGAGACTTCAGTCTCACTAGTAGTTCCACGTGGACTTCGACGTTTAGCTTGTTACCTCAGCTACGATCTTGTGCCCTCGGCAGGATCTGGTAGATAGTCAGGCTTCTCAGCCTTTTTCATTTATAGATGTCTGTACTCAGACATGATAGCTTCCGCTTGTGCTTTGATTTGTATGCTCTGAATGTTGGGTCATGAGACCCATGTTTGTAATATCTCGCTCCTCGGAGCCTAATGAATAAATACTTGAGTCGTAGAGTCATGTTGTGATGCCATGTTGTATTTGCACATATCGAGCATATTGTGTGTATGTTATTGAAATGCTTGGTATGTGTGGGATCTGACTATCTAGTTGTTTATCCTTAGTAGCCTCTCTTACCGGGAAATGTCTCCTAGTGTTTCCACCGAGCCATGGTAGCTTGCTACTGCTCCGGAACACTTAGGCTGGCCGGCATGTGTCCTTCTTCGTTCCTGTGTCTGTCCCTTCGGGGAAATGTCACGCGATGAATACCGGAGTCCTGTTAGCCCGCTACAGCCCGGTTCACCGGAGTCCTGCTAGCCCAGTGCTACAGCCTGGATTCACTCGCTGATGACCGACACGTTCGATGCTGGGTCATGGATGCCTGTCCCTGTAAGTTGTGCCACTTTGGGTTTACGACTAGCCATGTCAGCCCGGGCTCCTTATCATATGGATGCTAGCGACACTATCATATACGTGTGCCAAAAGGCGCAAACGGTCACGGGCAAAGGTAAGGCGACACCCGTGGGAATACCGTGCGTGAGGCCGCAAAGTGATATGAGGTGTTTCATGCTAGATCGATGTGGCATTGAGTCGGGGTCCTGACACCCTGTCTATTATGTAATGTTGATGTAATGATATCCACCTTGCAAAAGCGTCTTCAAGATGCGCTTCTATCCTTGGTGGGACCTTCGAGCTAGTTCCTTTAGCATAGGGTCGCATCTTGGGCGTGACATATGGGAACTTGACTACGGACATGATTTTAAGGTCCCTTTATTTAAGTGCAAATGGGTCAATCCGTCAGTAGGCGGGGTACAAGTAGACCCACAGTACAGAATGACAACAGTGGATGTAAAAAATCTTGGGTACACTGGCGAACCGTTTGTCCTAGCCAATGATGTGGCACAGGTTATCTATGTGAAGGACATGTCTACCAAACCGAGAAAAAGAAAAGATAAGGAAGCGAATACATCATACGATGAGCCAAAGCTCCACATAGTTCTTTCAGGAAAAGGGAACATTGTGGGAGTGAAAGGCAAGACAGACATGTCTGAAGATTATGAAAAGTTTCATGTAATTCCTCCCTTCAAAGTCAAGGCTGACCCAAGCATCCTGATAAACGATGAAGATTATCCATGGTTATGGCGCAATAAGCAAATGACACAAGCGAAGAAAAAGTGAAGACTTTCTCCCGCAAGGCTGACCCAAGTATGATACCATTGTCCGTTTTGTACATGCACATGTTATGTGGGTGAAATTATGATACCATGCCAACTTTCAAATTTTTTAGAGTTCATTTTAAATGCTTTAATGCCTTATGGTTTGGCCCTCGTAATACCATTAATCCCGGTTCGCTCCTTGTCAACTATGTTCTCACCAAGAACACTCAAGAGGGCAGCCACGTGGGCCATTGGTCCCGGTTCGTCGGGACCTTTTGGTCCCGGTTCCTCGGATGAACCGAGACCAATGCGCCTCGCCCATGGCCCATGACCATTAGTCCCGGTTTGTGCCACAAACCGGGACTAAAGGGTTGGTCCTCGTTGCGGTCAGAGTTTAGTCCCACCTCGCCAACCGAAAGGCGCTCACACCGGTTTATAAGCCCCTCCCTCTCTGCCTTGTTGAGCTCCTCTCAAAGTGAAAATAGACGCCCTTATACAGGGAATTTGACCTAAATTCATACTGAATTTCTCTGAAATTCATAGAAACTTATTGTGAATTTAGGTTGAATTTTCTCTATAGGCGCATCTATGCTCATTTTTTTAGTAAAGTTGATCACAAACTTGTGATTCACACAAATTTCAAAGAATACAAATTTTAACTATTCAAATTTGAAAACTAATGGCACTAACAGAAAGTTTATAATTTTTCTGACTTAAAAGAAAAATAATTAAACATAAACTTTAATAAAATAAATAAAAATAGCAATAATAAGTATTTTGTTGTAAGTAGAAACAAAATAAAATAAATAAAGCAACAAAGAAAACAAAAAACAAAATAAGTTTTCTAAAACTAATGGCACTAACAGAAAGTTTATGATTTTACTGACCTAAAAGCAAAAAGAATTAAAAAATAAAGCAAAAAACAAAAGAAAATAAATAATGCAAAAAACAAAACAAAAAAACTGGAAAAAAAAACTACTTTTATAGTAAAGTTAATCACAAACTTGTGATTCACACAAATTTCAAAGAATTCAAATTTTAACTATTCAAATTTGAAAAGTAATGACACTAACAGAAAGTTTATAATTTTTCTGACCTAAAAGCAAAAAGAATTAAAAAATAAAGCAAAAAACAAAAGAAAATAAATAATGCAAAAAACAAAACAAAAAAACTGGAAAAAAATAAAAAAAACGCCACCTATTGGGCCACCACGGCCTGAATACGACTAGAAACCCAACCTGGGCCAGGATTCAGGCCCGCAGAAGGCCCAGTAGGCCCACAGGCAGCACAGTGTGAGATTAGGCCCGTAAGCTTGCATTTGAGAGGAGCTCGAGAGGGTAGCCGCAGTGGGGCTTATAAACCACTCCGAGCCCCTCTCAACTAGCAAGGTGGGATTAAACTTTGGCCGTGACGCGGGCAGCGCAGGGGCCTTTGGTCCTGGTTGGTGGCACCAACCGGGACTAAAGGGGGGGCATTGGTCCCGGTTCGTGGCACCAATTGGTACCAATGCCCCCCCTTTAGTTCCGGTTGGTGCCACCAATCGGGACCAAAGGCCTCCGCTTCCCGCCCTTTGGGCTGCCGAAAACAGACCTTTGGTCCCGGTTGGTGGCACCAACCGGGACTAAAGGGGGCATTGGTCCCGGTTGGTGCCACGAACCGGGACCAATGCTCTCAGTATATAAGAAAGCACTTAGCGTTTTTCAGGTTCATCTGCATCAGTTCCCCCGCCCCGACGACACCGCCAGGCTGCCCGAGCTCGCCCCATCGACGCTGTCGCCGCCCTCTGCTGCCTCGTTGACGCGCAGCCGCCCCTACCCTGAGCACGCCGCCGGCGGCCCGCCCCGACCACGCCGTGCGCCCCTGCCCCCGACCACGTCATCGTCGCCCCAGCTACCCTGACCACGTCGCCGTCGCCTCTGCCTTGCCCTACCCCGACCACGCCGCCGTCGCCTCTGCCCCTGCCCCGACCACACTGCCGTCGCCTCTATCCTGACGCGTGTCGTGCCTCTGCCCCTACCACGACCACTCCGCACCTCCTTTGGTCAGGGCCGGCACCGCCCCCTTCCTCCCTGTTTCTTCTGCACATGCATATATATGATATTTTTTTTCCTGATTATATGTATATGTATGAGTCTATGTATGTGTGTATATCTGTTTATATGTCCTTTTTTTAGATCTTTTATTTTTTGAATTTTTATAAAAATGTATATATGTATGTATATATGTTCTCTGTGTATATATATGTTCATGTATATATGCAAAAGATAGATTTTTAGAAAAGTTAGGATTTTTTCTATTCATAGATTTTTTTGGTGATATTAATTATTGTAGAATATGCAAATGTTTGTATATTCATATGAACAATGCATTAGGAAAAACCTTTACTTTTTTGAAATTTTCTATTTGAACATTTTTAAAAAAACAAGCAATACTAAAAGAATGAGAGGAAAAAGGAAAACAAGAAGAGGAACAAAGGAGGAGAAGAGGAGAAATAAATAAGAAGAGGAAAAAAGAAGAAAAAGAAGAGGAAAAAAGATGAAAAAGAAGAGGAGAAGAAGAAAGGAATAGAGGAGACAAAGAAAAAGAAGAGGAGAAGAAGAAAGGAATAGAGGAGAAGAAGAAAGGAAAATTCCTTTCTTCTTCTCCTCTATTCCTTTCTTCTTCTCCTCTTCTTTTTCTTGTTTTTTTTCTTCGATCTATTCCTTTCTTCTTCTCCTCTTTTTATTTCTTCTTCGTTTTCTTATGTTTTATCGGGTCTGTCGTCGTCGATATACCCCTCCCGATAACTTCAACACGAAGGGGGTCGATATACCCCCTCCCCGATAATATTATTTTCCCATGTACGTATGTCGTCATTATCGATATAACCCCCTCCCGATAACTTCAACACGTGGGGGTCGATATACCCCCCGATAACATTATTTTCCCGTGTATGTATGTCGTCGTTGTCGATATTACCCCCTCTCGACTGTGATAACTTGTACGAAAACTCTCAAGGACACCCAAACCCTAGAAAAAACGATGTCGGTCTCCTACCCCCTCCCGCCGCGCCCCTACCCGACAAACTCTCTCGAGGCCACCCCCTCTCGCTCGACCAAAAATCTCGAGGACACCCAAACCCTAGAAAAAAAAAGATGTCGGTCTCCTACCCCTCCTGCCGCGCCCCTACCCTTGAAGGGTTGCTGAGGCCACCCCAAACCTGGAATAAGCTAGGTCTACGTTTGCCACTAATATATCCACCTGCGGTCATGTTTGTGTAATAATGGCCATGTTGTAATATTTGCAGAAACAATGGAGCACATACGAGACGAGGAAGCAGAAGAGGTGTTGGGGGAAATAATCTTAGCCGGAGGTGATATCTTCTCGTATCTTAACGATAATGATGGTATGGAAGAACTGGGTGAAGAAGCAGGCTACGGTGAACGAAGAATGGAGGAAGAAAGACATGATTATGATGGCTCCTGTGACCCAATGACGGTGCAAGAAGGAGACCGTGATGACGGCTCCAGTGACCGAACCGAGTCCGACAAGGTATATATATTAGTTAATCCTGTGCTGACTAGCTAATTGATGCATTCATTGTTTTGGTATATATGTGCACATATTAATTAACTCTCTCTTTCTTCTTTTTTCTAGCCCTCTGGATCGAGCACAACTTCGCTAAAGAGACGAGGCCCGAAGAAAAAGTTGCGCTCGGATGAAAGGTTTGAGATCACAGCAATCGGGTGCGACGGCGAACCGATTGAACCCATCCGGACAAAGGACGCATTTGCTGCTCAATGTGGGGTTCTTGTTAGGGACAAGATCCCGATCAGCATCCACCAATGGTATAAGCCTAAGAAAGAAGACCCTGAGGTGTCTTATGTCAATGATATGGAGAAAGATGATCTTTGGACTGAGCTGAAGGCAAATTTCACCCTACCGCCAGAGGAGGATCCGGAGAAGCCAGTTAAAGAGCAATTAATCAAGTCTCATGCTCTTAAGAAGATGGCAGGCCTATTCAGGAGGTGGAAGAATGAGCTGAAAAAGTTTGTCGACAAAGAAGAGACACCAGAATTCATCGGCAAATATGAGAAGATCAAAGATCAGTGGCCCGCATTTGTGGCCCACAAGACATCGGAAAAGAGTAAGAAGATGTCGGCGACAAACAAGCAAAATGCTGCGAAGAAGAAGCTTCACCATCGCACGGGGTCAGGTGGCTACCTCAAAGCCCGGCCTAAGTGGGGCAAGGCTGAGAATGATCTGCTTGATAAAGGGATCGAACCAGAGACAATGAACTCGCCAGACCGTTGCCGTACTTGGTTCTTCGGGGCTGGTGGAACCTTGGACCCTGTATCAGGGAAGTGCCGTTGGACGAACGAGCAATTGAAAATACCAGTCAAGAGGCTTTGGCACTATATCGATGCAGCGTAGGAAGGGACCTTCATTCCAAACAGAGAGAACGACGAGCTCACAATGGCCCTCAGGAATCCTGAGCACCCTGGACGGACACGAGGCACGCCAGGCTTCGTTCTGTGGCAGGCTAGGTTTTCGGACGCACGCAGTTACAAATGCCAGGAGAGGAGGAAGAAAGTGCAGCAGACCGAACTGCAGGCGATGCAGGCAAGGATACAAGCGATAGAGGAACGAGAAGCAAATCGCAGCAAACGAACTGCCGAAGCTACCCCGCCATCTTAGCGGAGAAGCAGCGTGGCTTCCACCGAGCTGCTTCAGCCGGAGCATGTCTTGACGGCTCCTGCTAGCTACCCCGTGGATACTATCACGGAGTCTCAAAATTGCCACCTTATGACGCAATGGCAGAACTTAAAAGTCAAGGCGGCTGTCGGCTCTGTTCGACCTTCTGAACCCGGTGCAACTTTTCACTATCGTCCGATTCCAGAAGGATATGCTAGGGTGACGGTGGACAAAATAACGGAGGGATTTGAGGACCTCCAGCTTGACCACCCTACCAGTGAAGGGGAGACTCGGCTGGGTTCTCCTCTGAAGACTCCATGCCTATGGCGGAAGGAGTTCATCAACCTTCCGAACTGCACACCTCCGCCTCCTCCTCCTCCTCCAGAGAGTCGGGACACTCCGCCTCCTCCACCGCCTCCTCCTCCGATGAGTGACAATTAGGGCACTCAGCCTCCTTCTCCCGCATGTGGCGGCACTCCGCCTCCTTCTCCACATGCGCCGGCGCGCCCGACCAGCCAGCAGCCTCCTCCTTCTCTGCCTCGCCAGCAAGGGCGAAAGAGACCTACCATCATCCGGATGCTCCGGCGCGTCATAGTCCTTCTCCTCCGCCTCGTAAGCAAGCACGAAAGAAGACAGCCGCAGCCACTCCGTCTGCTCCGGCGTCTAGCAGTATAGCCAGAGGCGGGTGGCAATACAGATACGGTCCATCTCTCAAGCCTCTAGAGAAGTTACCGTACGAAAGGACCGAGGAGGAAAACGCGAAGATCGTGCAGACCGAAGTGAAGCACTTCTTTGAAGGTTTGAAAGCAAAGAGACATCCACCTCTGGAGGGGAAGGTAGATCCGGTGAAAGCAAAGCGCACTATCGATGCCCTGAGGAAACCACCAAAGTCTCCGCCGAAAACCAACTATGAGCGCATTACTGAAAAGGCATATCTCCAAGCGGAGTGATCGGGAATTACTGTCAGTGATCAAAGGTTAAAAGCACGAGCAGCTGGGAAAAAAATTGCCCAGCTCGGCAAACAAGCAAAGCAATCGTGCCCCCGCTCAATGTGTCTAGCGACATCGTCGTTAATGCTCCGGGGATGGTGCCCGGTTATAGCAATCTTGGAGATTACCTGCCTGACGATGTACATTTTGATTTCTTGGAGGTGGACGAACACAGATACGAGTACGGGAAGTCTCTCGTCAAAGATGAAAAATCTCTAACAACGATGATGCGAAGATTCCATAATTGGTACATGAAAACCTGCAGAGAGTCTGGGGGGACGAATACTTTGTATCTGAATATTAAAGAGGAGCATGACCTCGTTGGAACTGATATGTCGCCTGTTCCATTTGAGGAGTTCTTCGAGTTCTTCAATCAAAATGCCCTCGATAAATTAACGGTCTTTTGCTACTATCTATAAGTACTGTTTCTGTCATTAAGTCTCTATATATAGCTCATCTCTTTCATTGCATGTATTTATAATTAATTATCCTCACTATATTATGCAGATTGAAGATCGTCGAGTGCAAAAAACAAGAAATGTATGATATTGGGTCCATTAACACAAATATCATAGATGAATTTCAGGTTAAAAAGAACGCCAAAGAGACCGAGGCCAACTTGCTACAATCGTTGATCAAAAATCAAAACAAAGATTTAATACTCTTTCCTTACAACTTCGAGTGAGTGTTACTGTCGTGTGCATATTCGGTTTCCCTTATTACTCGAGCGAGGTTATAGTAATGTAATTGATGAGTTATGCATGCGTGCGCAGCATCGACTATGTTCTTCTGGAGATTAAGCTTGAGCGGGGACTAGTAACCGTCTTAGACTCGAGACGAAAAGATCCTGAAACCTATGCGGACATGACTAAATTGCTCAACAAGTAAGTTCAATCGATCATTATCGCACCATATCGGCAACTTTTTGCTCATTTCCTGATATCTCAAGTAATAATAATTATTTTCTTTGTCTTGCAGGGTTTGGAAACAATTCACCGCAGAAGCTCCGGGACTGCCGAAGGAGCTGCGATATATATACCCGAAAGTAAGTACTACTAGCTAGCTAGTTGCGCGCATCTCCCGTTGATTCTATAGTTATACTTTCGTCAATGCCATTTATAATGCTTCATTATCAGTTTGATTGACCTCTATTTCTCGTAAAGTGCTTGTGGCAGGAAGAAGGGAATAATTTTTGTGGATACTACGTGTGCGAGTTGATCTACAACGTGACTTTGAAAAATAAGCGGGGCTACTCTAAAAGACAATATGAAGTGCGTAAGCAATAATATTCACAATTTCATTTTATTACACCATCATTTATGTTGAGTTTCATTCATATATGTATTAACCCCCTTCTTCAAATTAGACGTGGCAGACGCGGGATGAACTCCTACCACAAGATCGCATGAAAGCAATTCAAGAGGAATTGGCGGGATTCTTTCTTGACCACGTCATCAACAAAGCTAGAGAATACCATGTGGAAGTTGATTTCAAATGCTAGGGGATTGTAAGAGATCTTACATATTGTATATGTATGTAGCCAGTAGCGTCGGATAGATAATACGAAAAGTTGTTGTTCGACCAATCTCTCGGAGAAGGAGAGGTCGATCGATCACTTCTCTCGGTATGCATGACAAAATTTTGTACTTAATGGTTTCCTTCATTTTCTTACTAGCTAGCATGTCGAGGGCCTCTCTATGTACAGTACGTAGCGTCGACCAAGCACGGACATAAGAGAGGACACTTCTCTCTATTAATTAGCTAGCTCACGCAATATATGAAACACCTAAATTAACCCCCCAACCCCCCCCCCCCTTCAAAAAAACCCCAGCCACTGAAATGTTGACGTGTGGATGCCTTTTGGTCCCCGGTTGGTGCCACCAACCGGGACCAAAGGCCCTCCTGCCTGGGCTCGGCGCACCGGCCACGTGGAGGCCCATCTGTCTCGATTCGTGTTAGAACCGGGACTAAAGGTCTAGGGCATTAGTAACAACCCTTTAGTCCCGGTTCAAGAACCGGGACTAAAGGTCTAGGGAATTAGTAACGACCCTTTAGTCCCGGTTCAAGAACCGGGACAAAAGGCCCTCACCAACCGGGACTAGTGGGGGTTTTTCTACTAGTGTGGCCACTGTGGGTGAGGGAGTCCTAGATTTGGGGGTCCTCAAGTGTCGGGCCCAGGAGTATGGGTCGGGCTGAGTAGGCTGTGAAGATCAAGCAAGAGACCATCTCTGTGTCCGGGTGGGACTCCACCATGCGTGGACGACAAGATTAGAGTCCAGATGTATTATTTCCTTCCCTGGAACCGACCTTATACAAACCCTAGGCTCCTACAGTGTGTATATAAACCGGAAGGTTTAGTCCTTAGAGGATCATCAGAATATTCGTTGGCTAGACATCTAGGGTTTAGCCACTTCGATCTCGAGGTAGATCAACTCTTGTAACACCTATACCCATCGAATATAATCAAGCATGAGTAGGGTTTTACCTCCATTAAGCGGGCCCGAACCTGGGTAAAACATTGTGTCCATTGTCCATTATTACCATCGATCCTTAGACGCACAACTTGGGCACCCTACGCGAGATCTGCCGGTTTTGACACTGACATTGGTGCTTTCATTGAGAGCTCTGTCATGTTGTCAACAAAAGCGATCTATATATGGCTTGCCTAGTCATCAATGATAACATCACCTCTAGAAGGAGCTGACCTCCGGGCAGATCCTCCAGCTCGGCGGTTTCATCGTAGGTGCTCGTATGACCTTCAAGCCCACAGCACCCCCTACGACTGCCAAACACTGTCCTCACATCGGCCACGAGTACTCTGACAAGATGGGTCAGGCAGATGTCTCATCCTTGAACGAGTTGCTGGACCGCATCGCCGCCCTGGGCATCTCTACAGATTATGATTGGATCGGGCTCAAGCCTGACCGGAGGGTAATTCATCGCCCACCAATCACCACCTAGTAGCGGTCGTTCAGGAACAAGCCGACGACACTTCCCTCCTTATGTTTAAAAGTAAGTATGTTCAGGTCGCCGGATCCCTCGAGCCGGATATTCTCCCTTCGGACGGTACTTCACGTTCTCCGAACCTTGGCTCGGGTGAAGGATCAGGGGAGCCCTTGGATCTCCCTGGACCCGAACTAGTCGTCTTGGAGACTTTACGAGCTCCAAATACAGACGTGGGGCAGGATTCAGATTTTAAACCACCCACCCACCACAATCTATATTCCTCAAGCAACTCAGGTCCTCCAGATATCTACGACCTGATCTATGTACGGCAACAACCTCAGGAGACGGTCCACCACTTTTGGGCCAGATTCCTACTTGTTAAAAACAAGATCGCGGATTGCTTTGACAACGATGTAGTTTCAGTCTTTAATTGCAATTGCACCGACGAGGGAATATCGAATGCCCTTGGCCGTTGTCGGTGTCAAAACCGGCGGATCTCGGGTAGGGGGTCCCAAGCAGTGCGTCTTAGGATCAATGGTAACAGGAGGCAAGGGACACAATGTTTACCCAGGTTCGGGCCCTCTCGATGGAGGTAAAACCCTACTCCTGCTTGACTAATATTGACGATATGGGTAGTACAAGAGTTGATCTACCACGAGATGAGAGAGGCTAAATACTAGAAGCTAGCCTATGGTATGATTGTTGTTCGTATATGTCTATCGACTAGCCTGGCCCCGGTTTATATAATGCACCAGAGGCCTAGGATAAGAAGAGTCCTAGCCGAATACGCCGGTGGGGGAGGAGTCCTTGTCTTGATCGCCAAGTCTTGTGGATTCTTCCTTGTATGCGGCAGCTGTCCGGACTGGCTCATGAGTATACGGCCATGGGGGTCCTCGGCCCAATCCAACTGATCGGGAGACGACGCGTTGAGTACCCCTAGTCCAGGACACCGTCAGTAGCCCCCTTAACCGGTCTTCAAGTTAGGGATGCTCCTCGATTCTTCCGAACTGTTCTTCATCTTCGGTTGCCGGTCTTGAAAACTGGTTCAACAAATCCTCTCATCTTCTATCTTGAGGATCGCCAAAATGCATTCGACGAGTTTACACGTCGGGTATCCGAGGAGCCCCTTTAAGTTTCCGGCCTTTATCAATGCCTTGTTATTTTTATGCCACACCTCGGGTTTGAAGTTGTTCCCGGGCGGCAACGTCCTTTTGCGTCCGAGCTCCAACGCCGGACTGCATACGAGGTATCTTTTGTAGCCGAGCACCAATTGCGGACTGCTTCCCAGCTCTAACGCCGGACTATGTATCCGAGACCAACGTCGGATTGTATCCGAGCTCCAACGTCGGACTATGTATCCGAGCTCCAACGCTGGACTGTATCCGAGGTATCGTAAATCACCTTGGTCCAAAGAAGTTTGAAGGAGTTTAGCCCAACTTAATGCCAGAAATGCCCTCTATGGAGCCAGCCACTAGCGCCCGAGTTTTATGCCGGACTGCTTCCGAGGTGGTTCAACACCTCAGTCATGGGCTGATTTTTGGTCAATATTTTTTATTGATACAATTTATTCTCTGACGAGATATATAGCCAGTAGCCCTCAAGCTGGGTATCGGTCCGAAACCCGAGATGCACATGAAGGATGACATAAGACCGCTGATCCCTGAAGCCGCTGAGACTCAGGTTGATTTGCAAAATCGGTCTGAGGATCAAGTCCTAGCTCGGCAGAATACTTCGGGACACAAAAAGCGGCGTGCTTAGTCCTCGAGACTCAGGTTGGATGCGGCCGACCAACCTGAGGATCAAAATCTCCTCGGAAACCGTATTGCACTTAAAATTTTCTACATAGAACAGGTAATGCAGTAGCCCCCGAGACACTGGTCGGGTGGCAACACCAGATCAGGGGATCGATGTGCCCCTTTAATATTTGTAAATAATAAGCCCGAAGCCTAGTAGCCCCCGAGCATTAATGCGGGCACGGGAGGCCGAATTAAGGATCGATATCCATAGTAAAATCACAAATTATGTGTAATGACTCTATGTATCCAAGTACTTTACGTCATTAATGCTCGGATCCGCATTGTACAAAACTTTGTTGACCGACCATCGGCTTCCACCTCCTCGGCCAATAGCCGAGGAGTGTTTGTCCTACTTTACAAAGCCTTTATGAGGGCAAAGATTTACAACAAACAAGGCAATCTGGCCATACGGTTTTATAAACAAAGGTACGCGGAGAGACATGTTATATTACTGTTTAACAGAAGAAATGTCTTCCAAAGAAAATAGTCCCGCTATCGGTTCCTTTCTTTGGGTTGTCATGCTAAGCATGATCATGAAACCTCAGCTCTAATGGAAGAGCCAAATATTGAGGATTTAGTTTGGGAGGCCAGTTACTAGCCCCCGGTAGTGTTCGGCGACAGTCGAGGTCAAGCAATAAACACTTCGGCCAATGTTATGAATGGCCCGTCATTTAATATAGTCATCGGATCGCTGACCAGTTTACGCCTATAGTGATAGTCAGTTTTCGGCTTTCTCCACTGAGGTGCTTGACCATGCGAGCTGGAAGCACAATCACAGTGCTTCTCCCTTTGCACACCTAGCCGAACAAAGCGGAACATAGGAGGCAAGCGCAGGAGCCGGGCAACCCAACTATTGACCGAAGACACAATTCGAAACCAATGCATATATAGCAATATCCGAGAATGTTTGTGCCGAATCTCTAAAGGTATCCGGCGTTGCACTGCGAGACTTGTGCTGAAAACACACAAATAGTTTAAAAGTGCCATGGGCTCGAAAAGCCAAAAAAACTTATTCAAAAGGTTAATGTCCGAACTAGATCAAGTGTTTGGTGCCAATCCGAAAATTCGACTTTAGAAAAAAAAGGTGCTTCTATCGTGCTTTAACATGACACATCCTATCTCAAAACTTCAAGCGGGTCAGCCTACGGCTTCAACCTCCTATCCCGAAGGTGGAGTACTTCTTACTAGGCCAGTATTGCAAACTAAACTCTAGCGGCTTTGAGAGAGAAATTAGGCTCCCCAGCTAGTGACCGCACACTTGTGTCGAAAAAAGGAGCGATAAATAATAATAATAACTTTGCAACGACTAGAAGAAAAACACTTATCATAAAACGGCACATATAAATTTAAGAACCCCCAAGTGACTTGAGTAAAAGAATGATTGCATGTACCGAAGTACTTTTATCATATCTATGTTCAACCGAACTTTAAACGTGTCTTAACCGACCGTCGGCTTCTCCCTCTTTGGTCAAGGACTGAAAAGTGTAATGTACTCCATCTGTCGAGAATATCGACGGTGTTTCCAATAACCAGGCAATCAGGCCATAAGGCTGTAACAGACAAAGCGCGCTCAGGGAACTTATGCTATATTACTGCGAAGAGTAAGAAGCATCTTCGAAGAAAATAGTACCCCCACCAATACCTTTCTTCGGTGCTCATTGTTTATTATGAGACTTGTGCAATCGATTTTTTGTACTCATGAGTTCCGTTGTGTGCCGACCATGATTGAAAACAATAAGAGCGCTAACTTTCGGCTTCACCTAGTCTGAGGTCCGGCTCGGTTGACCCGATCGTGACAATCGCAGAGGTGCTCCCTTTACTCCCTAGCCGAACAATGGGGAACGTAGGGGTAAGCACAGGAGTCAGGCAACCCAGCTTGCAAATCGCTTAAGTCAATATGGTGCATACTGTGGCGTAATACACGAACAAGGAACGAAGCCGTACAAGTATAACCATATGCAAGAGGAAAAAGCTTCATGAAGGAAGCCCCCAAGTAAACGGGGTATTTGAATTTGCGCGTCACAAACAAAGTTTGGACAAGAAAATTTTTACAAGCAACTTTTTTCCAAAAAAGTATAATGCTTGGCTGAGCCGAACACAAGTTAAAAATTTAAAACTTTGAGCATGAAGACGACTTAGCTGGTTAATGTGTTCGGTATTGATGACGCGGTCCGAGCTTGATGCGGGACAAGGTTCCATCCCTGAGCCGGTCTCGAGGTGGCGGAGCAAAGAGCTCGGCACTCCGAAGTGGTGATATAGCACGGTCAATGCAGGACGGCAGGGCGATGCCGAAGTCCCCGACATGGGGTAATGAAGTGTTGACGAAGCCCCCCGTCCAGCCGAGGTGACGCCAAAGGATATAGTCCGGCTGGATCATTTTCCTGTACACAAAAAATAGTGCAAATCAGAGATAATAGTAATAATAATAAAAATAAAAAAAATCGTTGCATAACAAATAATTTATGCAAAGTGAGTAATAAAAAGAAATGTGTCCTGGCGCCGAAGTCAATGCAAGGCGGCGGCGTGATGCGGTAAAGGCATGGCAAGGCCTGAATTCACAGGTCGGTTCGAGTTCCGGATGCGGCGTTCGCCGGACTATGTACGGAAACTGACCGAACCACCATGCGACCATCATTAATGCAGCCACCATTTGATAGACCTGCGTACATATGACGGACAAACCAGAGTAATAATTCATTGGGAAAATGAACCCTAACAAGCAAAAAAAAAACTAGGATTAATAGCACCTGGCTTATATGTTGTAGCAATCCGAAGAAAGGTGATTCCCAAAATTGGGACTCGATCCGCACACCTATCGCCTGATGGGCGATAAGGCAACGGCATGGCGATGCTGGCAAAGGTTGGCTCGCCGAGGCAAAGCCCTCGGTCCAGCTAACGTGACGGAGCTGGTCGGCCAGCGATGCCGAAGTCTCCGGAGTAGGTTGATGAAGAGATGATGAAGCCCCCGGTCCAGCGATGCGGGTCGTGACGTGGTCGATGCCGGCTTGATGAAGTGACCGCGCGGTGAGGCAGGTGTGCCCGCTCTGTGTAATCCGCGGGGCGGCAATGTTGGTGACGATTTATCCTTCGCGATGCCGAACTATTGTTCGGCTGGCCGAGATGATGATCCGGAGAAATTGAGCTTGGCTCAACAAAGCGACGACGTGTCTAACGCAGGTCGGCCGCTGTGGAGTGATGTTGTGGGGCTGGTTTGACACCGGCGCGACAGTGAAGTTCGTATAGCAAGAATACTTTTAATACTACTGGGATGTGTGTGAGAATAAAACATAGCACCCCATACGAAAACTTCCTTCAAAAAGGATGTCCGAGATCCCGTTCATAAAGAAGATGAACTCGGGTCGGATTCGTTCTCGCGCAGAAAACAGATCCAGAAAGTGATGCACTAATCGGAACTTTCCCGGAGTTTGGACGGTCGGATCGAGCTGAATTTTTGGAAGGTGGTACATATGGGAATTGCGCAGCAAATCAACGGTTGGATCCTCCAAAGGACATCCCAGCTAGATGCTGGATACCACGCCCTAAACTCGTCCGGATTCTCGTCCAGATTCAACAGGGCTCTGGTATATCGGAGATTGCCGGAGATTCCTCCATTGGAACTCGACGAAATTTTTGTAGGGTTGTTGTAGACTTAATTCCGCATAATTCCACTAAAGTAATCGTTTAAGCGACAGTAGAGGAGGCGGTGGCGGCGGAAACAAGTTTGCTGTCCAGAAAAATAGCATGGACGCCTGAGGGAAATGTTGATGTTGAGCCCCCGAGCTCCATGGATGACTCCTCCATGATCTTGACAGAGATCGGTGTTGGTGTTGATGAAGGACTTCATCCGAACATGACGATCAGAGGTAGGGCGCAGTCCTCGGTCAAGCCAAGGTGACCAGTCGAGCTGGTGATGAAGAAGCCGACGTCGCAGTTGACCTGCAGTCGAGCCATTGATCCCTTCGCCGATCACACAGCGGAACTCTCAATGAAAGCACCAATGTCGGTGTCAAATCCGGCGGATCTCGGGTAGGGGGTCCCAAGTAGTGCGTCTTAGGATCAATGGTAACAGGAGGCAAGGGACACAATGTTTACCCAGGTTCGGGCCCTCTCGATGGAGGTAAAACCCTACTCCTTCTTGATTAATATTGACGATATGGGTAGTACAAGAGTTGATCTACCACGAGATCAAAGAGGCTAAACCCTAGAAGCTAGCCTATGGTATGATTGTTGTTTGTATATGTCTATCGACTAGCCTGGCCCCGGTATATATAATGCACCAAAGGCCTAGGATAACAAGAGTCCTAGCCGAATACGCCGGTGGGGGAGGAGTCCTTGTCTTGATCGCCAAGTCTTGTGGATTCTTCCTTGTATGCGGCAGCTGTGCAGACTGGCTCATGAGTATACGGCCATGGGGGTCCTCGGCCCAATCCAACTGATCGGGAGACGACGCATTGAGTACCCCCTAGTCCAGGACACCGTCAGCCGTCGTCACATACAGAGCTTTGCGGAATTATCACAAGTAGTGAAAAGGTACTGTGCGATGGAAATCACATGGAGGGCCCAGAAAAATCAACTAGAGCCCGCTGCCTTCAAGCAGTGTGTGGCCCGGACTAAGCGGACACGCCCTGGCAGGGTATCCGACTATCAGTCTATGGGTAGAAAAGATAAACCCTTCACAAAATATAGGTCCGTTCTTGACGAACTCCTTGACAAGCCCTGTCTGATACGTGCAACTCCAAGCACAAGCCTAACCCATAGCCTTCGAGCGTGTTGGGTACTTCGACAGGTGGCAAAGAGTGGTAAGCCATCCTCACCATTACCACTCCAAAGGAACACTCTTCGGAGAGGAGCGACTTTAATTTCCTCACGGTCTTCAAGACCTTTTCTTCAAACAATCGCCGAAAAAGAGGACTCCGTGACCTCGCCGAAATCCACCAAGTTACCGCACGGAGCCCATGGAGGCAATAACATTTACAACCGAAGACGAACCAAAGGCTCGGTTAGTCTGAGCACCGGCCGCCCTAGTACTGAACCCCATTGTGGATGGTTTTCGGCTCACCAAAGTGCTCATGGACGGCGGCAGTGGGCTGAACCTCGTCTATGATGACACGCTCGACAAAATGCAAATGGATAGATCGTGCATCGAGCAAAGTAACACCACCTTTCAAGGCATAATCCCCAGCCGAGAAGCACGATGCTCTGGGAGAATTAAGATGGATGTCGTATTCGGCACGCCCAAAAACTACAGGCCCAAAGAATTGCTCTTCCATGTGGTCCCCTTCAATAGTGGGTATCATGCTATCCTCGGCCGGGACGCTTTCTCCTGCTTTCAAGCTATAGCCATTACAGGTACATGAACCTTAAAATGCCCGGACCGATTGGAATCAACACAATCTCGAGCGATCCGGACAAAGCACTCCACGCTGAAAATAAAACTGCATCCCTGACCCTTGAGGCATTATCTGAAGCCCTAGCGGCCGAAGAACTAACCACCCTACGTTCCACGGTGGATAGGGACAATGTGATCCTCAATAAGAGATCTAAATCCACCTCTTTCAAGCCAGCTGAGGAAATAGTCAAATTTCAAGTACATTCGACGGACCCTAACAAGACAGCATCTATCGGATCACAGCTGGATCCGGTAGTTGATGCCGCTCTACACACATTCTTGCGTGAGAATTGGGACATTTTTGCCTCGCATCCTTCGGACATGCCCGACATCCCACGCAGGCTGGCTGAACACAGTCTCAATATAATCAAGGGGTTCAAACCCGTTAAGCAGACACTCCGGTGATTTTCCAAACCCAAGCGTCAAGCTATGGGAGAAGAGTTAGCCAAACTGCTGGGAGCCGGATTCATTAGGGAAATTAAACATTCAGATTGGCTAGCCAACTTGGTCATGGTACCAAAGAAGGACAAATCCTGGCGCATGTGTGTTGATTTCAATGACCTCAACAAGGCTTGCCCTAAAGACCCTTTCCCATTGCCATGCATTTCCAAATAATTGACGCAACCGCAAGACACGATTTTCTGTGTTTCCTTGATGCATATTCTAGATACCATCAGATTAAGATGAAGGAATTGGATCAAGACGGAACAACATTCATCACCACGTACGGCCCTTTCTACTTCAACACTATGCCATTCGGCTCAAAAACGCTGGGGCTACTTACCAACATATGATCCAGACCTGCTTGGAGAAACAAATCGGCAAAACAGTCGAAGCATACATTGACGACGTGGTCGTCAAGACAAAACACGTCAAAACACTGGTGGACAATCTTCGCCTTACCTTTGATAACCTCCGGACATACGACATACGGCTTAATCTGGAAAAATATGTCTTCAAAGTCCTAGCCGGAAAGTTGTTAGGGTTCATTGTCTCCCATAGAGGACCTGAAGCAAACCTAGCTAAGATCCGATCTTTATCTGAATTGGCTATACCAACAGACCTAAAGCAAGTCCAAAAACTAGTAGGGTGCATCGCGGCTTTAAGCAGCTTCATCTCCAAATTAGGAGAGAAAGCATTGCCGCTCTACAGGCTGCTACGATGCATTGATAACTTCAAATGGACGGACACTGCCACAGCCGGAGTAGAAGAAATCAAGACTCTACTCGCGAGCAACCCAATCCTGGCTGCCCCAGGCGTCGACGAGCCTATGTTATTATATATTTTGGCAGCTAACCAAGTGGTCAGTGTCGTACTCGTTGTCGAATGAGGGGAAGAGGGACATAAATTCCCCACACAAAAACCCTTCTATTATGCATCGGAGGTCCTCAAACCATGCAAATCCCGATACCCCCACTATCAAAACTTAGCCTATACGGTCTTCATGGCATCCCGGAAACTACGACACTACTTTCAAGACTGTTCGATCACAGTGGCGTCGGAAGTACCACTTAACGACATTATCAACAACAGGGACGCCACCGGCCGCATAGCCAAGTGGGCCATAAAACTTTTACCATTCGAAATAATAGAAAAGCCATGCCGGGGTATTAAATCCTAGGTGTTGGCCGACTTTGTCGTCGAATGGACGAAAGTCGAACTCCCTAAAGAGTACAGTTCATACTCCAACTGGATTATGTATTTTGACGGCTCCAAGATGCTAGCCGGACTAGGGGCTGGCGTAATCCTGACATCTCCCATTGGGGATATAGTCCAGTATGTATTACAAATCATGTATACAGACTCCAACAATGCAGCTGAATATGGGGCACTTCTACATGGTCTTCGTATGGCTGTCTCCATGGGTATTCAACGCCTTGAGGTGCGCAGGGACTCAAACCTCGCAATATCCCAGGTCAATGGAGAGTTCGATGCAAAGGACCCAAAAATGGCGGCATATCGAAATGTCGTATTAAAAATATCAGCTCGATTCGAGGGACTAGAATTTCATCATGTCGCTCGAGACAGTAACCAGGCAACCGACATCCTCGCTCGCATGGGTGCTTAGCGCGACCCGGTGTCACCTAACACTTTCGTGGAAAGGCTCTTCAAGCCATCCTTAGTGTGGCAGGGCAAGAGCGAAGACTCTAACGCAGACCTGGTCATGTCCTCAGCAGCCGAACATAGCGCTGATGTTGTCGGGGGTCCAGATATCGAGATAATACCCTATGCTCATGAGATCATGTCTATCATCGCTTCAAGGACCGCACCTTTCCTGGTCTACCTTAATAGGCAAGAGCTTCCCGATGATCAGAATGAAGCTCGTTGCATAGTTCGGCGCTCTAAAGCCTTCAAAGTGCATGAGGGAGAACTATACAAAAAGAGCACCACCAAAGTCCTTCAAAGGTGTATCTCCGAAGAGGAGGGAAGGAAACTCTTGGCAGAAAAACATGCTGGTCTGGGCGTTCATCACGCCGCAGCTCAGGCCCTCGTAAGCAACGCTTTTAGGTCTGGCTTTTTCTGGCCAACAGCCCGAGCTGATGCACAAGACCTTATCCAACATTGTGTGGGCTGTCAGCTTTTTGCCAATCAAAGTCATATGCCTCCCACCGCATTAAGAACAATCCCCATTACCAGACCCTTTGCGGCCTGGGGGCTTGATATGGTTGGTCCCCTTAAAGGGGGAAGTCACAAGAAGAAATATTTGCTGGTAATGGTAGATAAATTCACTAAATGGATCGAGGCCAAACTAGTAAAAACAGTTGAGGCAGGGCCAGTGATTGACTTTATATTCGGTGTGGTGTTGTTGGAAATATGCCCTAGAGGCAATAATAAAAGCATTATTATTATATTTCCTTGTTCATGATAATTGTCTTTATTCATGATATAATTGTGTTATCCGGAAATGTAATACATGTGTGAATAACAGACACCGACATGTCCCTAGTGAGCCTCTAGTTGACTAGCTCGTTGATCAACAGATAGTCATGGTTTCCTGACTATGGACACTGGATGTCATTGATAACGAGATCACATCATTAGGAGAATGATGTGATGGACAAGACCCAATCCTAAACATAGCACAAGATCATATAGTTCGTTTGCTAGAGTTTTCCAATGTCAAGTATCTTTTCCTTAGACCATGAGATCGTGTAACTCTCGGATACCGTAGGAGTGCTTTGGGTATGCCAAACGTCACAACGTAACTGGGTGACTATAAAGGTAGACTACGGGTATCTCCGAAAGTGTCTGTTGGGTGACATGGATCAAGACTGGGATTTGTCACTCCGTATGACGGAGAGGTATCACTGGGCCCACTCGGTAATGCATCATCATAATGAGCTCAGAGTGACCAAGTGTCTGGTCACGGAATCATGCATTACGGTACGAGTAAAGTGACTTGCCGGTAACGAGATTGAACGAGGTATTGGGATACCGACGATCGAGTCTCGGGCAAGTAACATATCGATAGACAAAGGGAATAGCGTACGGGGTTGATAGAATCCTCGACATCGTGGTTCATCCGATGAGATCATTGTGGAGCATGTGGGAGCCAACATGGGTATCCAGATCCCGCTGTTGGTTATTGACCGGAGAGTCGTCTCGGTCATGTCTGCTTGTCTCCCGAACCCGTAGGGTCTACACACTTAAGGTTCAGTTACGCTAGGGTTGTAGGGATATGTATATGCAGTAACCTGAATGTTGTTCGGAGTCCCGGATGAGATCCCGGACGTCACGAGGAGTTCCGGAATGGTCCGGAGGTAAAGATTTATATATGGGAAGTCCTGTTTCGGGCATCGGGACAAGTTTCGGGGTTATCGGTATTGTACCGGGACCACCGGAAGGGTCCCGGGGGTCCACCGGGTGGGTCCACCTGTCCCGGGGGGCCACATGGGCTGTAAGGGGGTGCGCCTTGGCCTAATGGGCCAAGGGCACCAGCCCCACATAGGCCCATGCGCCTAGGGTTTGAGGGGGAAAGAGTCCTAGGAGGGGAAGGCACCTCCTAGGTGCCTTGGGGGGGAGGGAAACCCCCCTTGGCCGCCGCACCCCCTAGGAGATTGGATCTCCTAGGGCCGGCCACCCCCCTTGGCACCCCTATATATAGTGGGGGAGAGGAGGGACTTCATACCTGAACGCCTTGGCCTTTGGTTGCCTCCTTCTCCCTCCCCAACACCTCCTCCACCTCCATAGTGCTTAGCGAAGCTCTGCCGGAGTACTGCAGCTCCATCAACACCACGCCGTCGTGCTGCTGCTGGTGCCATCTCCCTCAACCTCTCCTCCCTCCCTTGCTGGATCAAGAAGGAGGAGACGTGGCTGTTCCGTACGTGTGTTGAACGCGGAGGTGCCGTCCGTTCGGCGCTGGTCATCGGTGATTTGGATCACGTCGAGTACGACTACATCATCACCGTTCTTTTGAACGCTTCCGCTCGCGATCTACAAAGGTATGTAGATGCATCTAATCACTCGTTGCTAGATGAACTCCTAGATGATCTTGGTGAAACGAGTAGGAAAATTTTTGTTTTCTGCAACGTTCCCCAACAGTGGCATCATGAGCTAGGTCTATGCGTAGTTCTTCTTGCGCGAGTAGAACACAATTTGTTGTGGGCGTAGATTTGTCAACTTTCTTGCCGTTACTAGTCCTTTCTTGCTTCAGCGGTATTGTGGGATGAAGCGGCCCGGACCAACCTTACACGTACGCTTACGTGAGACCGGTTCCACCGACTAACATGCACTAGTTGCATAAGGTGGCTGGCGGGTGTCTGTCTCTCCTACTTTAGTTGGAGCGGAATCGATGAACAGGGTCCTTATGAAGGGTAAATAGAAGTTGACAAATCACGTTGTGGCTTTAACGTAGGTAAGAAAACGTTCTTGCTAGAACCCTAATTCAGCCACGTAAAACTTGCAACAACAATTAGAGGACGTCTAACTTGTTTTTGCAGCAAGTGGTTTGTGATATGATATGGCCAAAGTTGTGATGAATGATGAATGATCTATATGTGATGTATGAGATGTTCATGCTATTGTAATAGGATTCACGACTTGCATGTCGATGAGTATGACAACCGGCAGGAGCCATAGGAGTTGTCTTTATTCTTTTAATGACCTGCGTGTCATCAAGAAACGCCATGTAAATTACTTTACTTTATTGCTAAACGCGTTAGCCATAGTAGTAGAAGTAATAGTTGGCGAGCAACTTCATGGAGACACGATGATGGAGATCATGATGATGGAGATCATGGTGTCAAGCCGGTGACAAGATGATCATGGAGCCCCAAGATGGAGATCAAAGGAGCTATGTGATATTGGCCATATCATGTCACGTTTATTATTTGATTGCATGTGATGTTTATCATGTTTTGCATCTTGTTTACTTAGAACGACGGTAGTAAATAAGATGATCCCTCACAATAAATTCAAGAAGTGTTCCCCCTAACTGTGCACCGTTGCGACAGTTCGCTGTTTCAAAACACCACGTGATGATCGGGTGTTTTATTCAGACGTTCACATACAACGGGTGTAAGACAGATTTACACATGCAAACACTTAGGTTGACTTGACGAGCCTAGCATGTACAGACATGGCCTCGGAACACAGAAGACCGAAAGGTCGAGCATGAGTCGTATAGAAGATACGATCAACATGAAGATGTTCACCGATGTTGACTAGTCCGTCTCACGTGATGATCGGACACGGTCTAGTTTAACTCGGATCATGTAATACTTAGATGACTAGAGGGATGTCTAATCTAAGTGGGAGTTCACTAATAATTTGATTAGTTGAACTTAATTATCATGAACTTAGTCTAAAATCTTTGCAATATGTCTTGTAGATCAAATGGCCAACGTAGTCCTCAACTTCAACGCGTTCCTAGAGAAAACTAAGCTGAAAGACGATGGCAGCAACTATACGGACTGGGTCCGGAACCTGAGGATCATCCTCATAGCTGCCAAGAAAGATTATGTCCTACAAGCACCGCTTGGTGACGCACCCGTTCTCCCTGCAGAACAAGATGTTATGAACGCTTGGCAGGCACGTTTCGATGACTACTCCCTCGTTCAGTGCGGCATGCTTTACAGCCTAGAGCCGGGGCTCCAAAAGCGTTTTGAGAGACATGGAGCATATGAGATGTTCGAAGAGCTGAAAATGGTTTTCCAAGCTCATGCCCGGGTCGAGAGATATGAAGTCTCCGACAAATTCTTCAGCTGTAAGATGGAGGAAAACAGTTCTGTCAGTGAGCACATACTCACTATGTCTGGGTTGCATAACCGCTTGACTCAGCTGGGAGTTAATCTCCCGGATGATGCGGTCATTGACAGAATCCTCCAGTCGCTTCCACCAAGCTACAAGAGCTTTGTGATGAACTTCAATATGCAGGGGATGGAAAAGACCATTCCTGAAGTATTTGCTATGCTGAAATCAGCAGAGGTAGAAGTCAGGAAGGAACATCAAGTGTTGATGGTCAATAAAACCACTAAGTTCAAGAAAGGCAAGGGTAAAAAGAACTTCAAGAAGGACGGCAAGGAGGTTGCCGCGCCCGGCAAGCAAGCTGCCGGGAAGAAGCCAAAGAATGGACCCAAGCCCGAGACTGAGTGCTTTTATTGCAAGGGAAGCGGTCACTGGAAGCGGAACTGCCCTAAGTACTTAGCGGATAAGAAGGCCGGCAAAACAAAAGGTATATGTGATATACATGTAATTGATGTGTACCTTACTAGTGCCCGTAGTGGCTCCTGGGTATTTGATACCGGTGCAGTTGCTCACATTTGTAACTCAAAGCAGGGGCTGCGGAATAAGCGGAAACTGGCAAAGGACGAGGTGACGATGCGCGTCGGGAATGGTTCCAAGGTCAATGTGATCGCCGTCGGCACGCTACCTCTGCATCTCCCTTCGGGATTAGTTTTAAACCTTAATAATTGTTATTTAGTGCCAGCTTTGAGCATGAACATTGTATCGGGATCTCGTTTAATTCGAGATGGCTACTCTTTTAAATCTGAGAATAATGGTTGTTCCATTTTTATGAGAGATATGTTTTATGGTCATGCTCCTATGGTGAATGGTTTATTCTTTATGAATCTCGAACGTGATGCTACACATGTTCATAATGTGAGTACCAAAAGAAGTAAGGTTGATAATGATAGTCCCACATACCTGTGGCACTGCCGCCTTGGTCACATAGGTGTCAAACGCATGAAGAAGCTCCATGCTGATGGACTTTTAGAGTCTCTTGATTATGAATCATTTGACACGTGCGAACCATGCCTTATGGGTAAAATGACCAAGACTCCGTTCTCAGGAACAATGGAGCGAGCAACCGACTTATTGGAAATCATACATACTGATGTGTGCGGTCCGATGAGTGTTGAGGCTCGCGGTGGCTATCGTTATGTTCTCACCCTCACTGATGATTTAAGTAGGTATGGGTATATCTACTTAATGAAACACAAGTCTGAAACCTTTGAAAAGTTCAAGGAATTTCAGAGTGAGGTTGAAAATCAACGTGACAGGAAAATCAAGTTTCTACGATCAGATCGTGGAGGAGAATACTTGAGTCACGAGTTTGGGGCACACTTAAGAAAATGTGGAATAGTTTCACAACTCACGCCGCCTGGAACACCTCAGCGTAATGGTGTGTCCGAACGTCGTAATCGCACTCTGTTAGATATGGTGCGATCTATGATGTCTCTTACCGATTTACCGCTTTCTTTTTGGGGCTATGCTTTAGAGACTGCCGCATTCACTTTAAATAGGGCTCCGTCGAAATCCGTTGAGACGACACCGTATGAATTATGGTTTGGGAAGAAACCTAAGCTGTCGTTTCTAAAAGTTTGGGGATGCGATGCTTATGTCAAGAAACTTCAACCTGAAAAGCTCGAACCCAAGTCGGAAAAATGCGTCTTCATAGGATACCCAAAAGAAACTATTGGGTACACCTTCTACCTCAGATCCGAAGGCAAGATCTTTGTTGCCAAGAATGGGTCCTTTCTGGAGAAAGAGTTTCTCTCGAAAGAAGTAAGTGGGAGGAAAGTAGAGCTTGATGAAGTATTACCTCTTGAACCGGAAAATGGCGCAACTCAAGAAAATGTTCCTGAGGTGCCAGCACCGACTAGAGAGGAAGTTAATGATAATGATCAAGATACTTCTGATCAAGCTCCTACTGAAATTCGAAGGTCCACAAGGACACGTTCCGCACCAGAGTGGTACGGCAACCCTGTCTTGGAAATCATGTTGTTAGACAACGGTGAACCTTCGAACTATGAAGAAGCGATGGCGGGCCCGGATTCCGACAAATGGCTGGAAGCCATGAAATCCGAGATAGGATCCATGTATGAAAACAAAGTATGGACTTTGACTGACTTGCCCGTTGAGCGGCGAGCCATAGAAAATAAATGGATCTTTAAGAGGAAGACAGACGCGGATGGTAATGTGACCATCTATAAAGCTCGGCTTGTCGCTAAGGGTTATCGACAAGTTCAAGGGGTTGACTACGATGAGACTTTCTCACCGGTAGCGAAGCTGAAGTCCGTCCGAATCATGTTAGCAATTGCCGCATTCTATGATTACGAAATATGGCAAATGGACGTCAAAACGGCATTCCTTAATGGTTTCCTTAAGGAAGAATTGTATATGATGCAGCCGGAAGGTTTTGTCGATCCTAAGAATGCTGACAAAGTGTGCAAGCTCCAACGCTCGATTTATGGGCTGGTGCAAGCATCTCGGAGTTGGAACATTCGCTTTGATGAGATGATCAAAGCGTTTGGGTTTACACAGACTTATGGAGAAGCCTGCGTTTACAAGAAAGTGAGTGGGAGCTCTGTAGCATTTCTCATATTATATGTAGATGACATACTTTTGATGGGAAATGATATAGAACTCTTGGACAGCATCAAGGCCTACTTGAATAAAAGTTTTTCAATGAAGGACCTTGGAGAAGCTGCTTATATATTAGGCATCAAAATCTATAGAGATAGATCAAGACGCCTCATAGGTCTTTCACAAAGCACATACCTTGATAAGATATTGAAGAAGTTCAATATGGATCAATCCAAGAAGGGGTTCTTGCCTGTGTTACAAGGTATGAAATTGAGCTCAGCTCAATGTCCGACCACGGCAGAAGATATAGAAGAGATGAGCGTCATCCCCTATGCCTCAGCCATAGGTTCTATTATGTATGCCATGCTGTGTACCAGACCTGATGTTAACCTTGCCGTCAGTTTGGTAGGAAGGTACCAAAGTAATCCCGGCAAGGAACACTGGACAGCGGTCAAGAATATCCTGAAGTACCTGAAAAGGACTAAGGAAATGTTTCTCGTTTATGGAGGTGACGAAGAGCTCGTCGTAAAGGGTTACGTCGACGCTAGCTTCGACACAGATCTGGATGACTCTAAGTCACAAACCGGATACGTGTATATTTTGAATGGTGGGGCAGTAAGCTGGTGCAGTTGCAAGCAAAGCGTCGTGGCGGGATCTACATGTGAAGCGGAGTACATGGCAGCCTCGGAGGCAGCACATGAAGCAATATGGGTGAAGGAGTTCATCACCGACCTAGGAGTCATACCCAATGCGTCGGGGCCGATCAAGCTCTTCTGTGACAACACTGGAGCTATTGCACTTGCCAAGGAGCCCAGGTTTCACAAGAAGACAAGGCACATCAAGCGTCGCTTCAACTCCATTCGTGAAAATGTTCAAGATGGAGACATAGAGATTTGTAAAGTACATACGGACCTGAATGTAGCAGATCCGTTGACTAAACCTCTCCCTAGAGCAAAACATGATCAACACCAGAATTCCATGGGTGTTCGATTCATCACAATGTAACTAGATTATTGACTCTAGTGCAAGTGGGAGACTGTTGGAAATATGCCCTAGAGGCAATAATAAAAGCATTATTATTATATTTCCTTGTTCATGATAATTGTCTTTATTCATGCTATAATTGTGTTATCCGGAAATCGTAATACATGTGTGAATAACAGACACCGACATGTCCCTAGTGAGCCTCTAGTTGACTAGCTCGTTGATCAACAGATAGTCATGGTTTCCTGACTATGGACACTGGATGTCATTGATAACGAGATCACATCATTAGGAGAATGATGTGATGGACAAGACCCAATCCTAAACATAGCACAAGATCGTATAGTTCGTTTGCTAGAGTTTTCCAATGTCAAGTATCTTTTCCTTAGACCATGAGATCGTGTAACTCCCGGATACCGTAGGAGTGCTTTGGGTATGCCAAACGTCACAACGTAACTGGGTGACTATAAAGGTAGACTACGGGTATCTCCGAAAGTGTCTGTTGGGTGACATGGATCAAGACTGGGATTTGTCACTCCGTATGACGGAGAGGTATCACTGGGCCCACTCGGTAATGCATCATCATAATGAGCTCAGAGTGACCAAGTGTCTGGTCACGGGATCATGCATTACGGTACGAGTAAAGTGACTTGCCGGTAACGAGATTGAACGAGGTATTGGGATACCGACGATCGAATCTCGGGCAAGTAACATATCGATAGACAAAGGGAATAGCGTACGGGGTTGATAGAATCCTCGACATCGTGGTTCATCCGATGAGATCATCGTGGAGCATGTGGGAGCCAACATGGGTATCCAGATCCCGCTGTTGGTTATTGACCGGAGAGTCGTCTCGGTCATGTCTGCTTGTCTCCCGAACCCGTAGGGTCTACACACTTAAGGTTCAGTTACGCTAGGGTTGTAGGGATATGTATATGCAGTAACCCGAATGTTGTTCGGAGTCCCGGATGAGATCCCGGACGTCACGAGGAGTTCCGGAATGGTCCGGAGGTAAAGATTTATATATGGGAAGTCCTGTTTCGGGCATCGGGACAAGTTTCGGGGTTATCGGTATTGTACCGGGACCACCGGAAGGGTCCCGGGGGTCCACCGGGTGGGTCCACCTGTCCCGGGGGGCCACATGGGCTGTAAGGGGGTGCGCCTTGGCCTAATGGGCCAAGGGCACCAGCCCCACATAGGCCCATGCGCCTAGGGTTTGAGGGGGAAAGAGTCCTAGGAGGGGAAGGCACCTCCTAGGTGCCTTGGGGGGGAGGGAAACCCCCCTTGGCCGCCGCACCCCCTAGGAGATTGGATCTCCTAGGGCCGGCCAACCCCCCTTGGCCCTCCTATATATAGTGGGGGAGAGGAGGGACTTCATACCTGAACGCCTTGGCCTTTGGTTGCCTCCTTCTCCCTCCCCAACACCTCCTCCACCTCCATAGTGCTTAGCGAAGCTCTGCCGGAGTACTGCAGCTCCATCAACACCACGCCGTCGTGCTGCTGCTGGTGCCATCTCCCTCAACCTCTCCTCCCTCCCTTGCTGGATCAAGAAGGAGGAGACGTGGCTGTTTCGTACGTGTGTTGAACGCGGAGGTGCCGTCCGTTCGGCGCTGGTCATCGGTGATTTGGATCACGTCGAGTACGACTACATCATCACCATTCTTTTGAACACGATCTACAAAGGTATGTAGATGCATCTAATCACTCGTTGCTAGATGAACTCCTAGATGATCTTGGTGAAACGAGTAGGAAAATTTTTGTTTTCTGCAACGTTCCCCAACAGGTGCACCATTATGGTGTCCCGCATAGTATCATCACTGATAATGGCTCCAATTTTACAGATGATGGGGTGAAAACCTGGTGCGCTAAGTTGGGCATTAAAATCGACTATGCATCTATATACTACCCTCAAAAAATGGCCAAGTTGAACGAGCCAACAGTCTGATTATGAGCGGCATTAAGCCTAGACTAGTGCGCTCCTTACGAGAATCAGACAAGCACTGGGTTGAGGAACTTGATTCCGTACTCTGGGGGCTCTGGACCACACCCAATCGAACGACCGGATATACACCCTTCTTCATGGTGTACGGCGCATAGACTGTATTGCTCTACGATATTATTCATGACTCACCTCGAGTGCGCATGTATGAAGAGCGAGAAACTGAATTAGATCGGCAAAATGACCTAGATGGACTCGAAGACGAGCACGGCGTTCCAAAGGCTCGTTCTGCATTTTATCAATAGCAGGCCCAGAGTTACCAAAGCAGAGAAGTGCAGGCTAAGGCATACAATGTCGAGAACTTGTTTTAGGCCTCCCGAAAAAGAAAAAGGACAAGCTCAAACCCAAATGGCAGGGCCCTTTCATCATAGAAGAAGTCCTTGTTGGAGGAGCCTATCACCTTTGCAATGCAGCGGATAACCGCCTTGAGCCGAACCCATGGAACACTACCCGGCTCCGAAGATTCTACGCATAGTTTCGCCTCTTTATTTCCCATTTTTAAGTTTTTTTCCTTTCTCTTTTCTTTCGTTTTTTCATCTTTTATGTCCAATGTATGTTCGGATCAACCACACTATTAGGGGTACACATCCTTAAATGTATACACCTCCATACATGGGGGCTTCTTTAACAAAGCATATTATTAAAAGCTTACAGCTTTCATTGTCTACGTTGATTGTTTTTATACAATTCTTTGCCATCATATGCACCTCTATACCTTAAGTTTTTGCCAAGCTGGGTTGCCTCGCTCCTGTGTTTATACCCTATGTTCCCAATTGTTCGGCTAGGGTGTAAAGGGAGCACCTCTGCGATTGTTTACAACAGGGTTATCTGAATCTGTATCTCAGACAGGTGAAGACGAAAGCTAGCGTTCTTAAGGAATACTTGGTCGGCAAATATACGACGGACTGCTTTGGCAATAAATATGAAATCGGCTACCCATAATCCGCATACAAGCCTAGGCATGCATGATCCCTGATGTCGACCCAAGGAAAGGAACCCTTAACAGAACTATTTTTCTTGGAAGATGTTTCTTACGTTAAGCAGTAATATAACATAACTCCCCGAAAACATTTTTTCTATTCGAGCAATATGACCGGATTGCCTGTTTTCCGCAGATACTAAATGTTTTCTATTCAACATAGTATACGGAAACATTCCAACTTCTTGGTTTGGAGGTGGAAGTCGAAGGTCCGCGATGACAAAATTTCATATAAGTTTGGCCGGAGATAAGTTCGGTTATAAAGTACATGGATACATAGAATCGAACACCTACTCTCTTTCTATGCCATCTATAAGGCTATCTAACTTACAATCTTCTTGCGAATACTTTGCCGCTATCATTACTTGGTCATATACCAAGTTTACAGGAATTTCCTTCCCGTTTGGTCCCTAGGGTCCAACTCGGGCCATATGATTCAGATCAAGGCTGGTGTAGCGCGTCTTCACCATGGCCCATGCTTCTCGCGCACCTTCCCGGCATGCGGACATCTTCCATAGCTCGAAGCGACGCCGAGCACATTTGAACAGGTCCACCAACCCCTCCATAGTTTCTGGAGGGGCATCGGATGGCCATAAGGCTTTGGCCATATTCTTCATGGCTTTCCGGGCACGCTCATGCAACTTCGACGGTTCTTTTAGAATGTCGCTTTGAAGCCCGGACACTTCCTCTTCATGGTGGCCGGTTAACAAACCTGCACGAACCATATTTTAACATTCCATACTATATGCTTTTATCAGCACTCCGGAGGGTTCTAGGGTTTTACCAAATATACCTCCCTTTAGTTTTTGGTTTTCCTGTTGCACATCCAAGAGTTGAGCCTTTAGGCTCCTTATTTCTTCGGCTTGCTTCTGCACTTCCTCTTCCAACTTTTTATCCTTACCCCCAGTCATTCGGGCACTCTTCATTTCTTAAAGCTTTGTGACAGCAACTTTTAGCTGTGTCCGGCTTGTTTCGAGCTCCTGGGACAATATGTTGTTCTTCTCCTTGAGACCCTGCGGTCATAAACGATCCTCAAATCGGTTAGTTCCACCGCTTTAAGTCTCGGGGGCTACTGCTATCTATCTATTAAGTTTACATAGTTTTTTTGCCTATATATCTTTTGATAACAGGCGAGCAACTCCTGTGAGTCCCTCCCGTGCAGCTCGAATGTATGCACCCATGGTGCTAAGGGCGGTAAATTCTTGCTCCTTTAAGGCAGGGTTGCGAAGGGATTCTTTTAAGTGTCGATGATTCATCGCACTTTCCACTTCGGAATTAGTGAATGACACATCATCCAGCTCTTCATGAGGCGGATGAGACTGCGCCGCACCAACATGCACCCCGTCCTAGTTGACGTCTCCAGCACCGGATTGGCTGCGGCTTGGCTGGACGGGATCTTGTTTATGGTCCTCCGTATACTCCTCCTGAGATGATAGAAGGAGGATAAAAATGACAATTTGGTTTCACGCCCAAGTATGAAACAAGGGATATACCTTTTGTGGGTGACGGGGCAGGCTCAGTAGCACTCCCGGTCTCCTTTTGCTTTGCGCATCCACTCCGTGAAGGTGTTGACCTTCTTTTGGTCACATGTCCTTGGGTATGGCTTGTTGAGCGCCAATCCTGCGAAACACGGTCCAGTGCGGAGGGTAAGATGTGAGCGGAAGTATCTCTCTTTTTAAAGCAATTTCCGAACACTTAACTTGACGAAGGGGTAGAGATCGAGGTAATCGGCCACAATGGCTACTTCCGAGCCATCAAGGTTCGCCTGATAGTAAACTCCATCTCCGAATTGTACAAATATATCCGGATCTTCATGGAATCCCAGGTCTTCATTGCGAGCATGATCCTCTAGCTGGGGGGGCAATAGATGTTCCAAACCACCTTCCTCCATGATTGTTTCAAAGCAAGCAGAGTATTCGGTCAGTGCGTGCCATTGATAAAGAAAAAATATTAAATGACTAACTTACCCATTCGATGGGGTTGTTCATAGAAAAACCTTCCCGACAATTTAAACGGGCGAAGTCTTCTTCTTCCCCTTTATAGAGGTCGAACAGCATGGCGGCCAGTGCGGCTTGGTTAGCCAGACCCTCTCGCCTATATCGAGACGTGTCGTCCTCCCTGTTGTAGTTCCATAGAGGAGCTACTCTGGATTGAAGAGGCTGGATGCATCGCTTTATCGCACTAGCCATAACTTCGACGATCAGAGTCCGAAATGGGTCAATAGCCTCACCTTACTAGCCAGTCTCATCACCTCCACACTATCCTCTTACCCAGGGGACTTGGGGCGCCATCTTAGTAACTTCTTCAGGGGAGCGCTGGAGAATTCGAGCAGTCCATGCCGAAATGGGTCCGAAAGAGGAAAATCCTCAATATAGAACCATTCTGAAGTCCATTCTTCGGACCCCTTCTTTGGAATATCAATGGGGTAACCGGATCCGGCTATGCGCCATACTTCAGCGCCACCCACTTCAAATATAGACCCACCGCCCTGATGGCGGGGGACGAGGCAGAGAACTTTCTCCATAGTTTGAAATGAGCCTTGTAGCCTAAAAACAATTCGCATAAAGCGACAAAACCAAAGATGTGTAGGATGGAACCTGGCGTGAGGTTGTGCAGCTGGATCCCGTAGTACCCCAATAGACCCCTGAGGAAGGGGTGGATCGGGAATCCTACGCCCCTCAGAAGGAATGAGATGAAGCACACCCACTCCCCTTGGCTGGGATTGGGGAAATTCTCCACCAATGCACCATCGCCCGTAGAAGCCAATCCTGCCCATACGGAGACTTAGATCCGCAAGGGGGGGTATCCTTGTGTCTGGAGACGACTAAGCTGAAGATGAGATACAGAACAACTTTGCCAATCCCCCTCTTGCAGGTCGTGAGGACGCGAGGAGGAGCCAGGGGCGCTAGCCATGACTTGAGCTTTTTCATGGTTTGCACCTTTGCTCTTTGGGTGATGTGGGATGGCGTTTGGGGATCTAACCTCCTTATATAGACGCCACTCGTTCCTATTAAAGGGTTAAAATGTAAAAAGGGCTATGGACCATTCGCATTCGCTCAAACACGTGGAAATCGAGGCAACGACAGGAAGAAATCATAAATACTGGACACAGAAGCCGATGCCGGACTATCATCAATTCATATTATGTTGAATAACCCGCCTTGCAAGCCGATGACTCAAGTCCGCACACAAATATCGTCGTTGAAGGCAAGTTCGGGGGCTAGTGATGCTCCAAGTAGCGCTGGTTTTGTGCTCACTAGTAGCGCGGGTAGGCGCGCTACTAATAAGGCGCTATAGCTATTGCTTAGCAGTAGCGCGTGCCTGCCCGCGCTACTGCTAGGACAAATAGCTGCAGCGTTTGTTCGGTACCACGCTACTGCTAAGGTAACTACTTGCAGCGTGTTTTCTGTCCATCGCTACTAGTACTTTTTTTTATTTTTTTATTTTTAGTGTATTTATGCACCATCGTACAAATATTGGTACAATACCAGTTATGAGGTTTACATCATTATGTCCATAACAGTGTGTCAAATGAAGGTGGATTAGGTTCAAGTGGAGGAAATATGTGGTGCATGTCAAAAGTATACTACTAATCCAAACTTGATCTAGTTTGGACTAGTAGTACTTTCGATGTGCACCACATGTTGCCTCCACTTGAATCTAATCCGCCAGCACAAGCTATTTAATCATCATCATAGTCATTACCACCAACAATATTTATTTCTGTCTCAAAAAAACAGTATTTATTTAATCACCACTAACACTAGCTAATAATAATCATCATAGTCATTACCATCAACACTAGCTATTTTATCATCATAGTAATATAGTGTAGCACATCATCATCCTCAAACTCATTTCTAGCTAGCTAATCACTCCTGCTGCTCTCTCTTAGGTAAAATAACATAAAACATGTATAGCTCTCCTCCTTGATCAAGCTGGAGCTTGCAGATGAACCTGTCTCCTAATCGTGGGTAGCACATCTGTTTGCTGCCCCCTAGTACTTCTCTGCGCTCCCCCATCACATATTTGGTCCAGTCTTGCATTATTAAGCATCCGTCGCTAATCTTGAATGCACTAAAGTAATCTGTAGGATATCTTGGCCATAAGCTGATAATACTCATGGTACCTTTAGTCTCGATCCCATAAGGCACAACATTCATCAGGAGTCCCTGTTGAAGAACATCATATGTTAACATACTTAGCAATGAAGTTTAGTTTCAAAAATAATGTATGGAAAAGATGCACTGATGACAAATAGTAAAAATCTTATCATCCTTCCTAAATAGATGTGACCGTAGTTCATTAGAACACTATTGGTCGCACATTTTCAGTACTAACATTTCTAAATGCAGGAAAAAAATTTGTCTTGACAGTATCAAGATCCTCAAGCCATGAAACATAATGACTGAGCTCCTCGCAGTTGAGTTCATCCCCAGGACGGTATACGGTCCTGTCTACCAAGCGATGGACATGTTTGCTTGCACCGAAATAAGCTGACAATACAAATTAGTTGTCAACTATTTTTCAATAAACAATATCAAAGACATAAATATGGTTGAGAAACTTACATAATGGTATAACTGGAGGCGTCTGCACATCGACTCAGATGTCGGTATTACCTTCAATATCATCTTCCGGACGAATATCAAAGGTGATAACCATATCAGGCTCAAATGCATAAGTCTTGCATAGTGCTCGCCATGTTTTGCATCCAAAATAGGTTTAATCGTCTGAATTGTACAATTTTGCATGGAAAATATAACCATGCTCGGTCTTCAAGTAAACTTTCTTTTCCTCCATATTATGACTGAAACATATCTTATCCAATACAAAAACTCTTGCATGGCAGGGGATACGCTAGTAGAATAGTAAAAAAATATAAGTGGAAGCAAATGAAGCAGATGTCATGCTTAATTACGAAAAAAGACTTGTCGTTGTGACTTACTGTATCCACTTCGAAGTTCTCGTCCAGCTTGATGCTGAAGCGCCTATCATCATCTAGGAAGATTCCGTCGCACATGCCGCGCTCGTCTTCGCAGTATTTGCAAATACCGAAATCCTTTTCGTCGTCGGACATTTCCTATGTTCATAGTTAAAACATTAATTGAAAATCGATCGAAGACAACTACCAAGATACTCAACACACAAATCCGGGGCCCTCGATATTTCCTACATATTCTGGCACAAGTAATGCCAAAATTGATGGAAAAATCTGGCATGACCTTTGCTAAAATAGGACATATCGAGCGCCTGAAATTTGCCGGAACGGAAATGAATCAACACTCCGGCAAAACATAGGCCACTCGGAGGTGTAACCTGCAAACATGACGGGCCACTTGGATATTGAGCAACACAAGATATACATTTCAAAATATCTTATAGGACTCAAATTAGCATGCATTCAATAAGCAAAAGTAAATCATCTCATATGTCCGTACATCGTCGAATATTATCACTAATACATCACGAATAGTGTCATACATATAACATCACTAATACAACTAAAACCCTAGCACACGACGGGTATCGACGCGGGCGGTGGACACCCACAGAGAAGGAACCATCACGGGATCATAGCTCCAATGAGATCCCCGGAGAACCTGCCAGGTATTGGAGAATGGCCTGTGCTCCAACGCAAACAAGTAGCGACGGACGTGCGCGTCCGTCTCACTGACACGGTGGCGCACGACCTCCATGGAGTCCTCGAGCCTCTGGATCGTCACTGGCCCACGCGACCGCCACCAAAGAAGGTTCGGGTCAACGACAGGCTGGCTCCTCACCAACCTGCGCCCCCCGATAGGTAGCGCCTCCCAGTACCACCCCGGCGGAGCCCAGTCCCGGACATGGCCGATCTGGTCAAGCAGGTGTCGTCCTCCGCCGACTCGACGACGAGGATGCGGGATAAGCATCGTCCACGTCGAGGCGGGAAAATTTTCTTTAACTAAAAAATAGAAACAAGTTCTTACTAACTAGTTCTATTAATTCAACTAGTTCTTACTAAAAATAAACTTACTATAAATAAAAATATTCTAGTACCTAATTAGTACCTAGTTCTTAATATGCAACTAAAATAAACTTACTATAAATAAAAATAAACTTAATATGCAACTAAAATATAAAGAAACTCTAGGCAGAGGTAGGGGAGAGGGAGGAGCGGGCGTGCTCACCTTGGGTGCCTGCGACGAGGGAGGGGCAGGGCGGCGTCGAGGTCAGGGTCGGGGCTCGGGCGCGCGGCGGATGGCGACCGGCGTCGAGGTCGGGGTCGGGGCGGCGTCCGGGGCGGAGTTGAGATCGGGGGTGGGGGCGGCGTTGAATCTGGGGTCGGGGCGGCGTCCGGGGCGGCGTTGTGGTCGGAGGTGGGGGCGGCGTTGAGGTCGGGGGTCAGGGCGGCGTAGAGGGTGTGGAGAGCGCGTGGCGGCCGACGGGCGACGGCGGCGGCGAGAGTGGAGAGAGTTGGATTTGTGGGAAGTGGCGTGGGGAAGGATGAACCCCGTGGTTAAGTCAGAAGTAGCAGTAGCGCGTTCCAGGAAAAGCGCTGCTGCTATCTTAGCTACAGCGTGTTCTCTGATACACGCTAGTGCTACTCCTTTCTCTTTTTTCCTCTTTTTCATTTAGTTTTCTTCACATTTTATTTGTTTCCTTTCACCTTATTCTATTTCTTTCATTTTCAATTACCTTTCCATTTTCTTTCCATTTAATTTTATAACCTTTAGCAGCAGCGAGTTTATATTAAAACGCGCTGCTACAAACAACGTAGCGGTAGCGCATTTTGTCATAGATCGCTACTACTATGTGTAGCCTATGGGCTAAGCCGTGGGAATTTTAGTAGTAACGTGTGTACAGCAAGACGCGCTACTGCTAGATCTTTATCTGCAGCGCGGTTTCCTCAGGCGCGCTACTGCTAATTAGCACCAGCGTTCTTTTTTGACCCACGCTACTACTAAAGTTCTATGTATAAGGTTTTCCCTAGTAGTGCGTGCTTACCCGAGGAAGCTCTCTGGCAGCTTAAGTTTAGGCCTTATAAATCCGGTTGCCTAGTTTTCTGGTCAAGCCGCCTCAGGGTGCCGACATCTCAGATAATTAGTTGACCATGAAATTATTTTAGAGGTAGAAGTCGACGCCCGGCTAACTAAGCCCTTAACGTCATGATTGAAGCAATAAAATAATTAAAGGACAAATTTTGCTTTGCCCATTATAAACAAAAGTAGCTTGTCGAACTTTAAATGTTTATAAACTTTTCTCCTTCCCTTCTGGACCCCTAGGGTAGACCACGGTGATTGATCGATTGATCAGACCCGGACAATAGGCCTATATCATCCCCCAAGATTGGTGGGCGCCCTCTCGAGAAGAAGAATGACAAAATATCCCATTAAGTTGGTTACATGACTTGACTTTAAGCACATCCATCACAAATTTAACTAAGTCATCAGTATTACTTGATACTTGTGGGCTGCGTAGGGATTTCTCCGAAGAGGCCGATGATGCACCTGTTACAGCACTTGCACACAAAATAACAAATACTTGCACCCAACGCGAACAAGGAGTTGTCAATACCTTGGCGGTTAATTGCAAGGATCAAATCTTGTATAGGTATATACATAAATAAAATAAAATAAAGAAATTTGCAGCAAGGTATTTTTGGTTTTTGGTATATGCTGAAAATAGACCCGGGGGCCATAGTTTTTACTAGAGGCTTCTCTCTTGAAAATAGCATACGATGGATAAACAAATTACTATTGGGCAATTGATAGAAAAGCGAATAATCATGACGATATCTAAGGCAATGATCATGTAAATAGGCATCATATCTGAGACAAGTACACCAAAACGATTCTGCATCTACTACTATTACTCCACACATCGACCGCTATCCAGCATGCATATAGAGTATTAAGTTCATAAAAAACGGAGTAATGCCTTAAGCAAGATGACATGATGTAGACAAAGTAAACTCACACATGAATAAACCCATCTTTTTATCCTTAATAGGGATACAATACGTGTCATGTCCCTTTCTCTCACTAGGATTGAGCACCGCAAGATCGAACCCATTACAAAGCACCTCTCCCATTGCAAGAAAAATTAATGTAGTTGGCCAAACAAAATCAATAGATTAGAGACAAATACGAAGCTATAATAATCATGCATAAAAGAGTTCATAGAAGACTCAAATAATATTCATAGATAATCTGATCATAAACTCACAATTGATCGGATCCCAATAAACAAACTACAAAAAGTCATTACATCGAATAGAACTCCAATAACATCGAGGAGAACATTGTATTGAAGATCAAAGAGAGAGAACAAGCCATCTAGGTACTAGCTATGGACCCATAGGTCTGTTGTAAACTACTCACACGTCATCAGAAGAGCAACAAAGTTGATGTAAAGCCCCTCCGTGGTCGAATCCCCCTCCGGTAGAGTGCCAGAGAAGGCCCGGATGGGATCTCTCGAAAACAGAAACTTGCGGTGGCAGGAATAGGGTTTTGGTTGGCTCTCTGTTGATTTCTCGGTTTTAAAGAATTTATAGAGGCGGATTAGGTCAAACGGAGCAAAGGTGGGCCCATGAGGCACCAGAGCGCGCCCTGGTGGCATGTGGCCACCTACTTCGCCTTCTGACTTCCTCCCAAAGCTTCTAGTGTCTCTTTTGTCCAGAAAAAATCTCCAAGAAGTTTCGTGGCATTTGGACTTGGTTTGGTACTCATATTCTAGAAAACCAAAAACAAGCAAAAAACAGCAACTGGCATTGGGTACTAAATTAGTAGGTTAGTCCCAAAAAATAATATATAATTGCTTGTAATTACAGATAAAACATCCAAGATTGATACTATAATAGCATGAAATAATCAAAATTTATAGATATGTTGAAGACGTATCATTACTAAGCCTATGCCAATATGGCTAGGCCGCGCTAGCCCAAATTATACCAATAAAAGGGAGGTCCCCCGGACCAGAAGAACCCTGCCCGGGGGCTATATACTCACGCACCAAAAGCTATTAGACAAGTTTTGGCCTAACCAGGTCGGAATCCCTAGTTTCCTAGTCAACTATGCCCCAGGGTGCCAAAAATTGGCTGAGGGCTGGCCTCGGAAACACTCCACGATATTTTATCATGGAGATTGAAGCCAAAGACTAGCTAAGTCAAGTATTTTGATTCAGATCAGAGCATATTAACAAGACCGATCTCGTCGTTGGCACAACATATTAACATGATTTCCATGTCAGCATCTCATAGGCGACTGATGCGTCCCGGGGGAGCCGACCTGGTGGCTGTTACAGCAAAAACAATCCACGCCGGCATCTTGCAGGTTGATGGATGGGTCCCGTCGAGCCAGCTTGAGGGTTGCTAAAACAAAACAAAAATGCATGCCAACATCACGTGGATCAACCAATGGGGTCCGCAGAACTAGCCTGGATTGTACTAAGTTGCAGTTCTACTCGAGAAAGATTTTTCTGGTCCGCAGTTTGGCATCCTCCCTACTAAGCTACACCTCGGTGATGGCAACACGCCTACGCCTATATTTGGCTGAACTAGTCCCCAGGAGATACGATCCTAGGGTCGGCCATGTTGCCCAACTCATGTCTCAGAGGTTACTTCATTGATGATGGAATGCAGAAAATTCAAAATGCAATACGGATTTTTAGGAGATTATGACCCTCGGGTCTGTCGGCCTCACCCGACCTGAGTCTCAGGGGCTACTGCACACCGAGCAAAGGATTCAACCCTCAGGCTGATTTCACAAATTGACCAGAGTCTCAGGGGCTACTAGGATTAGCGGTTTTATTCTATCCTTCAGGTGCATCCTGGATTTTGAGCCGGCACACACCTTAAGGGCTACTAGCTATACATCTTGGTAATAAATTGCACCAGTCAGAATATTCTACGAAAAGTCAGCTCGCGGAGACCGACTTGGCAGGAAAACTTTTATCCCATGAAAGCCGACCATACTCCGTCAACATTTTCAAGACTGGCGTGTTCTATCTCACCACGAATGCAGTTAAAAAGCCTAAGGAAACCAAAAGGAGGCTCCTCGGATGCCCGACGTGTAAAGTCTTTGGATACGCACTTTGGTAATTCTCAAGGTGGAAGATGGGAAGATTTGTTGAACCAGCATTCAGGACCGGCGACTGAAGAAGAAGAATAGTTCAAAAGAACTAAGGAGCGTCTCCAACTTGAAGCCTGGTTCAAGGGCTACTAATGGTGTCCAGGATTAGGGGTCACTCACCATGTTGTCTCCCAGCCAGGCGGGGGCCGGGCAGTGGACCCCCATGGCAGTTCACTAGCAGGCCATCTCTAGGAGGCCCATGATGATCTACAAGGAAAAGCAAGAAGCCTTGGCATTCAACACAAGGACACCTTATCTGTGGATGTTTCCCCACCAACATAAATTGACTAGGACTCTTGTAATCCTTGGCCTCCAGTAACTTATATAAATCGAGGCTATTCTAGTCGATAGAACAATCTCAACACATCTTAGAGATGAGAGACAGAACAATCTCATGGTACATCACCTATACTCTGTACTCCATCCACAGTCAATTCAACAAAGTAAGATGTAGGGTATTATCTCTTCGAAGAGCCCGAACCTGGCCAAAACCTCGCGTCTACTGTTACCATCATGTCAAGGCTATCATTTCGAGACCCCCTACCCGAGATTCCTCAGAATGAACTCCGTTAGTATGTGTTCTAGAAGTTGAGTTTCACTAGTATTTATGTATGTTCGTTGAACAATGTGACACATCATTGAAATCTCGAGTATGCATGATGCTGCGAGTTACCACCATTATCGTAAGTATTTATATAGTCGATCAGCAGTTGTTGGTATGTTAAACCATGATGGTTTTTCTATTAGATACTTTGAAGATTCTCCCCTAGGCCTTGGGTTGTTTTGTACGCATGCTGTTGCAATTAGATATGTTGTTGTTGGGCGTAATTCCATAGTGTTTGAGGACATTGAAGTTTATTTTGTTAAACATGATGAAGCTATTAACATGCGTATGCCGGTTCTTGGGAGACACACATGGGTTTTGTTGCCTGCTTTTCCTCAAGACTATCAGACACAGTACTGGGTTGAAAAGGGGGTATCTCACTTTGGCAAGCTATTGATTTGGTACAGCCCTAGGGAACCTTTTTCTGGTGTGTTCGTCAAAGCCTAGGTCATGAGTCCTTCGTTGATCCCTAGGGATTATGCTGTGCGGCCGATGGGTGGGCAGAGGCGCTCTTGGACCGTGCCGTGTTCATCGCTCGTCTGATAAGGGTGATGTTTTTGTGCATGATATGCCGTTGGAAGGAGATGATCCTTTACCCCCTAATGGAGATGCCCACCCCTTGTTTGGTCCACACACAACTGTTGAACAAGCATTTCAAGTTTGCCTTCAGGCTTGCCTTCTCCGCAATGGATTATTGGCACTAGGTGGTGCTGCGGGTGGCAATCATGGATAAGCTCAACATGCTAATCAAAGCCAATTCTGCTCCTCTGTTCATCTTGCCTGCTAGGGGGAAAGTGAACTACCAGGCTATGTTGAGAGCACAAGGTGCAAACAATGTGGATGGCCTAATTCATAAGGTTAACATTGTGGACAGCCCCCTGTCTGCATACCATGACAACATATCTGACAGCAGTTCTTCTGAAGATCAATCCATGGAGGTAACTGTCTCTCAGGCATTGCTGGCTTATTCAGGTGCCCCTGTCTCTGTGGGTCCTCAAGTTCTTCACAACAATGCTTGTGTCCTTTTGGATCAATTTTCCCTGCTACGTCTGAGTTTGTAGTGGATGAGGAGGTCCCAGACATTTTTCGTGTGACTTTGTCAGTGCTTCAGTCTATGCAGCTTCCCAAGCTTACTTGTTGTGTTTCAAGCTTTCAATTACCCCCTATTCTGATCAAGATTCTTTTGGCAAGGAGATAGCGAGAGAAAGAAATATCAACTGTCTAAATGGAGTGTGGTTTGCCATCCCAAAGACCAAGGCGGGTTGGGCATTTCATGCCCTTGAGGTTAAGAATAAGGCCCTCCTCGACAAATGGTTGTTTAAATTTCTGACGGAAGAAGGTGTATGGCAAACCCTCCTAAGGAGGAAATATGTGGATTCCAAGGGTATCCCAAGTATACTAGAAGCTTGGGGATTCCCACTTTTGCGCGGGTCTAATGGCTACAAAGAAATATTTCTTCTGCTATGGATCCTTCTCGATTAAGGATAGCTCAAAAATTAGATTCTGGGAGGACAGGTGGCTAGGAAATGCCACACTCCAGGAACAATATCCGGCTCTATACAATATTGTGCGCCACGAAGGTGATACTATCGCCATGGTAAGGGATCATTTCCGCCAAGTGTGACGTTCAGAAGAGATTTAATTGGATCCTGACTCCAATCATGGAACATCCTGCTCCAGCGGTTGTCCACGGTGCAATTGTCACATGGGTCTGATGTATTCGAGTGGAACCTTCATGCGAATGGACAATTCTCATTGGAGTCTATGTATAGAGCGTTAATCCAGTCTGATGTGCCAGTTGAGAATAATAAGAAGATCTGAAAGATGAAGATACCTCGTAAGAATAAAATCTTTGCATGGTATCCTCATCGCGGAGTCGTTCTTACTAAATATAACATTATTAAGAGGAATTGGACGTCTGCAATGTGGTTTTTGTCACCACGATGAGACAATAAAACATTTATTCTTTCAATGCAAATTGGCTTATTATGTATGGTCAGTCATTCAAATAGCTTCTGGCTTGTATCCTACTTGTAGTGTTGCTAATGTGTTTGTCAACTGGTTAAACGGGATTGATCACAGGTTTATAACTATTCTCAAGATGGGAGCGCTTGTGGTTATTTGGTCGCTCTGGCTATGTAGAAATGATAAGGTTTTTAAGAATAAAAATACTTCTCTGATGCAGGTTATCTACGGATGTATTGAGACTCTTCGTTTATGGTCCTCTCTACGATGCGTGGAGAATCGTGACCTATTTATGGAGGTGTACACGATTGAAGGCTACGGTGAGGGACACTTTTACCCAACATGGGTCGCAGTGTGATCTTAGGATTGGCCCCCCTCCGCTTTAGGCGTTATATGGACTATTCATGTTTTCTGTATTTCGCCTTTTTATTTTTCATTTGTGTGAGAGGACCTTGTTTGGCTATGTGCATCTTAGTTATGCAAATTCCGGATGTGATGCTTAAACCTTTTAAGTAATAAAGCGTGCCTTTTCGGAAAAAAGTTACCCCTATTTCACTTAACCTGATCAAGTTAATGAATGTTTTTCTCGACAAATGGATTAGGAAGGAAAGTTGCATGCAAGCTTTGCATTGATGACTCACCGGCTTCCTCTGGCGTTGGTTTATTGTCTCTGCCTGTTCCCTTGGTGAAGAGCTCAGTTCAGATTTCTGCAATTTCAGAAGATGAGTTTGCTGCGTTGGACTCGTCTGATCTTCATGCTGCTCCTGTAATGGAAGATGCAATTCTCAATGCTAGCTCTACTCTCAGTGATACTGTGGCTGTGAATAAGACCGCTGAATCTTCTGCTGCCAGAAAGAGAGGCCGGAAGGCTCGTGCTCCAACTCCAGTTGTTACTTCTGAAGTTCGAAGGAGTAGCCGCAACAATATGTACAGAGGCTTTAAAGTGCAGTTGCCTTCAGATACTCGTCAGCGCAAATCTGCAATTGTACCTGCTGTTTCAGTTGCTGTCATTGATCCCGCTCCTGCTCCTTAGCCTGGCTGTGCTCCTAGGGATTGACTGAAATCAACGGCCCATTCCCTCTCAAGAGTTATCCGAGGACGAATTACTTGCTCCTAGGGATGATGGGGAGTCTCAGTAAGTGCTCGATGCATGGAATAAAAAGGGGCATTCAGAACTTCAGTAGCTTCTTTGCGTTTTCTGTCAGTCTTTATTTTGTGCATTTCTATGATGTGGCTCAGGCTAGTTTCTGTACTACCCAATGCCCCGTTTTACTAGATACTTCATGCGCTTGTTGCCCGAACCTTTTTATATCACGAATCATCTAGTTAAATCGTGGAATGTGCTTTGTTGGAATATTCATGGATCGTGGTATTGTTGGTGATGATAAACACTTGCTCTTCACTGCCACATTGAAAATTCTGGTTGCTCGATCATTTGCGTTTAGGAAACAAAATGGGAGCACTTCGATCATTCCTATCTGCTAAATTCTGCCTCGGCAATTCGATAAGTTTGAATTTGTTCCATTGACCGGTAACTCGGGTGGTCTTATTGTGATCTGGAATGGTTCAATCTTTTCTGGCACTACTATTCAGTTGAATCAGTGGGCCATTGTCATTTCCTTTAAATCGACATAGTCTTCTGCTCTTTTGATGCTAGTTAACGTCTATGGGTCATGTAGTGCTGAGGCGAGAACCGAGTTCGTGTCCTGGCTTTATGACATAGATATTGATGATCATGAGGATCTTGAGGGTAACTTGAGACTAGACTCCCGAGAGATCATCTAGAGAAGGATGACGGGTCCGACACGTCTCCCTGGCGATTCTACGGGTGACTCCGTCACACAACGGTGGCCGGCGTGGTTTGCCGCAGATTTCCGGGTGGAGAGACCGCTCCGATTCCATCACGGCGAGGTCGTGATGGGCGTCCACTCGGAGACGATGCACCACGTTGATGAGAGGGGGTGCATGGTAGACACATGGACCAGAGGGGGGACGGTGCTTGCGCCTAGTGCTGTGGTTACGTTCCCCTGTCATGTTGCACGCATCGAGGGGGAGACCAAGAGCGGGGGCGGCGCCTCGGGAGCTGGCGAGGGAGGAATTGTGGCCGGTGGGAGAGGAAACGCGGCCGGTGGGAGAGGAAATCCGGGCAGTACTGGTGAGCCCGTATCAAATCTCTCCTTCTCTCCGCCTCCTATTCCACATACCTTGTTCCCCTTTCTGCTCGTCGTCGGCCACGGCAACCTTGGTGGAGATCAGCAAGGAGAAGATGATGAGCTTCGCGGGGAGAGACGCGCGCGTGCGTGCTCGGCCGCGGGAGATCGGATCGTGGTACTCAAGCAAAAAAGCGATGTATGCGGAGGCGGAGGCAATCTTCGAGGGGTTGACGGAGGCGGAGGAGGGGTCCCTCTTCAGGCGTGGAGGTCGCAAGCATCCGCTCCAGGTGCTGCTGTGGGCGATGGATCAGGCGGATTCGCCGGTGAGGGCGATGGCGCGGAAGTGGGTGGCCTTCACCTCCTTCGAGACGGCGCGTCTCGCTCCGGCCATGAGGGAAACGGTGTCCAGATCTCGCGAGGGGGTGCTGGCCCTCCCTGCTCCAGGCTCAGCCATGGCGTTGATCGTGATTCCCGAAGACCCGACGGAGCAGCCACCACAGGAGGTGATGCAGGTGCCGTGTCGATCCGCTCGTCTGGCTCCAGCTCCATCAACTCCGACTCCACGCCGCTCGGCACGCCTCGCCAAAAACGAAGCCTGAAGCCTTCACTAGCCAGCAACCGCTTCTGGAGGCTGGCTAGTAAAGATTTAGGTAGCGATTCTGACGAGGTTGGTGTAGATTCAGGTATGGATTACAAACGTTTTTATTCATATACATCCCCTGGTGATAATGCAAGAGGGAAATCGTGTAGCATTGATACTCACGGCCGTATTAGGCGAGTGAATCGTAGAATTAAGAAAACAAAATGAACCAATATGTTCAGAGTATGCTTTTGAAACATGTAGATGGTGAAATTGATAAACTGACTGATTGTCGGGAAGGTTTTACTTATGTTAAGTCACCTAGTTGGGGAGATTACCACAAAAATGGTGTAGATCTAGCATTGATAAAAATTAAGCATAGAAATCCAGCGATCTGGGATTATGTCAGATTTCCTGAATTTCTGAATGATATTGAGACTGATGAGGATAACTCAGTTGAAGGGAGCATAGGAAAAAGCACATGGGAGAAGGTTGAGATAGACAAGATTAACATTAAAGCAGCTAGGATTATTATCCCGGAGAATTTTGTTCTTGAGGAGGTGGCTGATGAGATGCAAGGGGGAGGAGATTTGCAGACCTATGGGAAGGAAACCAGAGGAGATATCTGCTTGCACGTTTCGTTTGAAAATCTGACCCATGTAGCCTGGCCCACTGGGGGGGGGGGGGGGGGGTTGGGTGGCCCGGGAAGGAAAGGAGAGGGGGTGGTCATATATAAAGGAGGCATCCCTCCTTTCGTTCCAGAGCCAGACTTCCTCCATCCAGCAAACCCTAAAAAAGTCAGGGTGGCGGCTGATCTGGGAACATATTTGGTGGAGGCAGAAACTTGCTGGGGAGAACAAGAGATCATGGCAGGCAGGCAGGAGAATTGGCACTCGAGACCAGGAAGAGGAACGGGATTTGGGGGGAGAGGTAATTTCTATGGCAAATCTAATATCTCTGACAAAGGGTTTAGTAGACAGGATGTGAGAGATCAGGACAGCTTCGAGTGGAGGAATAGAGGGAAATTACAAAGGAGGATCTGGGACTAACAACTGTGGCTCAAGGGGAGAGGGAACTTCGATGGGGAATGGTAGAGACCTTGAAGGCAAGTCAGGGAGGTTTAGCTCAGGCAAATTGGGAGGGCAACAGGAAAAAGTTCAGGCTGGGACTAGAGAGATGGCCCCTGGTAATAACTTTGTGGTTACTAATCCCAGCATGCAGCAAATGGGAATGCACGGGGGCCAGATTCAGATGGCAGGTGGATTCCCTATGTTGAATAATCCCAATTTCCCTCAAATGGTGCCAGTTGGGATGGGACTGTGGCAATTTGAGTTCATACCACGGGATCAAATGGCACAACAGTATCATTATTTGCTTTCCAACTTGCCAAAACAAGAGGCACTGCAGGTGCAGGGGCAACTGAAGGAGGATGGAGGAAAAGAAGCATCTAAGAAGAAAGAGGATGGAAACAGTAAGGACCTGTTCTGTGTAAAATGCAAGGAACAAGGGCATCTCAAGAATGACTGCAAGGTCAAAGTGTTTTGTGTGGTTTGTCAAAGACCAACTCATAACACTGATGAATGCACAATGCTGAAACAAGTTAACCTGTTGCTAAGTATGTGGGATATGGAGCTAGGGGTCTGGGTTGTTTGTTGGTTCAAAACACAAAAGATATAGTAGCTGCAGAACACATAAATCATATGGCCTTGGTTACAATTCAATCTGGGCAGCTAAATGAAACTACAGTAGCCTACGGGTTTGCCAAAATGTTTGATTGGGGCTGGACCTGGAGAGCCAAGTTTCAGAGCCCAAGAACCTTTTTGATGAGATTCCCTAACAAAGCTAAATTTGTGGAGCTGAAGAACTTTGGAAATATTACTCTTCTTGGGACAGGCGCAATGGTTGAGGTGGATTTCTGGAGTCCTCATGACAAGGCCAAAGGGAAACTACACTCTATTTGGATAAAGATGTGGGGGTGCCTGACACTCTGAGACATTACCTGGGAGTGTGTGAGATTGGATCTACTCTAGGGCTAGTGGTGGAGGTTGATGTGGAGCACATTCATACTAAGGAGGAAAGGGTGAAAGTGGGGGTGAGAGACCTTCACAAAATCCCAGCAAGAACTAAAATAAAAACTAAAGATCTCCTCTTGTATGATATAAACTTTGAATTTGATTCAGTGACTGAACAGGGATGGTACAAGTTTGAAGAGGGAAATAAAAGGAAGATGCTTGACTATCTTGACCTGGAGAACTTTGAAACACAAAGAGAGAATGATATGCTGAAGAAGAGTAAGCAAGCTGACACTGGAAGGCAAGGAGTGAGTCTGGGAGTTTTGGGTTGAAACAATATGACCAAGTGGTGTTAAATACTAAAGAAAAAGGCCAGGCTAGTGAGATCATAAGGAAATAGTGGAGCCAGGGATAGCAACAGAGATACAGGAAAGGGAGGATAACTTGGTGAGGAGGCTACAGAAAGCAGAAGAACTAGCAGCTAGGCAGTCAGCACAGTTGATGATGGAAGAGAAAAGGAGAAAGGAGATGGAAATCATAAGGAAAAATTTGGAGAATGAGGTCAAGAGACAGCATGAACTGTTACAGATTAATCTAAAAGGAGTTGAGGATATGAAAGGATCATAGTCTGGAGAAAAAACATAAAAGAGGGAGAGGATGAAGAATTTGTTGAAGAAGATATGGTGGTGGAAGACAAGCAAAATGAGGGAGTGGGGATGACAGAGCAAGAATTGGTGGAACAGGCCATTGGGCTAGGATTTTGTGGAATTTGTGGACTACACTGCTAGTCAGGAGACTGAGTCGTTTGAGACTAAGATAAAAAAAGTTGGGAAAGGGGAAATTTATCTTAATGATGAAGAAGAGGAGCTAAGAAGATGGATCAGATTAAAAGGAAAAGAGGACCACAATATCATTGAATTGGCCAAGGAAAGGGCAGCAAAAAAAGACAATTATGGTGAGTCATCTTATTCTGGGAGTTTTCCTAAAATGATAATGTTCTTCAAAATATTACATAAAAGGTTGGGGTCAATTTGGGGAATAATTCGCTTATGATAAAACACAACTTAGAATTGATCAAGAAAGTAGAGCAAGCCAGAATTGACTTGTGGCTGACTGACTTTAATAAAAATCAGAAACAAGTGGTTTAACCTGAGGAAAATGAGATCATTGATACTGGGGAACATACCCTGGAAGATTTATTAGACCAGGGGGGGTGATGATGAGGATAAAGAAGAAGAGGATGATTGGGAGATAGTCAGAGAACTATTCTCTTCAACGAAAGGGAGAAAAAAAGCAAAACTACCAGTGGTTTTGGGGTTAAAGCTGTATCAATTGTGAATTTCCGAGAATCTTCTCGTAAGAAAAAGAAAAGGAGAAAATGAGAGGTATTTTCTGGAATATGAGAGGCTTTGGAGGTGACATCAAGAAGAGATTTATTAGAGAAATGATTATGGACATGAAGGTAGATTTCCTAGGATTACAGGAAACCATGAGACAACAATTTTCCAGGAATGATTTACAACAAATATGTGCAGGTAGGGATTTTCACTGGCATTTTACCCCGGCTAGGGGGAAATCTGGTGGACTTCTTCTTGGAGTCAATTATACAACTCTAGATGTTATTTCTCAGGATGAAGGAGATTACCATGTTAAAATGACTGTACAAGATTTAAAAACTAGATTTATCTGGGACTTAGTGGTGATTTATGGAGATGCTCAACCAGAAAGAAAAGCTACATTTCTGGCTGAGCTTTCTAGAATATTCCAATCCAGTGTTAATCCTATTTTAATTGGAGGGGACTTCAATATTATTAGGAAGGCCAGTGAATAAAATAAACCTAGCACACCAGGACACTGGAGCTTTCTGTTCAATGCCATTGTGGAGCAGGCTGGAGTTAGGGAATTAGAGATGAATGGAAGAGAATATACATGGGGGAATAATTTAATTATTCCCACATTTGAAAAATTAGATAGAATCCTTTGCAGTACAGAATGGGAAGAGGTGTACCCTTTAACCCAAGTTTCGGCTGTAACCAGAGAAAAATCTGATCACACACCTCTTTTTCTGGATTCTGGTGACATTCAAAAATCTGACCCCATTTTTAGATTTGAGAATGCTTGGTTTATGAGGGAAGGAATTTATAAGATCATTCATGACACCTGGAATGATGTCAGTATCACTGGTGATAGTGTTAACATGATATTGGGCAAATTCAGATCGCTTAGGCCTAAACTAAAGGGCTAGAATAGAAATATGAATGCTTGGTATGTTGAACTAAAAAAAGATATTTTGCAAAAATTAGATGTGATTGATAAACACTATGAAAAAAAATGGACTTACTATGGCAGATAGAAAAGAACAAATGGAACTTAGAGCACAACTAGATAGGTTGCTTCAACAAGAAGAAGCAAAATGGAGATAAAGAGCTAAGGTAGATGAAATTCTTGAAGGGGATAGCAACACAAAATTCTTTCATGCCAAAGCAAATGGAAGACTCATGAGAAATAGAATTAATAGACTTGGGCAATAGGAGGGAGAAATTGAGGGGGGGGACTTGTTGGAATACATCACAAAATTCTACAAGGACCTATTTGGTCATCCAGATGATTCCACGATCTCTCTGATTATTGATAATCCCAGGAAGATCCAGGAAAAATATAAAAATATGCTGGTTAATGATTTTAATTTTGAAGAAAAAAAATGTTGTGTTTAAAATGGCTCATAATAAATCTCCTGGCCCTGATGGCTTTCCTGCTGAATTTTATCAGCACTACTGGGAGCTAGTCAAACATGATCTTAAAGCATTGCTAGATGATTTTGCTACAAAAAAGATTGATATAAGCAGGTTGAATTATGGGATTATTACTTTGGTCCCTAAAACCAAATAGGCTAATAGGATTCAAAATTTTAGACCTATCTGCTTACTGAATGTCTGTTTTAAAATCATTACTAAGGTTCTGATGAATAGATTGAATCTAGTGGCAGCTGATGTTATCTCTCCTGTACATACTGCTTTTATAAAAGGCAGATACATTATGGAGGGGGTTCTAATATTACATGAAGCTTTGAATGATATAAAAAATAAAAAAGAAAGTGCAATGTTGCTGAAGATAGATTTTGAAAAAGCATATGACAAGATCAAATGGTCCTTTTTGTTCCAAATGCTCAATTTAAAAGGATTCCCAGATAAATGGATAGACTGGGTGATGGAAACTATCAAAGGAGGGAAGGTTTGTGTGAAGGTAAATGAACATTTAGGAAAATATTTTCTCACTCATAAAGGATTGAGGCAGGGGGATTCTTTATCGCCTCTAGACTTTGATGTGGCAGCAGATGCTTTAGCTATTATGCTAGACAATGCCTGGAAAAATGGGCTGGTCAAGGGAGTTCTGAATGATTATGTCACAGATGAAGTAAACATGCTGCAATATGCAGATGATACCATCTTTCTTCTACAAGATGATATAGATAGTGCCCACCACTTGAAATATATATTATGCCTTTTTGAGCAAATGTCTGGTTTAAAAATCAATTTTCATAAAAGTGAGCTTTTCCTCTTTGGGGGGCCAAATATAAAAAGATGAATATGCTAAGATATTCACTTGCCCAGTAGGATCTTTACCTGTGAAGTATTTAGGATTGCCAGTTGATAAAAACAGGATCAGAAACAAAAGTTGGAAGCCCCCAGAAACTAAAATGGAGAAAAAATGTGAAACCTGGCAAGGGAGATTGCTTGCAAGTGCTAGGAGGGTCACACTAATCCAATCGTCTTTGACAGGCATCCCCTATTTTATGATGTATTTCTATGGATTACCTGTTGGGGTTAATAAACATATGGATTTTTATAGAGCCAGGTTCCTTTGGCAGGAAGATGATAAAAAGAAGAAATATCATCTTGTTAAATGTTCTGATGTCTGTAGACCTAAAGATATGGGGGTACTGGGAATTCAAAACCTTGCCCATATGAACAAAGCTTTATTGTGTAAATGGTGGTGAAAAATCTATAACACAAAAGGATTGTGGCAGGAAATTATCTTGAAAAAATACCAGGGATCCAAAGCCCTAGGTAACATTATTGCTAAACAAGGAGAGTCACAGTTCTAGAGGGAGCTATTGAAACACAGAGATCATTTTACCTCCCTATGCAAATTCCAGATTGTAAATGGAGGAAATACGAGATTTTGGGAAGATTGGTGGATTGGATCTGCACCTTTGTGCAGGGATTTTCCTAGACTATATAATGTATGTTTTGATAAACAGAAAACAGTTAGAGAGATATTTGAAAAAAAGATTGACAATGTGCATTTTAGAAGGACTTTGATAGGAGACTCAAGAGAGCTGTGGGATCACATAGAAGAGGTCTGCAGCTCGGTGGTTTTGAGAGATGAAAATGATTAGATAAAATGGATGCTGACAAAAAATGGGATGTATACTGTAAAATCTTATTATAGACATCTAATAGAAAATGGGATCAAGTACCCACATCTATATATGTGGAAGATTAAGATACCTCCAAGAGTGAAAGTCTTTATGTGGCTGGCTCTTAGAAACTGTATTCTCACGAAAGATAATTTGCGTCGTAGAGGGTGGAGAGGGGATGATAACTTCCCATTCTGTGGACGTGAGGAAACTGTAAATCACTTATTCATATATTGCTCGGTAGCTAGGTTACTGTGGAATATTCTAATGTGCTTTCAATTTATCTGATATAGCAGATGACTTGGATCTGGTGATGAGAATTTGGGCTAAAACATTTGGAAAGGAAGAGAGGGGCTTAGTTTTGATAGGAATTTCGGCTATCTGTTGGACTATTTGGAAATTGAGAAATAGTGTTGTTTTTGATAATAACAGGATTAATGATCCCCGTGTACCTGTTAATTTGCTTCTTAAAAACTTACATGATTGGAATATTTTGCAAAAAAACCCGAAAGAAGTGGTATGATGGAAGCAGGAGTGAAGCAAGTGGGTGAAGTTGTCGAAGAGGTGTTCAGAGCAGTACATGGGTGGCGCCTGGAGACTAGAAGAATTATGGGATGACCAAAAAGCTTCAAGTCTTCTCGAATCTGTGTTGCTGGGACGGATGCCTGGAGGCAGCAACTCCTGCTCTTTGCTTCACTCTGTTCTTTTGTGTCATGTTTGGTTCTCCTGAGAGGAGATTATCTTTCGTGTGTCCGTTTGGTCTAGTTGATACTGCATTGTCTTTTTAAAAACTTTGTAATGCTGGCTCTGGGACTTGCTTTCGAGCCCATGCCTTTGATCTCTCTTGGTGGCACTGCTTTTGGGGGCTCTGGATGGGGGAGGGATAGCTCCCCTTTCTCTTCTTTAGTGTAGTGCACTGCCGGGGAGGTGATGCCTTAGTAGTTTAGTCTTCTATTGTTGTAATACTTGGTGATTTCTATTAATGGAAATCGGAGAGGGTGCTCTCTTTTATCAAAAAAATGAGGATCTTGAGTGAAAAGTTTAACAACCTTTGACATGTGCTTAAAAGATAGAGTAAATCACTCTCCCGTCTCTCGAGATTATGAGATAACTCTGGTAAGGTTTACAGTTTTTGGATGGCCTTGAGGAAAAGAGGCAACTATTCACGCATGAGTGGAGTTTTAGGAAAGTTTTGAAAGCTCGTATTATCATTGTGCAATCTTATAGGCAACAATACTGGCGCAAAAGGTGTACTGTTAGGTACATTCAGTTCCGAGACGAGAACACAAATGTTTTCATCGTATGGCTACTGAGGGTTGTTGTTTTAATTTTATTGCCTGGCTGTCTCTTCCTAGTGGAGTTTTTCTTGAGGACCGCATGAGTAAAGCAGATGCCATTTTTCATGCTTTCAAATCCAGACTTGGGGTCTCTGTTTCGGTGGACATGAAGTTCAATTTAGAAGCTCTTGTGACTGGCAATCATGATCTTGGTGGCCTTTGGGCCCCTTTCTCTCACAAGGAGATCGATGAGCAATCCAAAAACTGCCTATTGATAAGGCCCCAGGGCTTGAATCTTTTCGTGGTTACTTCCTTAAATCATGCTGGGATATTATCAAACTTGACTTCTACAAACTCTGTCGCGGCTTTTAGAAAGGCTCTATCACTCTTGATTGTCTTAATACCTTAACCCTCATCCCAAAATGATAAATCCTGCTATGGCCAATAATTATTGTCGCATCTCTTTGTTAGATTGTTGCCTTAAACTTGTGACAAAATTGCTTTTTGATCATCTTCAGAAGGCCATCCTTCAAATTATCCATGAAAATCAACATGGAATTATTAAGGGGAGATCAATTCATGACTTCTTGGCATGGGCTTTTGAGTTCATTCGCCAATGTCAATATTCTAAAAGGGAACTTGTTCTCGTTAAATTGGACTTCGATAAAGCATTTGACTTGGTTGAGCATGACCTCATTATTACAATGCTTCAAAAGCTAGGTTTTGACAATAAGTGGATCCATTGGATCAAGCTCATTCTCTCTTCAGGTCACTCCTCAGTCTGACTCAATGGTACGCCAGGAAAATCATTTCAGTGTGAAAGAGGAGTGCATCAAGGCAATCCTTTGTCACCGCTGCTCTTTGTTATTGCGGGTGAACTTTTGCAATACGCAATGTTCAGCTTTAAAACTTGAAGCAAATGTCGCAAGATTTTGCAAGCTCAACAGGCCTAAGTCAATTTCCAAAAGTCCGGCTTAATCTCTATTAATGTTGATCATGGAAATGTTGTTGATCTTGCATTAGTTCTTGGTTGTGTAGTTGGCAAAATGCCCTTTACTTATCCCAGGCTCCCACTTGGTACTACCCAACCATTGATGAATATATTGTATCTGGTTGACTGAGTGGAACGACGGCTCTCTAGCACATGCTCTCTTTTATGTCATGCATCAAGGATTACACTGGTTAACTAGCTGGCCACTTCTATGGTAAATTTTTCTATGAGCACAATCCATCTTGACTCAAAGTTTCTGGAATACTTTGACAAGGACAAAAGACGTTGTTTGTGGACCAAAAAGTCTAACCAAGGTGAATCATGCAACTCTCTGGTGAGATCCCTTTCCATGTGGAGCCCTATTTACTCTTGGTATTTCTAACCATTAGTTACATCCGCCCCTAGCCTCTTTATTCTTTCTCCCCTTGAAGGCTCGTGTTTGGGCTCTCCTGGTTTATAAATATGTAAAGAGGCAACCTATATCATTAATATAGCACAGTAGGACCCTCTCCTTTGTTTCCGGCTCAAAAAAATCTCTCAACAATGGTTTACAAATGGACATGTATTTTTTAGCTTTGACAAAATGACACACGCCCTTGCAGAGCTAGGGGCACCTGTCAATGACACAATGGTTATCGTCTATGTCAAAGTGCATGTCAAGGAAAATTGAGTATATGGCGAGAGGGCTTTTTTAAACAACTCCTTTCATATTTAGTAATGTTTATAAAGATAGAATGACCACCTAGAGGCTGATCTAGCCAAATGATGATGCAAAGCGTGTGAGTTTGACCTTTTTTCATGCTTGAAATTCACCGACGCAAAAATGGCTGACCCTTCACTTGGTCTCCATTAGGATAGCACTATATAGGCCTTTTCCAATGCTCCATGGTGTACAAGTGCTAAGCATGCCACATAAGTGAAAAATGACTTGGCAAAGCAATTAAAGAGAGGGAGAGCACTTTGATGACCCCAAAAAGAAACAATACCAAACGTGCCAACCTAGGCAAAACAATTAAATGAAGAAAGCTTGTAAATGCATGGAAGAGTTTAATAGTAAACGAAGGGAGCTTAGCTACAACAAGTTAAGCACCTATGCATTGGAGACTTGAGGGGAATTTTAGCTTGCCCGTTTTATAAGTAGTAGAGATAAAACAAAACAAAGTTTTCTACATGTGAGAGGCTCCTCACAGATGGGACAGAGATGCCATTAAAAGTGTTTATTTCCGTAGTTGATTCAGTTTCATGTTGGTACTAGGAAACCTCACATGTGTGAGAGGATCCTCAAGCTTCTTGACTCCCCCATCCACCCTTATCCTCGCATGGTCCCATTAGTTGAAGAAAATTACAACTAAGTTGGCACATTTTATATATAGAAAGGACTCCGTTGCAATTCCCCCAAGTTCTGTCCTTGAATAGTTTTTCCCTGCTCTCAGCGTGATATGGAGTGATGGCAAAGTGATACGTCTCTGTTGTATCCACTTTTCCTAATGCTTTTCCTCTTGTTTTGGACTCTAATTTGCATGATTTGAATGAAACTAACCCGGACTGACGTTGTTTTCAGCAGAACTACCATGGTGTTGTTTTTGTGCAGAGATAAAAGTTCTCGGAATGGAACGAAACTTTGCGAGTATCTTTTATGCAATAAAAGAGAATTTGTGGAGCCAAGAACCATCGGAGGGGGCCACCTGGGTGTGCACAACCTACCAAGGCGTGCCACCCCCTCCAGGCGCGCCCAGGTGGGTTGTACCCACCTGGTGGCCCCGAAGACCCTTAAACCAATGCTATAAAATCCTATTTTTTAGAAAAAAATCAGGGAGAAAGAATTATCGCGTTTCACGAGACGGAGCCGCCGCCGTCTCCTGTTCTTCATCGGGAGGCCAGATCTGGAGTCCGTTTGGCGCTCCGGAGAGGGGGATCTTCGATCTTCGTCATCACCAACCCTTCTCCATCGCCAATTCCATGATGCTCCACACCGGGAGTGAGTAATTCCTTCGTAGGCTCGCTGGTCGGTGAGGAGTTGGATGAGATTCATCATGTAATCGAATTAGTTTTGTTAGGGCCTGACCCCTAGTATCCATTATGTTCTGAGATTGATGTTGCTATGACTTTGCCATGCTTAATGCTTGTCACTTTAGGCCCGGGTGCCATGATTTCAGATCTGAACCATTTATGTTATCACCATTATATCCATGTTCTAGATCCAATCTTGCAAGTTATAGTCACCTACTACGTGTTATGATCCGGCAACCCGAGAGTGACAATAGTCGGGACCACTCCCGGTGATGACCGTAGTTTGACGAGTTCATGTATTCACCATGTGCTAATGCTTTGTTCTGGTACTCTATTAAAAGGAGGCCTTAATATCCCTTAGTTTCCAATAGGACTCCGCTGCCACGGGAGGGTAGGACAAAAGATGTCATGCAAGTTCTTTCCATAAGCACGTATAACTATTTACGGAATACATGCCTACATTATATTTATGAACTGGAGCTAGTGTCGTATTGCCCTAGGTTATGACTATCTCATGATGAATATCATCCAACGAATCACTGATCCAATGCCTACGAATTTACCTTATATTGTTCTTTCTAAGTTACTACTTTTGCTACTGCTATCGTTACTGCTACAAAATCACTTCTATCACTGTTACCGTTACTATTGTTGTTTCTACTACTATCAAAACTACCATACTACTTTGCTACTGATCACTTTGCTGCAGATAATTAATCTCCAGGTGTGGTTGAATTGACAACTTAGCTGCTAATACTTGCAAATATTCTTTGGCTCCCTTTGTGTCGAATCTATAAATTTAGGTTGAATACTCTATCCTCGAAAACTGTTGCGATCCCATATACTTGTGGGTTATCACAAAGCAGCACGTCGCTTGCCGCACTCAGAGCCTATAACACAGTCTCCATTATCGGGGTGATTTTGCTCGAATGTGAGGTGGATACAAGTTAAAACATACACCTATTTGCATAACAAATCCTATTGCTTGCGGAGAGCGCTACACTACAACACTAGTAGAAAAGGGGGCAATGGTCCAGGCCAGGTAAGCCCATTAGTCTCGGTTCAATCCAGAACCAGGACCAATGGGGGCACTGGACCCGGTTCGTGAGTCCCGGGGGCCGGCCGGGCCACGTGGGCCATTGGTCCCGGTTCGTTTGGACCTTTTGGTCCCGGTTGGTGGGACGAACCGGGACAAATGTGCCTCGCTCCTGGCCCACCACCATTGGTCCCGGTTGTTGGCATGAACCGGGACCAAAGGCTGCCCTTTAGTCCCGGTTCTTGCCACAAACCGGGACCAATTAATTGCCTATATATACCCCTCGCCCGCGAGCAGAGCACTCCCACTGCTCTATTTTTCGTGGCCGGCGAGGAGAGAGCTTTGTGGTGCTCTAGGTCACCTCCAATGCACACGAGGTGTTCGATGGAATACCCGAGCCACACTACTTAAGCTTTCTCCTCTCCAAGCTCGACCTCCAAGCTCCATTTTCCTCAATATTTGTCTAGGTTTAGCGGTCCGTCACGTCCCGTCCCCGTCTTCACCGCCGTCGATCGCCCGCGCCGATCTCGTCGTCGGCACCATCGTGGTGAGCCTCTTGTTCTTATCTTCTTTCTGAAAGGAAAAAAATTCTTACTTGTATGTTTATATAGATACTTGTATGATTTTCTTACTTTTATTATTGCATCTTATATAGTGCGATGGTTTTGGTATCCGCCCCCGTCGGCCCTTGTCCTCTCTATGATTCGGATGTGGTATATATTATCTTTTCATAACTATTGGTTCATCTATTGTTTATGACAATTATGCCGACCAACATGACATAGATTTTATTTATCTAGGAGGTTGTTGAACCGGAAATTCCAACCGACCCTATTGTCGAGAGGTTAAATTTAGTTGAAGAAGAAAACAATTTCTTGAAGGAAAAGATTAGAAAAATTGAGGAGGAGAAGATGATATTGGAGTTGCATGTTGCGGATGTCGTCGATGATCACAAGATCAAGATGGATGCAATGCGCTTGAAGATTAGAAAGATTAGAAAATATGCCATTCATACCGAGGCTTGGTATCATTATGCCGTTGGATCAGTTGTTACATTAGTTGCGATTATGATCGCATTTGTTTTCGCATTGAAATGTTTTACATAGTTTCAATGTATGGTTTAATTAATTTAGATGCTCTGCAGAGCTTTATGTTGTTAGATGAGAACTATGTATGTACTTTGGTTTTAATGTGATGATGAACTTCTATTAATTTGGTCACTTAATTATCTATTCATGATGTTCTGTAATGATTTTTGACACACTTAATTATATATAATGCACACAGATGAACCGGCAATGGATGTACGGTTCAAGACACACCTCCGAGTACATTAAGGGCGTGCATGATTTTCTCGAAGTGGCTGAGGCAAACAAGCAGAATGGTTTTAGGTGTTGTCCATGCCCTATATGTGGGAATACGAAGTCTTACTCTGACTGGAAAATCCTTCACATCCACCTGCTTTACAAGGGTTTCATGCCACACTATAATGTTTGGACGAGGCACGGAGAAATAGCGGTTATGATGGAAGACGGCGAAGAAGAAAAGTACGATGACAACTATGTGCCCCCTGAATACGGTGATGCTATTGAAGATCAAGAGGAACCAGACGATGTGCACGATGATGCTGCAACAGGCGAAGCTGCTAAAGATCAAGAGGAACCAGACGATGTGCCCGATGATGATGATCTCCGCCGGGTCATTGTCGATGCAAGGACGCAATGCGAAAGTCACAAGGAGAAGCTGAAGTTTGATCGCATGTTAGAGGACCACAAGAAAGGGTTGTACCCCAATTGCGAAGATGGCAACACAAAGCTCGGTACCGTACTGGAATTGCTGCACTGGAAGGCAGAGAATGTTGTGCCTGACAAAGGATTTGAGAAGCTACTGAAAATATTGAAGAAGAAGCTTCCAAAGGATAACGAATTGCCCGACAGTACATACGCAGCAAAGAAGGTCGTATGCCCTCTAGGATTGGAGGTGCAGAAGATACATGCATGCCCTACTGACTGCATCCTCTACCGCGGTGCGTATAAGGATCTGAACGCATGCCCGGTATGCGGTGCATTACGGTATAAGATCAGACGAGATGACCCTGGTGATGTTGACGGCGAGCCCCCCAGGAAGAGGGTTCCTGCGAAGATGGTGTGGTATGCTCCTATAATACCATGGTTGAAATGTCTGTTCAGAAACAGAGAGCATGCCAAGTTGATGTGATGGCACAGTGAGGACCGTAAGAAAGACGGAAGTTGAGAGCACCCGCTGACGGGTCGCAGTGGAGAAAAATCGAGAGAAAGTACTGGGATGAGTTTGCAAGTGACCCAAGGAACGTATGGTTTGCTTTAAGCACAGATGGCATTAATCCTTTCGGGGAGCAGAGCAGCAATCATAGCACCTGGTCCGAGACTCTATGTATGTATAACCTTCCTCCTTGGATGTGCATGAAGCGAAAGTTCATTATGATGCTAGTTCTCATCCAAGGCCCTAAGCAACCCGGCAACGACATTGATGTGTACCTAAGGCCATTAGTTGAAGAACTTTTACATCTGTGGAATGGAAACGGTGTACGTACGTGGGATGAGCACAAACAAGAGGAATTTCACCTAAAGGCGTTGCTGTTCGTGACCATCAACGATTGGCCCGCTCTTAGTAACCTTTCAGGACAGACAAACAAGGGATACCATGCATGCATGCACTATTTACTTGACACCGATAGTATATACCTGGCAAGCTGCAGGAAGAATGTGTACCTGGGCCATCGTCGATTTCTTCCGACCAACCATCAATATCAAAAGAAAGGCAAGCATTTCAATGGCGAGGCAGATCACCGGAAGAAGCCCGCCATGCATACCGGTGATCACGTACTTGCTATGGTCAATGATTTACACGTAATCTTTGGAAAGGGTCCCGCCGGACTAGCTGTTCCGAGTGACGCTGGGGGACACGCACCCATGTGGAAGAAGAAATCTATATTTTGGGACCTACCCTACTGGAAAGACCTAGAGGTCTGCTCTTCGATCGATGTGATGCACGTGACGAAGAACCTTTGCGTGAACCTGCTAGGCTTCTTGGGCGTGTATGGGAAGACAAAAGATATAGCTGAGGCACGGGAGGACCTGCAATGTTTGCACAAAAAAGACGGCATGCCTCCAAAGCAGTATGAAGGTCCTGCCAGCTATGCTCTTACCAAAGAAGAGAAGGAAATCTTCTTTGAATGCCTGCTTAGTATGAAGGTCCCGACTGGCTTCTCGTCGAATATAAAAGGAATAATAAATATGTCAGAGGAAAAGTTTCAGAACCTAAAGTCTCATGACTGCCACGTGATTATGATGCAACTGCTTCCGGTTGCATTGAGGGGGCTTCTACCGGAAAACGTCCGATTAGCCTTTGTGAAGCTATGTGCATTCCTCAATGCAATCTCTCAGAAGGTGATCGATCCAGAAATCATACCAAGGCTAAGGAGTGATGTGGTGCAATGTCTTGTCAGTTTCGAGCTGGTGTTCCCACCATCCTTCTTCAATATCATGACGCACGTCCTAGTTCATCTAGTTGACGAGATTTTCATTCTGGGCCCCGTATTTCTACACAATATGTAACCCTTTGAGAGGTTCATGGATGTCTTCAAGAAATATGTCCGTAACCGTGCTAGGCCAGAAGGAAGCATCTCCATGGGCCATCAAATAGAGGATGTCATCGGGTTTTGTGTTGACTTCATTCCTGGCCTTAAGAAGATAGGTCTCCCTCAATCGCGGTATGAGGGCAGACTAACTGGAAAAGGCACGCTTGGAAGGGACTCAATAATATGCAGGGACGAATATTCTTGGTATCAAGCACGCTACACAGTTCTACAGAACTCTACCTTGGTGACCCCGTATGTCGATGAACACAAGAACAGTCTGCGCTCCAAACACCCGGAGTTGTGCGACGACTGGATTACATGTGAACACATCAGGACTTTCAGCAGTTGGTTGGAAGCACGTCTCAGAGGTGACAACACTGTTTGTGATGAGCTGTACTTGTTGTCCAGGGGACCATCTTCGACTGTTACGATTTGGAAAGGATACGAGATAAATGGGAATAGATTTTACACGATTGACCAAGATAAAAAGAGCACCAACCAAAACAGCGGTGTCCGCTTTGATGCAACAACCGAGAGGGGAAAGGACACATATTATGGTTACATAGTGGACATATGGGAACTTGACTACGGACATGATTTTAAGGTCCCTTTGTTTAAGTGCAAATGGGTCAATCTGTCAAGAGGCGGGGTACAGGTAGACCCACAGTACGGAATGACAACAGTGGATCTAAAAAATCTTGGGTACACTGACGAACCGTTCGTCCTAGCCAATGGTGTGGCACAGGTTATCTATGTGAAGGACATGTCTACAAGACCGAGAAAAAGATAAGATAAGGAAGCGAATACATCATACGATGAGCCAAAGCGCCACATAGTTCTTTCAGGAAAAAGGGACATCGTGGGAGTGGAGGGCAAGACAGACATGTCTGAAGATTATGAAAACTTTCATGAAATTCCTCCCTTCAAAGTAAGGCTGACCTCAGCATCCTGATAAACAATGAAGATTATCCATGGTTACGGCGCAATAAGCAAATGACACAAGTGAAGAAAAAGTGAAGACTTTCTCCCGCAACTATTATGATGATACCATGCCAACTTTGTAACACACGAAATTGTGATACCATGCCAACATTCAACTTTCAACTTTTTCAGAGTTCATTTGAAATGCTTTAATGTCTTATGGTTCGGCCCTCGTGATACCATGCCAACTTTCAACTTTCAACTTTTTCAGAGTTCATTTGAAATGCTTTAATGCAGAAAACAAAAGAAAATAAATAATGCAGAAAACAAAACAAAAAAACTGGAAAAAAATAAAATAGCAACAATAAGTATTTTGTTGTAAGTACAAACAAAATAAAATAAATAAAGCAAAAAGAAAACAAAAAAAAGTGTATTCAAATTTGAAAACTAATGGCACTAACAGAAAGTTTATAATTTTTCTAAAACTAAAAGCTGAATTAAAAAATCAAGCAAAAAACAAAAGAAAATAAATAATGCAGAAAACAAAACAAAAAATCTGGGAAAAAATAAAAATAGCAACAATAAGTATTTTGTTGTAAGTAGAAACAAAATAAAATAAATAAAGCACGAAACAAAACAAAAAACAAAAAAGTGTTTTCAAATTTGAGAACTAATGGCACTAACAGAAAGTTTATAATTTTTCTAAAACTAAAAGCAAAAAGAATTAAAATATAAAGCAAAAAACAAAAGAAAATAAATAATGTAGAAAACAAAACAAAAAATCTGGGGAAAAAATAAAAATAGCAACAATAAGTAAAGAAAAAAAGTGCCTCCTACTGGGCCCCCACAGCGTGAATACGACTAGAAACCCACCATGGGCCAGGATTTAGGCCCGCAGGTGGCCCAGTAGGCCCATCAGGCAAAGCAGTAGTAAGTATGCCCGTAAGCCTGCAGTGGAGAGGAGCTCGAGAGGGGTGCGGCAATGGGGCTTATAAACCATTGCGCCCCTCTCAGCTAGCAAGGTGGGACTAAACTTTCGTGCCGCACCGTGCCAGCACACAACCAGTGGTCCCGGTTGGAGGCACCAACCCGGACTAAAGGGGGCATTGGTCCCGGTTCGTGCACCAACCGGGACCAATGCCCACCCTTTAGTCCCGGTTGGTGGAACCAATCGGGACCAAAGGCCGCCGCTTCCCGCCCTTTGGGCTGCTGAAAAGAGGCCTTTGGTCCCGGTTGGTGGCACCAACCGGGACTAAAGGGGGCATTGGTCCCAGTTGGTTTCACGAACCGGGACCAATTCTCTTCATATATAACTAGCACTTAGCAGTTTCTCCAAAATCCATCCCTTTCTTCTCCGCCCGACGCCCGCTGCTCGATCTGCCTCGTCGCCGTCGCCGCCGAGCCGTCAGGCTACTCCACCTCGTCATCGCCGTCGCCTCTCACGCCATCAGGCTGGTCCACCTCACCGTCGTCGCCGCCTCCGACGCCGTCAGGCTGCTCAACTTTGCCGTCCCCGCCGCCCTCGACGCCATCTGCCCCGATGCCGGCGCCGCTCCCCGCGCCCCGACGCCGCCCGCCGTGCCCCGCCACCCCCCTGTGAGCACCTGCCTCGCTCCCGCCGCTCCTGTCCTGCGCGGCCGCCGCGCCGCCGCCCCTGCCCTGCATTTTTTTATATGTGTATATATGCAATTTTTTTGTGTTTATATATATATATATATATGTGTGTGTGTTTGTATGTGTATATATGTGTATTTTTTGTGTATATGTGTATATATGTATGTTTATGTATGTGTATATACTAACAACCTAAATATAATGTTCATAACATTTTTATGTTTATGTATGTTTTTAATATATGTATTAATTTTTTATTTAGGTTGTTAATTAGTATTAGGTTTTAGGTTAGTGCATTTTAGTTTAGTGTAGAGGAAAAAGTAAAATAAGAAGAGGAAAAAAGAAGAAAAGAAGAGGAGAAGAAGAAGGAATAGAGGAGAAGAAAAAATAGATATTCTATTTTTTTATTCTTCTCCTCTATTCCTTTCTTCTTCTCCTCTTTTTTTTCTTTTTTTTCTTTGATCTTCTCCTCTGTCGTCGTCGATATACCCCCCCTCGGCCCTCTCGCTCGACCAAAACTCTCCAGGACAACCAAACCCTAGAGAAAAAACGATGTTGGTCTATACCCCCTCCCGCTGCACCCCTACCCGACAAACTCTCTTGAGGCCACCCAAATTTACCAAGTTAAAAGAGCGTTGTCGTCGAGGCCACCCCAAACCCTTGAAGCGTTGTGTCGAGGCCACCCCAAACCCTAGAGAAGCAGCGTCGAGGCCACTAATTAACATGATTCCTTATTGTGATTAGCTAGCTAGTTCTACATTTGCCACTAATATATATCCATATTTACCATGCATGTTTGAATAATAATTGACATGTTGTAAATATTTGCAGAAACTATGGAGCACTACCGAGACGAAGCAACATAAGAGATGTTGGGGGAGATAATCGCAGAAGGAACTGATGTCGTTGCGTCATTTTTCATTGATGTCGTTCGTCAGGAAGGACTGGGTGAAGAAGAGGGCTATGTTCATGATGGCTTCGGCCCATTAATGCCGGTACAAGAAGAGGGCTATGTTCATGATGGCTCCGATGACACAATGGAGGTACAAGAAGGAGACCGTGCTGACTGCTCCGGTGACCGAACCGAGTCCGGCCAGGTATATATATATTAGTTAAGCCCGTGTTGACTAGTTAATTGATGCATCCATTGTTTTGGTATATGTACACATATTAATTACTCTCGTCTTTCTTCCTTTTAATTTCTAGCCCTCCGGATCGAGCACAACTTCGGTAAGGAGACGAGGCCCGAAGAAAAAGTTGAGCTCGGATGAAAGGTTTGAGATCAGAGAAATCGCGCCCGACGGCGAACCGATTGAACCCATCCGGACAAAGAACGCATTTTCTTTTCAGTGCGGGGTTCTTGTTAGGGACAAGATCCCGATCAGCATCCAGCAATGGTATAAGCCTAAGGACGACCCTGAGGTGTCTTATGTCAATGATATGCAGAAAGAAGATCTTTGGACTCAGCTGAAGGCAAATTTCACCCTACCGCCAGAGGAGGATCCAGAGAAGCCAGTTAAAGAGCAATTAATCAAGTCGTGTGCTCTTAAGAAGCGGCAACCCTATTCAGGAGGTGGAGGAAAGAGCTGAACAAGTTTGTCGACAAAAAAGGAGACACCAGAATTCATCGGCAAATATGAGAAGATCAAAGATCACTGGCCTGCATTTGTGGCCCACAAGACATCGGAAAAGAGTAAGAAGATGTCGGCGACAAACAAGCAAAATGCTGTGAAGAAGAAGCTTCACCATCGCACGGGGTCAGGTGGCTACCTGCAAGCCCGGCCTAAGTGGTCCAAGGCTGAGAATGATCTGCTTGAAAAAGGGATCGAACCAGAGACAATGAGATGGCCAGACCGTTGCCGGACTTGGTTCTTCGGGGCTGGCGGAACCTTGGACCCTGTATCAGGGAGGTGCTGTTGGACGGACGAGCAACTGGAAATACCAGTCAAGAACCTTTGACACTATATCAATGCAGCGCAGCAAGGGACGTTCGTACCAGACAGGGAGAAGGACGAGCTCACAATGGCCCTAGGGAATCTTGAGCACCCTGGACGGACACGAGGCACGCCAGGCTCCATTCCGTGGAAGGTTGGTTTTTCGGACGCAGGGGGTTACAAAACCCACGAGAGGAGGAAGAAACTGGAGCAGGGCCAACTGCAGGCGCTGCACGAAAGGGTAATGGGGCTAGAGGAACGAGAAGAGGAACGAGAAGCAGCAGATCGCAGCAAACGACCTGCCGAAGCTTCCACCGAAGCTACCCCGCCATCTCAGCTGAGAAGCAGCGGGGCTTCCACGGAGCTGCTTCAACCGGAGCATGTCTTGACGGTTCCTGCCAGCTATCCCGTGGATGCTATCACGGGGACTCAAAATTTCCACCTAATGACGCGATGGATGAATTTGAAGGTCAAGGCGGCTGTTGGCTCTGTTTATCCTACTGAAAAAGGCGCAGATTTTCAATGTTGGCCGATTCCAGAAGGATATGCTAGGGTGATGGTGGATGAAATAACGGAGGGATTTGAGGACCTCCTGCTTGAGCACCCTACCGGTGAAGGGAGACTAGGCTGGGTTCTGCTCTGAAGACTCCATGCCTATGGCGGAAGGAGCTCATCAACCTTCCGAACTGGACGCCTCCGCCTCCTCCTCCTCCTCCGGCTAGTCAGGGCACTCCGCCTCCTCCACCGCCTCCTCCTCCGGCGAGTGACGATCAGGGCACGCGTGGCGGCACTCCGCCTCCTTCTCCGGCGCGTGGCGGCACTCCGCCTCCTTCTCTGCCTGCGCCGGTGCTCCCGAGCAGCCAGTAGCCTCCTCCTTCTCAGCCTTGCCAGCAAGGGCGGAAGAGACCCGCCGCGGCCCCGGCTGCTCCGGCGCGTCGTACTCCTTCTCCTCCACCTCGTAAGCAAGCACGAAAGAAGACAAACTGTAGGACCTTGAGAAGAGGTGTCTAGAGGGGAGGTGATTAGACACTAAGTACCAAAGTTGCAGTTTTTAGCCTTTTTAAGTTTGAGTGGAGTTTAGGCACAAGTTTAACATTCACAACACATAGCAAGGAAGCATGCAAAGAGTATATGAGAAGCGGAAAGTAAAGCATGCAACTTGCAAGAATGTAAGGGGAAGGGTTATGGAGGATTCAAACGCAATTGGAGACACGGATGTTTTTGGCGTGGTTCCGATAGGTGGTGCTACCGTACATCCACATTGATGGAGACTTCAACCCACGAAGGGTAACGGTTGCGCGAGTCCACAGAGGGCTCCACCCAAGAAGGGTCCACGAAGAAGCAACCTTGTCTATCCCACCATGGTCGTCGCCCACGAAGGACTTGCCTCACTAGCGGTAGATCTTCACGAAGTAGGCGATCTCCTTGCCCTTACAAACTCCTTGGTTCAACTCCACAATCTTGTCGGAGGCTCCCAAGTGACACCTAGCCAATCTAGGAGACACCACTCTCCAAGAAGTAACAGATGGTGCGTTGATGATGAACTCCTGCTCTTGTGCTTCAAATGATAGTCTCGCCAACACTCAACTCTCTCTCATATGATGTGGATCTGGTGGAAAGAGGATTTGAGTGGAAAGCAACTTGGGGAAGGCTAGAGATCAAGATTCATATGGTAGGAATGGAATATCTTGGCCTCAACACATGAGTAGGTAGTTCTCTCTCAGAAATGGTAAGTTGGAAGTGTAGGTTTAGTCTGATGGCTCTCTCTACGAATGAAGAGGAGGTGGAGGGGTATATATAGCCTCCACACAAAATCTAACCGTTACACACAATTTGCCAAACTCGGTGAGACCGAATTGAGAAACTCGGTCGAACCGATTTAGCAAATTTAGTGACCGTTAGGATTTTCTGTGGGACCGAAATGCAACTCGGTAGGACCGATGTGGTTAGGGTTAGGGCATAACATAATCTCGGTGAGACCGATTGCACAAACTCGGTAGGACCGATTTTGGTAATTAGCTAACCAGAGAGTTGGTCAGGCAAACTCGGTTGGACCGATTATCAAACTCGGTGGGACCGATTTTGGTAATGAGTCAACCAGGAAGTTTGCATTGTAATCTCGGTAGTACCGATTGCTCAAACTCGGTGAGACCGATTTTGATAATGGGCATACACAGAGAGATTACAATCCCATCTCGGTGAGATCGAGATCCCTATCGGTGAGACCGATTTGCCTAGGGTTTGTGGCAGTGGCTAAGACTTCAAAACTCGGTGGCGCCGGGTAGAAAGAATCAGTGGGGCCGAGTTTGACTTTAGGTTTAGGACATATGTGGATGTGAGAAAGTGGTTGAGGGTTTTTGGAGCATATCACTAAGCACATGAAGCAAGAGGCTCATTAAGCAACACCTCATCCCTCCTTGATAGTATTGTCTTTTCCTATAGACTCAATGTGATCTTGGATCACCAAAATATAAAATGAAGAGTCTTGAGCTTGAAGCTTGAGCCAATCTTTTGTCCTTAGCATCTTGAAGGAGTTCCCACATCCATTAGTCCATGCCACTCCAATGTTGAACTTATCTGAAATATACTAGATAAAAGTGTTAGTCCAACAAGAGATATGTTGACATTAATTACCAAAACCACCTAGGGAGCACTTGTGCTTTCAATCTCCCCCTTTTTGGTAATTGATGACAACATACATAAAAGCTTTAGATAAGGATATAAAGAATAGCAAGTAAAGCTTTGGAAATACATGTAACAAGCATAGGCTCCCCCTACATGTATGCAATCATGTGAATATGAAATATAGAAGCATGTGAGAGCATAACCATGATAGAGCAGGCAATGTGCTACATGTATCTTGGCCATATGCATCATAGCAAAAAATATTAAAGGAAATACCTTCATGCCCATGAGTCCTTCTTGCAAAGTATGTACATCAGCAAGAATTCCTCATACACATGATTGTGATGCATATACTTACCTTGTAGTCTTGAGTAGGCTTAGGATGGAATGAACCTGTGTAAACAAGGTTAGATAACACAGATACATCTACTAGCCAGAGCAAACAGAAGAAACCACAAGAATACCAAGACTGGGATGACATGTAGAGAGTGAGTACTAAGTACTATAGTTGATTAGACATGTCCCCAAGAGTAAAGATATGCAAGGAATTTAAATGATTTCTTTCCCTTAGATGTCTTGCTCCCCCTGAATCTAGCATGGGATACTGGGAGAAGATAGGGAATAGAAAATCAGAGCTGAAAGATATAAAGAACAGAGCTAATGCAAGCTAATGCAAATAAGCACATATGAACATGCCTTTCCCCTCAAGAAGACATGTGGCATCTCTCCTCTTGAACACCAAGCATCTGGGATCCTCGAGAAATACTTTCTGCTAGTATTCTCTCCCCCTGGAGATCTCTCTCTCTCTCCCCTTGAAGGATTTCTCTCTCCCTCTGAGATGTGATCTCTCTCTCTAAATGATAAGCTTTGATGTGATCTCTCTCTCCCCCTTTGACATCAATTTCCAAGAAGGGCTTGATAAAGATGTAACCTCTCTCTCTCCCTCTGGAATTTGACGTGAATGTGTTTGATCCTTGAGTCACAACATAAGGCAATGATAAAAATGTGATGCTTGTAGAGGACAAGATTCATTGAGTGGAGCTGGATCCGAAGAAACACAGAGTAAGTGGCAAACTGTTTTTCCTGTTGTGAAATCGGTGGCACCGACTGGTTTGCTTCGGTGGTACCGAAATTTTTCGGTTGGACCGAAAATAACAAATCGGTGTAACCGAGTTCATCGCAGAGAAAACACTTGTCACCTCGGCTCACTAGACTAATAAGATCTCACAAAGATTTGCAAGGAATTTACTGAATGACATGCAAAAAAAATACAGAGCAAACAGAAAGAAATCTAGATGAAGTTTTTTTTTGAAAGGGGAAACAAATAAGCATGAGACAAATGCAAAAACACAGAAGAAAACACAAGGGAACTTCATCTAGAGATGGTCGGCGACGAAATCACCTATGTTAGAGTATATTGACTTAGGAGTCAAGTGAGATCACTTGATCATAGGTCATACTCATCGTTTAAGCTCAAAATGGGGTTGCCATTTTTCGTTTAAGCATCTTGATGTATTCACATCTTGTCGAGTTGCTTTAGCTCATGACTTGGAGTAAAACTTCTCTAAGATGGAATAACATACCTTGGTTGGTGGTGTTGTTCATGTAGTTGATGTAGCTCATCAAGAATTTGGAGCACCACTTGGAATTTGAGTCCATCTACCTACATGGGTTAGTTCTTGCAAGGAAGAGCACTTGTGTATCCAAAAATGACACTCATGAAGTTTAACATAGAATTTGTCAAAGGATATGTTTGAATAGTTTCGTGCTTCCTTGTCTTCAACAACCTTTGTGGAGACTTGGTGATGTAGAGATTGCTCAAGATATGAGCAGATTGCAATCTCATGGAATTAGATTCAACCAAGTACCTACATGGGTTAGATAGCATGCAAGATACAAATATATCCAGGACATAAGAAGATTTTCATCACAAGAGAAATATCAAGGATTAGTCATAAGCTCATGTCTTGCATGTATCCAATGGAGTTTCTACTCCAAGTTTGAAGCATCAATGACGTTCAATTCTCCTCTCAACCTGCAAAACACTTTCTCATCAAGAGGTTTAGTGAATATATCCGCTAATTGCTTTTCGGTGCGAACATGCTTAAGATCAATGTCACCCTTAGCAACATGATCTCGAATGAAATGATGACGAACTTCAATATGCTTAGTTCGAGAATGTTGCACAGGATTATGACCAATTTTGATAGCACTTTCATTGTCACAAAGCAATGGAACATGTTTCACATATATCCCATAATCTTTAAGAGTTTGGGTCATCCAAAGTAATTGAGCACAACATGAACCAGCGGCAATGTATTCCGTTTCGGCGGTGGATAAGGATACCGAGTTTTGTTTCTTGGAAGACCAAGACACAAGAGATCTACCAAGAAATTGACAAGTACCCGAAGTGGACTTTCTATCAACCTTGTCTCCAGCATAGTCTGAGTCGGAGTAGCCAACAAGATCGAAAGAGGCCCTCTTAGGATACCAAATGCCAAAATTTGGTGTATGGATTAAGTATCTCACTATCCTTTTCACAACCTTAAGATGACATTCTTTAGGAGCAGCTTGATATCGTGCACACATGCACACACTTAGCATAATATCGGGTCGTGAGGCACATAGATATAACAATGAACCAATCATAGAGTGATAAACCTTTTGATCAACCGGTTCACCATCTTTGGTCAAATCAAGATGTCCACTAGTAGGCATGGGTGTAGACATACCTTTGCATTCTTGCATATTGAACTTCTTGAATAAGTCCTTAGTGTACTTCGTTTGAGAGACAAAAGTACCTTCCTTAGTTTGCTAGATTTGCAACCCAAGAAAGAATTTGAGTTCACTCATCATTGACATCTCAAACTTCTCCGACATTAGCTTTCCAAACTTCTCACTAAAATGAGGGTTATTTGAACCAAATATAATATCATCAGCATAGATTTGGCACACAAATAGTTCACCATTAACCCCTTTAGTAAAGAGTGTGGAATCAATTTTCCCAATTTCAAAGCCTTTTTCAATAAAGAACGTGGTCAAGTATTTATACCATGCTCTAGGAGCTTGTTTAAGACCATAAAGAGCTTTGTGAAGTTTGTAAACATGATTGGGTTTCTTGGGATTGACAAAGCCGGGAGGTTGTTTAACATAAACTTCCTCCTCTATTTCACCATTTAGAAAAGCACTTTTAATGTCCATTTGGTGCAATGTGATATCATGGTGATTAGCATAGGCAAGTAAGATGCGAATAGACTCAAGTCTAGCAACAGGAGCATAAGTCTCACCATAGTCCATACCTTCGACTTGTGTGTAGCCTTGGGCGACGAGACGTGCTTTGTTGCGAACTACTTGTCCATCTTCATCTTGCTTGTTGCGAAACACCCATTTGGTACCGATGATGTTGTGTTTGTTGTCGGGCTTCTCAACCAATGTCCAAACTTGGTTCCTCTCAAAGTTGTGTAGCTCTTCATGCATAGCGTTTATCCAATCCGGATCTTCCAATGCTCCTTCGACCTTCATAGGTTCAATGCTAGAGATGAAAGAATAGTTTTCATAAAAGTTAGCAAGACGAGTTTTAGAGCGAGTGATTCTCCCGGTTTGAATATCATTGTAGATTTGCTCGACGGGATGGTCTTTAGCAATTCTTGCTCGAACTCTTGAAAGCTTTTGCTTGGATCTTGGTTGAATATCTTCTTCATCTTGTTCTTCTTCTTGGCCTTCTTCATTGTTGGCGTTGTCGTTCTCTTGTCATGGTGGAGAAGGAGGTTCTTGACGTTCTTGATGCACTTCCTCATTTCCTTCATCTTGGTGTGTCCCACTTGTGGATGCTTCCGTATCAACTCTTGGTTCACCTTGTCGTGAAGTAGAAGCTTCCACTTGGACGGACGAAGTACTCTTCTTCACCTCCGTTGGACGAACCTTGCCAATAGACAAGTCTTGGATTGCTTCCGAAGGATCTTTGTCTCCTACATCAATTGGCAATTGCTCTACTTGCGAGCCGTTAGATTCATCAAACTTCACATCTACCGTCTCTTCAACCTTTCGGGTGAAACTGTTGTAGACACGGTAAGTGTGAGAGTTTGAGCCATAACCTAGCAGGAAACCTTCATGAGACTTAGGAGCAAATTTAGAACGACGATGCTTATCAAGAATGTAGCACTTCGAGCCGAATACTCGAAAGTATCCAACTTGGGGTTTGTTACCGTTGAGGAGCTCGTATGCCGTCTTGCCGAGTAGCTTGTGAAGATACAAGCGATTTGTTGCATGGCAAGCTGTCTCAACCGCTTCTGCCCAAAAGTGCTTCGGTGTTTTGTACTCATCAAGCATCATTCTCGCCATTTCGATGAGCGTCCGGTTCTTCCTCTCAACAACTCCATTTTGTTGAGGTGTGTACGTAGCCGAGAACTCGTGTGAAATCCCTTCTTCGTCAAGAAAGGTGTCCACATTTGCATTCTTGAACTCCGTTCCGTTGTTGCTGCGAACCTTCTTGATCTTTACTTCAAACTGATTTTGGGCCTTCCTAGCGGAGTTTTTGAAGATCTTCTGAACCTGCGATTTATCATCGAGAAAGAACACCCACGTAAATCTGTAAAAATCATCGACTATAACTTGACCAAAAGAATTTCCACCGAGACTCTTGTAAGAGTTGGGACCAAAGAGATCCATGTGAAGTAGCTCAAGTGGCCTCTTTGTGGTCATGATGTTCTTCACGGGATGCCTTCCTCCAACCTGTTTACCTGCCTGACAAGCACTGCACAGTCTATCCTTATCAAAAATGACATCATTAACTCCAAGGATATGATTTCCCTTAATAAGCTTGTCAAGGTTTCTCATGCCAACATGACCTAGTCGTCTATGCCATAACCAACCTTTTGAGGATTTAGCAATGAAGCAAGTTTTAGGTTGAGCCTTTTTAGTGAAATCAACAATGTAAAGATCACCTCTACGTATAACGGTAAAGACCATTTTATGATTGTCTCGACGAAACACTTGGCAATCTACTTCAGTAAATAAGACATTGAAACCAAAGTCAGCAAGTCTAGATACTGAAAGTAAGTTGTATCTAAGAGATTCAACGAGCATGACATTTTGTATGGAGCTATCATGTGAGATGGCCACCTTACCGAGGCCAACCACCTTACCCTTTGAGTTGTCACCGAAAGTGACATACTTTCGAGGACTATCATTATCAGCAAGCTCACGAAACATGTCTTTATCTCCGGTCATGTGATCGGTACATCCACTGTCAAGGACCCATTCCTTTCCTCCTGACATATATCCCCGAAGATTTGCCATAAGACCAAAATGTCTCATTGCATCATCAAGATCGAAGTCAATATCATCATCCTCATCATAGTATCCATGTTCAACATCGTCATGTGGTGGATCAAATCCTAGAGAGGGTGATTCGTTAGAGTGATTTTGACAATGATCTTGTCTATGAATTTTTATAGCTTCAGAAATAATATCACTAATAATACCAACATTTCCTTTGGCATGCATAAGGTTTGTAAGCTCAAATAGACGATCACCAAACATAGGATCACTAGTATTTATCTTACTCAAGGAAATAGACTTATGGAGAATTTCATCAAGATTTTTCAAAGAATAATCAGGAAATCGTTCCTCAAGAAATTTCCATATAGTGTAGGCACACTCAAGAGTAGGCAGTTTTATAATCAAGTTTTTAGGCAAGCCTCTAGTGATAAGATTAACAGTTCTAACATTCCTAATCATGTCAATTGACTCATCAAGTGTAGGATGCATAGGATCAACACAAGGTGCACAAGGACTAGCAATGTACTTGTTCAAATGATATTGATTGAAAATTACAAGCATCTCATTTTTCCACTCATGAAAATACTCTCCATCAAGAATAGGCACTCTATGTCTAAGACTCCCCAAAGTAGACTCATCCATCTTCCTCCAATGGTGATTAAACCAAAGCAATGGAGACCAACGCTCTGATACCACTTGTAGGACCTTGAGAAGAGGTGTCTAGAGGGGGGGTGATTAGACACTAAGTACCAAAGTTGCAGTTTTTAGCCTTTTTAAGTTTGAGTGGAGTTCACAAGTTTAACATTCACAACACATAGCAAGCAAGCATGCAAAGAGTATATGAGCAGCGGAAAGTAAAGGATGCAACTTGCAAGAATGTAAGGGGAAGGGTTATGGAGGATTCAAACGCAATTGGAGACACGGATGTTTTTGGCGTGGTTTCGATAGGTGGTGCTATCATACATCCACGTTGATGGAGACTTCAACCCACGAAGGGTAACAGTTGCGCGAGTCCACGGAGGGCTCCACCCAAGAAGGGTCCACGAAGAAGCAACCTTGTCTATCCCACCATGGCCGTCGCCCACGAAGGACTTGCCTCACTAGCAGAGATCTTCATGAAGTAGGCGATCTCCTTGCCCTTACAAACTCCTTGGTTAAACTCCACAATCTTGTCGGAGGCTCCCAAGTGACACCTAGCCAATCTAGGAGACACCACTCTCCAAGAAGTAACAGATGGTGCGTTGATGATGAACTCCTTGCTCTTGTGCTTCAAATGATAGTCTCCCCAACACTCAACTCTCTCTCATATGATTTGGATCTGGTGGAAAGAGGATTTGAGTGGAAAGCAACTTGGGGAAGGCTAGAGATCAAGATTCATATGGTAGGAATGGAATATCTTGGCCTCAACACATGAGTAGGTAGTTCTCTCTCAGAAATGGTAAGTTGGAAGTGTAGGTTTAGTCGGATGGCTCTCTCTACGAATGAAGAGGAGGTAGAGGGGTATATATAGCCTCCACACAAAATCTAACCGTTACACACAATTTTCCAAACTCGGTGGGACCGAATTGAGAAACTCGGTCGGACCAATTTAGCAAATTTAGTGACCGTTAGGATTTTCTGTGGGATCGAAATGCAACTCGGTAGGACCGATATGGTTAGGGTTAGGGCATAACGTAATCTCGGTGAGACCAATTACACAAACTCGGTAGGACCGATTTTGGTAATTAGCTAACCAGAGAGTTGGTCAGGCAAACTCGGTTGGACCGATTATCAAACTCGATGGGACCGATTTTGGTAATGAGTCAACCAGGAAGTTTGCATTGTAATCTCGGTAGTACCGATTGCTCAAACTCGGTGAGACCGATTTTGATAATGGGCATACACAGAGAGATTACAATCCCATCTGGTGAGATCGAGATCCCTATCGGTGAGACCGATTTGCCTAGGGTTTGTGGCAGTGGCTAAGACATCAAAACTCGGTGGCACCGGATAGAAAGAATCAGTGGGGCCGAGTTTGACTTTAGGTTTAGGACATATGTGGATGTGAGAAAGTGGTTGAGGGTTTTTGGAGCATATCACTAAGCACATGAAGTAAGAGGCTCATTAAGCAACACCTCATCCCTCCTTGATAGTATTGTCTTTTCCTATAGACTCAATGTGATCTTGGATCACTAAAATATAAAATGAAGAGTCTTGAGCTTGAAGCTTGAGCCAATCTTTTGTCCTTAGCATCTTGAAGGAGTTCCCACATCCTTTAGTCCATGCCACTCCAATGTTGAACTTATCTGAAATATACTAGATAAAAGTGTTAGTCCAACAAGAGATATGTTGACATTAATTACCAAAACCACCTAGGGATCACTTGTGCTTTCACAGACGCCGCAGCCGCTCCGTCTGCTCCGGCGTCTAGCAGCACAACCAGAGGCGGGAGGCAATACAGATACGGTCCACCTCTCAAGCCTCTAGAGAAGTTACCGTACGAGAGGACCGAGGAGGAAAACGATATGATTGTGCGGACCCACATGAAGGAGTTCTTTGAAGGGTTGAAAGCAAAGAGACATCCACCTCCAAAGGAGAAGGTAGATCCGGTGAAAGCAAAGCGCACTATCGATGCCCTGAGGAAACCACCAAAGTCTCCGCCGAGAACCAACTATCAGCGCATTACTTAACAGACATATCTCGAAGCCTAGCGGTTGGGAAGTACTGTCCGTGATAAAAGGTTAAAAGAACGAGCAGAGGGGAAAAAATTGCCCAGCTCGGCGAACAAGCACAGCAATCGTGCCCCCCGCTCAATGTGTCTAATGCTCCGGGGACGGTGGCCAGTTATGGGCTTATGGCAATCTTGCAGATTACCTGCCTGACGATCAACTTCCTGATTTTTTGGAGGTGGACGAACACAGATACGAGTACGGGAAGCCTCTCGTCAAAGATGAAAAATCTCTGACAACAATGATGCAAAGATTCCATAATTGGTACATGAAAACCTGCAGAGAGTTTGGGGGACGAATGCTTTGTATCTGAATATTAAAGAGGAGCACGACCTCGTTGCAACTGATCTGTTGACTGTTCCATTTGATGAGTTCTTCGTGTTCTTCAATCAAAAGGCCCTCGATAAACTAATGGCCTTTTGCTACTGTCTGTAAGTACTATTTCTGTCATTAAGTCTCTCTATATATAGCTTGGCTCTTTCATTGCATGTATTTATAATTAATTATCCTCAATATATTATGCAGATTGAAGATCGTTGAGTGCAAAAAACAAGAAATTTATGATATTGGGTTCATTAACACAAATATCATAGATGAATTTCTGGTTAAAAAGGACGTCAAAGAGGCCGAGGACAACTTGCTACGATCATTAATCAAAAATCAAAACAAAGATACCATACTCTTTCCTTACAATGGCAAGTGAGTGTTACTGTCGTGTGCATATTCGGTTTTCCTTATTACTCGAACGAGGTTATAGTAATGTAATTGATGAGTTATGCATGCGTGCGCAGGTACCACTATGTTCTTCTGGAGATTAAGCTTGAGCGGGGACTAGTAACCGTCTTAGACTCGAGACGGAAAGATCCCGAAACCTATGCGGACATGACTGAATTGCTCAACAAGTAAGTTCAATCGATCATTATCACACCATATCGACAACTTTTTGTTCATTTCCTGATATCTCAAGTAATAATAATTATTTTCTTTGTCTTGCAGGGTTTGGAAACAGTTCACCGCAAAAGCTCCGGGACTGCCGAAGGAGCTGCGATATATATACCCGAAAGTAAGTACTACTAGCTAGCTAGTTGCGCGCATCTCCGTTGATTCTATAGCTATACTTTCATCAATGCCATTTATAATGCTTCATTATCAGTTTGATTGACCTCTATTTCTCGTAAAGTGCTTGTGGCAGGAACAAGGGAATGATTTCTGTGGATACTACGTGTGCGAGTTCATCCACAACGCGACTTTGAAAAATAAGCGGGGCTACTCTAAAAGACAATATGAAGTGCGTAAGCAATAATATTCACAATTTCATTTTATTACACCATCATTTCTGTTGAGTTTCATTCATATATATATGTATTAATTAACCCCCTTCTTCAAATTAGACGTGGCAGATGCGGAATGAACTCCTAGAACCAGATCGCATGAAAGCAATTCAAGAGGAATTGGCGGGATTCTTTCTTGACCACGTCATCAATAAAGCCGGAGAATACCATGTGGAAGTTGATTTCAAATGCTAGGGGATTGTAATTAAGAGATCTTATACATATTGTACATGTATGTAGCCAGTAGCGTCGGATACATGATACGAAAACTTGTTGTTCGATCAATCTCTCGGAGAAGGAGAGGTCGATCGATCACTTCTCTCGGTATGCATGACGAACTTCTGTACTCAATGATTCTCTCGATCACTTATGTATATAGTACGTAGCGTCGACCAAGCACGGACATAAGAGAGGACACTTCTCCCTATTAATTAGCTAGCCAACACAATATATGAAACACCTAAATTAACCCTCAACCCCCCTCCTTTCAAAAAAAACCCAGCCACTGGAATGCTGACGCGTGGATGCCTTTTGGTCCCGGTTGGTGCCACCAACTGGGACCAAAGGCCCCCCTGCCTGGGCTTGGCGCACCGGCCACGTGGAGGGTCATCTGTCCCGGTTCGTGTTTGAACCGGGACTAAAGGGGGGAGGTATTAGTAACGACCCATTAGTCCCGGTTCATGAACCGGGACTAAAGGCCCTTACGAACCGGGACTATTAGTTGTTTTTCTACTAGTGAAGGAAGAAGAAGGGGAAATACACTTGTGTTCCTGTATATGTACCCTATATAGGGATTTATTTTAAATATTTTTATAAAACTTTTGACAAAAAACTAGAGTAACTTTTGCACTAGTATATAAATTTGCACGAAAAAAATAAAAGTTGACTTCACAACAAAAAAGACAAAATTTATTTGCTATTATAGGTGACTATTCACACTATTTTAGCCCAAACTTTGTCTTTTTTGAAAAGAAGTCCAAGGGAGATTTTCTTTTTGTGGATTTTTTCTCATGAGTACAATAAAAGGTCCAGTTTATTTCAAAAATATTTTCAGGAATTTCTGATTTTTTGTTGAATTGCTAATATTTTTTCATATGTCCCCATAGACCACAAATCCGCCTCCGAAGAAGAAGATACTTTTTTTAGAATAATAAGATACATAGGATTGAGAATCGGGCGTGGTGTGGGCTCGAGTGAACAGTAAATTTTCGAGAAAAATGAAAATAAAATCAAACAATTCTGGAATTTGTTTGTGGAAAACAATGACAAATGTTTTGAGTGCACACAAAATTTTATCATGGAACAACATTCGTGAAAGTCATGACAAAAATATAAAATCGATGCTCCAAAAGTGTTATTTTCTTTTTTAGGGGAACAAAAAGTGTTATTTTTAAAGCATTTTGGAGGTCTATTCTTTTTGCCCCGACTTCCATGAATATCATTTTTATAATGAAATTTTGCAGGTGCTCAAACATTTAAAAATTGCACCGCAAAAATATTTTGGAATTTAATGAATTTATTTTAGAAAAAAATAGATTTTACTGTTAAGCATTTTGGAGTGCTATTCCTTTTGCCACGACTACCATGAATATCATTATTGTAATGAAATTTCGCGGTTGCTCAAACATTTAAAAAGTTCACCGCCAAAAAAATTCAGAATTTTCTGAATTTATTTTAGAATATATTGGATTTTGTTGTTCATCATGAGCTCGGATGAGCTAGCGAGCAGAAGATGACTTTCATTGGGAATAATTTTTTATAGAATATAAGAATAAAAGGATACATATGACTGCAAATCTTTCTACCAACTTTTTAGGGGACTTCCTATCTACCGCATTCTGCGGCAGGATGTCGGGGCTGCGAGCCACGTAGCTAGCCACTACGGCTGATTCACGTTCATACTGAAAAGGCAATGTGGATACTTTAGAACTAGCCACATAGGCAGATTGGATTATTTTTCCTTTTTAAATCTTTTCTTGTAAATTCTGAATATATTTTTTAAAAAGTCCAAACGTTTTTGGAAAAACACACATGAGTTTCAAAAAACTATTAGCAACTTTTCGAATTTGTTACAAAATTGTAAAACAGGAACTATTTTGAAGTTGTGGACAAATTTTGGAAAACAGGAATTTTTGAAAAGTTTTGAAGCCGGGCCATCTCGGTCTTCAGGTCGCTCCCCTCTGTGCGAATCAGCGACAACTTTTTTTTAGATTAGTTTGAATTGCTTACCAGATATGCCACGTGGTACGAATCAGCGACGACTTGAAGCAACCAGCGTCCAATTATGATTCTGTTTTTAGCACGCCCAATTATGATTCTTTTCGGTCACCTCTTTCGAGTCCAGATGGGTCACGGCCCATGTCGTCCAAGCCCAGCAAGTCTTCAAGTACTCCCCAAGAGCCCTGCCTACGCCCCTCCCCTCCTCCAATTCCGCCGTCCCACCGCCGACTCCTACGCCGCCGGCGACCCACCCCTGGACCCAACCGCCCGTCCCGCCGACAAGGTCAGCTGCTCCCTCTCCTCCCTCCCAGATCCGGCTGCCCCGCCTTCCTCTGATGCATCAACTCTGATTTTTCGCATATGAAATTTGCGCCCGGATTAGAAATTTTCAGTTTACCTCCGATGCATCGACAACATGTATCCGAACTCAGATTTTTATGCTAGTTTATATCAATCCTATGTAGGACGTCGTGGATCTGCAAATCTTTTGTTGTTTCGCGTAACAACTGAACTCAAATAGCAGACGAACAAAGGCTGCTAGAAATACAGAGGCTTATCCTCACTGCAGCTTACTGATTCTCGTCCGGACAGCCGGCTTATGCACCCTAGGTTTTTGTTCTAGTTTTTCTGTTTCCCGAATCTGGTTCTAAGTGGGCATTGATCTGTAAATATGGGTTAAATGTCAGAACACATGTTTATTTGTTTCAATATAGGCCTTATATTTGTGAATTTGCTGCTAACAAATTTCAATGCTCTGTATACTGGCAGAGTTTGTTGATGCGCAGGTCAATTGTTCCCGACCTCTTGCCAGAATAATTGTAGCAGCATTTGAGAAGCAGAGGTCAAAGCGGTTGCGCATGTGTTTCTGAAGCAAACTGAAGTAAGTTGAGATACCGGGATGTATGATCGGAAGAATCAACAAACCTTGAAATATTACTACTGCTAGAACTGCTCTAAGATCAGGAAGATGATGGACCCTTCGGGGTTGTTCCCTGCCTCATCAAGCCAGCTGCCAGATGATCTGCTCATCGAGATATTCCTCTGCCTCCCAGCCCACCCCACCTGCCTGATTCGCACGTCCCTTGTCTGCAAGCGGTGGCACTGCCTCATCAAAAACCGCCAATTCGTCAGCCGCCTTCGCACACTTCATCAGAAACTCCCTGTGCTTTGCTTCTTCAGCAACTCCACTAGCATCCCCCGTTTTATCCCCACAGGGGACCCTCCTAATTGTGTCTCAACGGCGGTCTTCTCCCTACCTGACCCCTGCTGGCAGGTCCTTGGCTGCCGCCACAGCCTTGTCCTCCTCGTTGGCTCAACTTGGACTCAGCTCCAGGTATGGAACCCCATGACTGGCAACAGGCAATATGTACCGGCCACTCCGGATGCTGATCGGCGTTTTAATCATGGTATTGTTCCTGAGAGCCAAGCTACGGTGCTTTGTGCAGCTGGCCACAAGGACAGTGGTGACTGCCACTCTTGCCCTTTTCTCGTAGTGTGGGTATTCACTTGCACACGCTACGCCTATGCCTGTAGATACTCGTCAGAGAGTAGCAGCTGGCACCAGATGGTTTCTTCACCAACACCATCTGATATTGATTCAAGGCCTAGTGTCCTTGTTGGGAACATCTTGTACTGGCCGCTGAAGGCAAAATATATCCTTGCCTTTGAGTTGGATACGCGGAAGTTATACCATATTGAGTGTCCAGAAGATACACATAGTGTGTACAGAAGGAATGTCCACATCATGAAGGCAGAGGACGGTGGGCTAGGCCTTGCTGCCTTGACGGAGTTCAACCTGCGCCTATGGGCTCGGGAGACAGGTCCGGAGGGTGTTATGGAATGGGTGCTGCGCAGGAGCATTCAGTTGGATGCATTCCTTCCACCGAATGTGTCATCGGTGCCGTTGGTAAATAATCATTCTGCCAGTGGGCGTCCGGTCAGGATATTGGGTCTCATTGAGGACGATGATATGTTTTTTATGTGGACGAGAGAGGGTGTCTTTGCAGTGGAGCTCAAGTCAATGCGTTGCAACAAAGTTTTTGATGCTCAAGTCCCTGCAACTATCTTCCCCTACATTGGCTTTTATACCACAGGTGCCCATCTCTTGACACCGTATGCTTTTGCCTTCACTTTTGTTTCAATTCTCTGTCTCATCCGTGAATACTTCTTGCTGATTCAAGGAGATGAAACTTTAGCTTGCCTCCTTTTTTATGCTTAATTAGGAAAATTGTGCGCCTACATCCTATTTCTGTGCAAATTTTCTTGCATGTGGTATTTGTAGTGTGTCAATGTAAACTTATGTCTTATTTGTTCTCTCATGCACAGCCTATCCATTTCTTGATTGATTTCTGGTTTTCTTATGATCAGGCCAAGTTGAGCATTTTTTATTTCTCCTGTGTTTGCAGGTGATGATGTGGATGGTGGGCGGTGAAAATTGTCGACCCGGATGAGATGATATCTGCATTATGTACTGAATAATTTTAGACCAACCCGATGAAGCACAAACTTGTTTGTTATATGTAAGCTGTTGTTCTTACTACCAAGAAGGAAGTGTGTGTGTGTGTGTGTGTGTGTGTGTGTGTGTGTGTGTGTGTGTGTGTGTGTGTGTGTGAGGTGCTGAAGACTATCCTTTGTTGTAGTATTAAGACTATGAGGAAACTAATTATGAATAACGAAAATTCTCTTGAGAATGGTTTAGAAATTCTGTGCTTTAGTTTTTCATGCTTGAGGTTCACGGTCGCAAAAATGGCTGGCTCTCGGCTTGATCTCCATATAAGGAGAGCAGTATAAGAAGCTAGAAACGGTCTCGGCATTCTGAGGCTGCCTTGTCCAAGGTCCTCTGCGAGTGTGACTTGCCTCCTGCACGCATAGCTTCGCGAGCTAAATGAGTTTAAATTTAAGCTCGGTACAGAAGGAAACAAGAGCACCTCATAATGTGTTGTCATATACTACTCCCTCCGTTTGGAATTACTCGTCCAAAAAATAAATGTATCTTATATATATATATATATATAGATAGATAGATAGATAGATACATTCATTTCTTGAACGAGTAATTATAAACAGATCTATATATATATCTAGATACATTCATTTCTTGAACGAGTAATTCCAAACAGAGGGAGTACTATATATATCCTTAATGCAGACTGATGGCCTGTGGTGCGTCAAACGAGATCGGCCTTACAGAAGGAAGTGGCGCCATGATACAAGATGCAGTCTTTTGAGGTCGTCGACTAGCGTGCACTTCGTGCATACCATTGCGACCAGCTGTCATGCGAGGACAGGCAAGAATATTTGGTGCGAACCGATCGAGGAGGGAGGCGGCTTGATGTCGACCCGTCCTTCATCGTACAATTGACGACACCACTCTCTCCAGTATCACCTTATATAATCTACCAGGCAAACATGTGTTGTGTTGACTACTACTATTCTTTTTCGGGAATACGTCAAAGATGTACCATATTTTTATACGAGGTAGAAAACAATTACAAGAAGCTGCAGACAACGGTTGTAGAACACGCAACACACCCGAGCTAATCCGAAGAAAAGCCTCCGCACACACTACAAACACAACTGCCCTAAGCAGAGCATCAAAGCCGCGTCTCGACCAACACCAATCACCTCAAAGAGCAATAACTTCAACCGGACATCCCTTGTCGACGCACCGTCCACCCTTGAATGCCAAAAAGGAGATGACGAGTGGGTGGCGGGACTCGGTTGATCCCGAGAAAGCCACCGTCTTGGACTCATCGGCATTGACGAACATTGCGCCAAAGAGCCTCAACTCGAACCAACGGCACGCACCAGAGAACCGCATCACAAAGCCTTCAAGCCATGTCTCCACGCATGATGCTCCCAACCGAGGAACGACGCCGAAATGCCGCCATCGCCGGTCCAAGACGACCTAGGCTTTCGCCCGGGGACAACAATCCAAACAAGAAGGGGGAGATGCCGACACACCATAGCGATGCCTCCAAGGAGGAAAATGACACCCACAGGCGCCGTCGTCGCCAACACCGACCGAAGACGGGCAAGATTTTCATCTGTAACGTCGCCCACCTCCACCCATCGTGATGAATTGAGGCCAAGTTGGCTGTAATGGGTCACACCGCCGTCGCAGCAGCACTTCGCCATCATGCATGTAACATTGCAGAACACCGAAGCCCTGCACGGCCGAGGGCACGCACACCATCTTCCAACTCCCGCACGACCGGGGAAGAACATCTCCTGATCACCATCCAGCTCCACCAGGGCCAGGAGCAGCTGGCGCCGCAAGCAGTGGCTGGTCACGCCACGCTGGCGGACGACCATGCTTCGTCCACGGACCGCACGGAGCTCCCTGCTGCTTGCTGGCCTGGGCACACTAACCCAGATCCAAAACGCGTCGTCTCCTTCCCCTCCCACCGCAACACCTGCAGCACCACTCCGGCGTCGGTAAGGGTGGGACGCACGCCCCCGTCCACCGCAACATCCCCCGACCACCGCTTGCGCAGCCCTCCAGGCCGAGATCCGCCGCCTCCATGACTGGACGCGTCGCCTCCATCGACAGCCACCGGGCGCTCCCAGGCGAGCCGCCGCGCTCCAGCACCTCCACCCGTGGTCGTGCACCACCACACCACGCGCTCCTCGCCAGAGAGATCCCACCGCCCCGCCCGCATGACGCCGCTCCCCCGCGCGTGGGAGACCCGTCGGGGCTCGCAGATTCGCCCGCCGCCTTTGACGGATGGGTCAGCGCCAGTGGCGGCGGCGGCGGCTAGAGGAGCACAAGGAGGGGCGCTCGCGGGGCTAGGGTTGGCGCCTCCGGAACCGTCCGCGCGAGCAGCTCGGGAGGGAGGGGAAAGGGAGATGAGATTCTCTCTCTTTTTTAAAGAGAGTGTTAGCTATGTTCATGTAGTAGGGTAGAGCGAAGCTTAAGACATCCTTTCTTTTTTGATTCTTCCTATCATAGACAAGTCCCATGCACCCCTTCAAAAACTGTGTTAGATGCACCCACGTGATCATTGAGGTCTCCTCCTATAAAGAGCTTTTTGCCAACAGGTACAATCCTAACTAGCTCCTGTAGCTTGGCCGTCAGGAGGCCTTATGTTCCAGCTACCTAAGCCGAACCTACTAAGCTCAACCAGCTTCCTTACCCTTTGCACTCATCGAGTCAAATGCAAAGACCCTTTCTTATTTTTCACTACACATGTGTACCAATGTAGCTCGCCAAGGATGTTTCGACTCGGTCCTTGCTCACTTATTGTATTTATTCTAGGCCTTTCGGCGATGTGCATTCAGCGAGAGAAGATGTTCTTGTCGACTACGAAGTTGTCTGTGGCGAATTCGTCAATCCTAAGATACAGTCCTCTCAAAGGTGCTCATAGGGGCAGGGGTGAGTATAGTGTGTGAGTGTATACATGTATAAGCATTTAAATTTGTATTGTGTTAAGAAAAAGCAGGGAGAGCGAAGAAACAAATAAAACAGGGTCCAAGTGCAAAGTTTCCCGCCACGTCAGCCTCCGTGTACACGCCATGTCACAGTGCAGTGCTGAGTTGGACGAACGTTCCCCCGTCTTTCCGCGGCCGAGACATTCCTTTCCCCTCTCCCCCTCCTCCTAAACCCCCACTATCTCCACCATCTCTCTCTCTCCAAGCTCCACGGCACGGATGGGCGCCGCCGTGGCCGCTCTGCGGCGAACGGCGGCGGGCGAGGAGGCGGCGGCGGAGGAGGAGGAGCAGTGCCGCATCTGCCGGCACCCCGCCGACGCGGACCGCCCGCTGCGCCGCCCCTGCGGCTGCAAGGGCAGCATGCGCTTCGTCCACGACCACTGCCAGATCCGGTGGCTCAAAGCCCGCCGCCAATCCTTGTGCGAGGTACGTACAGCATCTCCATCTCCTCCCCCGCCTCCCCCGACGGATCATGCCCCGAATTTGGTCCGCCCCCTCGTCGCCTACCGCTGACTCCGGCGCCGGATCCGTCCCGCCGCCGTGCTCGCGCTCAGTTCCTGTCGCCGTTCCACTTTGACTCCGCCGCGAAATCTTCGCACGATGATGTGATTCTTTTGGGGGGCATCTGAAGAACATTTCATACTAGCATTTCCTAGGCCGTGCAGTGTCTGACGGTGCGCCCGATTCCTTGGTCAGGTGTGCGGGCACCAGATCTCCATCCGCCCCATCTACGCCGCACGCGCCCCGGCTCCAACCCCGGCCCCGGCGAGGCCCGTGTGCCTGCTCTTAGCGCTGCTCTACCTCGTCCTGACAGCTCTGGTCGCCTGGTCGCTCGCCGGCCTCTGTACATGGCGCCTCGCGCTCGCCAGGAGCCGTGACGAGGCGTTCCGTCTGCTCTCGATCCGCCTCTATGGCCCCGCCGCCCTTGCTCACCTCGCGCTCAAGGCGGAACACACGGTTCGTGCAAACTACGGGGCACGTCTGCGCCGCTGCCAAGATGTCACGCTGCGGGTCCTTCGGTTTTCCTTGTCGGTATATTTCTTCTTCTTGCTCTTCAACCAGTGTAGTACATCTGCTGGTACTTTATATTAGTATTATCGTTTTTATGCTATGGTGATGTGATCCTCCTACATTTTCCCCATACTAGTAAAGCACTAACTAATTCATGTGTTTGTGTTTTGTACTATTCCCTCCGTCCCATAATGTAAGACGTTTTTGCAAGCTAAACGTCTTACATTATGGGACGGAGTAGTAGCATTTAGCACATCATGGCTCCCCACATTGGTTTAACGGTCCAGGTTATGGCTAGAAATAGGAAAAAGTAACTGATATCCATATCGAGGAAATTTTTATGAGTGGTTCTACAAAACTATTGCAACTACAAATTAGATGATACTCATTTCCTTACTCTGTCTTCTGCCCTGCTATTGTGCCTTCTTTTAGTTAGCTAGTGCCAATAAATACATTGATCGGAGGACCGTTCCCAAATATAGGTGCAGAATTTTCCTTTAGTTTATTTTCTGACTGGGAAACTGTAGGGGAAGCCCCGACTGTAAATTGTACTACATATGTAAACAAATATAAGATGTTTTAGTGACTTGTGTACAGAGGGAGTATTAAACAAAGACAAACTGTACACGTATATACATGAGAATAAAAGGGAAGGGGCCTAAACAGGGGAGGGGAGTTTACCCAAGATATAAAAGGGCCGGCCCGCTCAGCAGAGTCTAACTTGTTCTGGTTATTGGTCCGGTTACACAACCAAAAGAGTCTTAACTTGTGCCTTTTGGTGCTTTATTCGCTGTGCTGATGCGGTACTTTTTAGGCTAATCCTAATCTGGCTTTATTTACAAGGTTTTGGCTTTGTTCCATGCTTCTGGAATGGATGTTTTACATTTTTTTTCTGCTTTTCTTTTTACATTTCTCCACAAAATTCTAACAGTATGCCTGTGTAATCAGGTGGTAAGGGGTGACATGGCTTTTGCCTGTATATTTGCATTTGCCCCTTTCACACTGGGAAGGTTAATCCTATTGTCCAGAGGTGAAGTCGACTCCTTTGCTTCAACATCTTCTATCCTGCTGACTGGATATGGACTTATCTTGTCACTTGGTGCAACTTTTGCTGCGCTTCATACTATTCATCAATACTTGAGGGGCGAGAGCATTTTCTTCGGAAGTCTGTTTGATGTATTCTTCAGCGGGGTTGTAAAGTTAATCACTGCTGCCAATATTTCTCTTAATCTGATAAGCACAGCTATAATATGCCCATTGCTGTTTGCCTGGTTACTTGATATCTGCACTTCTAAAATGTTTGATGCAACTATCTCTGAAAGGCTCAAACTTCTGTGTGCTTCATCTTATGTTTCTACTGCCCTTTATTGGCTTATTGGATGTGTCCTTCTGGATCTATGCTACACATTCTCTAGACTTCATTCTACGGTATTGATCACATTATATTTGTCGTCTCATCATTTTAATAGTGTATTCAATGCATGTTCAGGGTTATAACGAGTGATATTTTCTGTTTCACTAGATTTTGGGGCCAGCAGTTACCTTCCGTTTTGTCCACCATAATGAAAACATCCGTGAACCATTCTACAAATCTTATTTAAAGAAGCTTCCTGGTCTTTTTGTTGGCATCATCCTTATTGCCATGTTCATTGTTGTTCCTATTCAAATCGCCCGTCGGTTGGCACCCGAGAAGTTCCCAGTAAACATCACGTATGTATTCAGTTTTTGTTCCATATGATTTATTTGCCATTTTTTATGACTCAACACCTTATTTTAATGTCTGTGATCCATAGGTACTTAGTTTTTCCTACAAATGGTGCATCATTTTGGTTAGCACCACAAAACTATGCAGATTCACTTTGTGGTGTTCTTCTACTGAGGTTTCTCATTGGCCGAACACATGCGCTCATATGCCTTGAGTGGCTAGTGAAGGAAGCGATGCAGTATACATTTGGTGCTGAACAGGCTCTTGGCCTGTCAGTTTCAGTGTCTGTCTGGCCCAATGGAGCTTCTGGACACAATTTTGGGAGCAGTGTCTCACCAAAAGACAAGTATGATTACACTACTGAGGCTACAGATAAAAGGTAAACCCCTATATCTACTTTGGTTTCATTAATAAGATGGTCTAGTTATACTTTCTTCTAAGTTCAGTGTTCACTATTGGTTTATGACACTTGGGTTTTGGTGGTTACTGGATACACAGTAGCTTTAGTCTTTTGGCATGTGTCTCTTTGATTCCAATATGCGTCTTCTTCCAAATTATGGTTCCCATGACAGAAATCATTTTTTTTTCTAATCGCATAATTTGTCAGATGTACCTGTCTTCTCATTTATTATCTTAGTAATCAGTTAATTGAAGTTTTTGTAAACGAGATGTTGGCCTTGGAACTTTTTAGTAGGTACTTACCCTTGCATTTGTTTCTCATTGTACCAGGAGATTAGATGCACTCCGTATAATCCCACATGTGATGCTTGGATGGTTGACTGTTGTGGTATTCAATTCAGTGGTACTTATTTTAACAATCTCAGCTGGGCGTGCATTGTTATTTGCCATCCCTCAGCTGGCACTTAGAGGTGGACTGCATTCCAACGGTAATTATTAATTCATATTAGTAGATGATAATTGCAGTATTGGACTTCCTTTGTAAACAAAGTAAACATTTAAACCTTGCTTTGGCTTACTTGTGCAATATTTCCTGCTAGACCTGCTGGCTTTGGTTGCTGGATTTGGCATCATATCAGCTTTTATTGCCGCCTTTAGAGATTCATCTGCCTACATGACTTCTGGGACAAAACACTTTGTAGCTTTGAATCGCTGTATTATTGTGTTCTTATGGGTGAGCAGTTTACTTCAGGTGGTTTCCTTCTTCCTTTTTCTTTTATGATTATAGTAAAATAACTCAAAGCTGTCTGCTCTCAGTTTGTCATCATTCCCTTCCTGATCGGGCTGCTGGTTGATTTATTGCTAATATCACCATTCGCTGGGCCTGATGATGGTGTTCCAGCTCTAGACTTGTTCTACACTTGGTTCCTGGGGTGGCTATTGCTGAAAATCTGGGTAAAATGGGTGAGTTGAAACTTCCCTTGTCGCTCTGTGGCCTCTTTATAGCCTACATTATTATACAGTATGTACCAAACTTAACAATATTAGATATGGAATGATTTGCTAGAATGCACTAATCACAGTGCTAAAGTGAATTATGAAAGAAATCAGGAACGCACAAATTTTCATTTCTAGAGTTCACTTATCGTTGTTATGCCCCTTGTTAAACTCATATAGTCCACCTTTCCACTTGTCTCATATGCCAGTGCCACCCCAAGCACACACACAATTATCATTCTTTCTATTTGCCACTCTTCTGAGGTAGCCTGTAGCTGACTGCCAAATTATGCAAATTAGGTTATACGTAGTATTTAGGTCGAAAACAGGGAAACATTTATTTAACTGACCAGTCATCTACATGCATAACTTGAAGGTTCATTGGCCATTATCACCATTCCTGGCCTATCTAACCGACGAATCACGGGTCCCGAGGCTTACTCGAGCGAAGCTGGATTGGCCTCGTGGGGCGATGATGCCTCTGCCATGCTTCTTCCGAGATATTTTCGTGCCTGTCGCGACGAACCTCCTCGCCGCTCTGGGTGTTCCCTATGTGCTCGCCGGGGGCGTCTTTCCGAGTCTCAGTTACTCCGCCGCCGTGAACTCGACGGTGCGCCGCTTCGCGTGGCTGGGCTGCATCGGCCTCTGCGTGCTCTGCCATCTCGCCAAGCTGGTCTGGGTCTTGAAACCGCTCGACCGTCTCGCCAAGCTGTTCTGGGTGTTGAGTGCGCTCTGCTATCGCGCCAAGCTGTTCTGGGCCTTCTGCGTCGAAGAACTCCGTGATTCTGTCAGGGATGAGCGTGTAATCATCGGGCAGAGGTTGGAAGACGTCGCCGACGACGGCTGAAGACCAGGAACTCTGTTTCCAGTAGTTTGTAGGAACACGTACGTACGTACTATGGTACAGTTATATAGTAGCACGCGTATGATAGGAATATAGAGGAGTATATGCCACCTTATTGATATACAAGGGTTCAAAGGAGATGATATAAATATCCGGTGAAACTTGTAAATGCGACCATGCAAAAAAAAAAAAAAAACTTGTAAATGTGACGCGGTTTCCCATGCGGAAGCTACAGAGGGTTGTATCGATCTATTAGTTTGACAGTGTCGTTCCTGGGAGTTGCTTGTCTGTAATCCGTTGTCGAACTGAACTAATGTTTGTAAATCTCATGGTTTCACCCCTTTTTTCTGCCAATCGCTGGCTGGATTGTACAGGGTCAGGAGAAATGAGATGGTGTTTGGTTGGCCTGAACACGGCTCGCTTTAGTTTTTGCAATGCCTTCAGTTTCTCTTGAGGCTTTTCAGTAGCAGAAGATATGCTTTGTCACTGTCAAAACGCATACATAGATACATGTTGTTTCGGCAAAATGGCCTGCTTCAGCCAGTGAGCCTGAAATTCATCATATGTTCGGTCAAGTTTATTTTTTATGGCAACTTTAGTTGGCACACATGAAAAGTTCTGGCTAAAAATAAACTGCAGGCGGAATTGCCATGCTTACCAATTAAACTTGACAACCTTGTGCCAACTAAAGTTGCCATAGAAAACGTTTGATTTGCCATGGCAAAATCCGAACATTCTAGATTTATCAGGGTCCAATAATAATGACGCGGATTCTTCTTGGGCCAGCGACCTTAGGCAAGCAAGAGGGGTGGGTACAAAGAATTGGAATTTTGGCAAATCCTAAACGGCGCCTTAAGTGCATGTTTTGGCAATTCCTCTTTGTTTTGATTTTGTTTTAGGGTTTATTTCAGTTTCATTTTTTCTTAAAGGTCAATACCAAAGCCACTAATGTATTCTTTCCTAGAAAACTTCATTATTTTGATTTTTTTAGTTTCTATTTTATTTCTTCTTTATTGGTGATATCAATGCCACTAGTTCATTCCTTTTTAGGAAACTTATCTTTTTTTATTGAAAAATCACTATTATATGCTTATTATTGCATTATATAAAAATGTCATTTTTTCTGTGTAAATAGTGTGCAATTTTTGAGTGCGGCATTTCAGTGCCCAGGCTCATCTGCACCCGGCCAAAAAAAATTTAAAAACAAATACTAGAAAAATTCAACAATTTCCAAAATGAAATATTCAGGGGGGAGAGATGTAGTCTGCTGCTTGTTTTTTAATACAAAAGAAATTACTGAACAGAAATCTTGTACCGGGCGGAGTGGGTCCAAGCCCGGCCCGTGAAGTTTTCCCCACGTATAGAGTTTCTCATGGACCCGGAGGTCAGCCCACTCAGACTGTCAAAGGGAGGCCCAAAGCTTGGCTTGACTGGGCGACCTAACACGCACGCGCCGCCGCCTGCTCGGCCGCCGTCCACTGCCCGTCGACGTTCCGGCCTCCCCCTCTCCAGGTCCTGTTTGCGAGTGCGCCCCCGGGCCCCAGGCTGCTGGTCTGCTGCCCTACCGTGCTGCCTGCCGGACGCCCCTCGCCGCCGCGCGCCTGCGCTCTTCCCTGCCGGCCTGCCGCCTGCCGCCTGCCGCCTCCCGCACTGGCTCCCCTAACTGGCGCCGTTCTTTGTAATTTCATTTACAGTTTCCTGTTTATTCATTCATATCTTGAACTCAAATTGATACTGTAGCGAATTACCACCAAATAGCATCAGAGTAGAACAGAGAATTCGCAGGGATTAGTTTGATTTCATTCATCAATGTACGATTATAATTTCTCGTGGGAAACAAATGTTATAGACACATGTGCTTAGTATGACATTACCGTGGCGCTAAAAATAAATATATTCTCTCTTTACTGTTTTTCATCTTATTTGCATCTTCTGAGTGGATTTATTTCTATTAGGCCATTTAGGGTTTCTTAGATGTGGGGAAATGTTAGTGCAACACCCATTATCTTGTGTCGAAGTAGATACCCAGATTTGTCTGACTAATTAACCCTCTGTGTAACCAGAGAATTTTCTACATGGGGAAGAAGCCGGGCAGCGCTGGCCCTTGCTCGGCATCCAGGCCCATGAACCAGGCCGTGTCGCTCCGCGAGGAGACCTCCGGAAAGACGCAGGCCGACAAGCCCTCCCTGCTGAGGGTCCAGCACCTGCAGCGGCTGGGGGCGTGGGCAAGCGGTGAGGCGGGAGTTGGCTCGATCGGAGCGCTGCTGGGCCGCCGCTTCGCCACGGACGCCGAGGCGGCCGGGATCCCCATTGATGCTTCCACCTTCCTTTGCCAGAGGTGAGAATTAGAGCTTACTGTGTGGCCTTAAAAATTCTGCATTCGTTTGTCTAGTTATTTGACCCTATCAATCTGACTATTATCTTTGCATTTTAACTTCTGTTATGATTTATCTGTGTTTCACATATGTAGCATACTAGCATTACATTGTTTTCAGACAAATGCTTGTGCTAGCAAAGTAGCATGTCTATATGAGCTTTCCAGAGCAATACACATGTTTTGTCTGTTAGGTTGACATGATGGTTGTATTGACCTGTTTCTGATAGTATTTTTTCACTTTTACATGGGAAGGTTATTGGTCGTCCATTTTGCAGGACCAACATTTCGCATGTTACATTGGTTCTTTACTGTAATGCACTTTAGCTGATTGTTCTGGATTTTTGTATTGTCAAAATGTGAGCTTACTAGCATAGAAGAACCGGAAATAAAAAACTGTGTTGATAATATTGTATGAGTATTCTGGCTTAGAGCAAATTACCGCATAGTTTGTCTGTCTTGCTTAACCTTTGAGATCTGTTTAAGTGCTATGTATGTATGCATGTATCAATTTATTTTTATGCGCCTTACAGTTTGTAGTAATGCTGATAAAAACTTTTGTGTGTGAGGAATATTTGGACTTATGTGTTTAGCTCACACTAGTTCATTTTCAGACTCCTTTCAGTTAGCAAGTTTGCAAAAAGGTCCTTCAGAATATATGAACTCACAACACTAGCACCAACTCTGTAAAGAACATCTCCAATCTACACTAAGTTTATCAGCGGCCAGGTTGAAGGGTCTACGATATTCTTCTACATTTATAGATTACGTACGTGGTTAATGCTGTTTGTTAGTTGTGCTGCATTTTATTTTCTATTTTTGTACCTGTGTCCATATCAATAAGCCTTATATGGACCTCTGAAGAAAGATTATTCAAATATTGCAGGTGTGAGTCAATCTTACAGCCAGGCTTCAACTGCACAATCCGCATAAAGAACAACAAAAAGAAAGCAAAGCGGCGCAAGAAGTCAAATCCTGGCCAAAACAGTGTTGTCTATGCATGCCATTTCTGTGGAGACCAAAACCTGATACGAGGTAGTGGAAAGGGTATCGTGAAGGGACTGTTATCATCAAGAAAGCCTGTTAGCACAATGTTGAAAGCAGAAAATGTGAACATGCCAACAGTAATAACTACTAAAAAGGGGATCGAGCATTCTGTGACAGCAGCCTCGCAACTGGAATCATCCAGGCTGAAAATATCCATTCTTGAAAAGGATAAACAAGGTAATGGGCCTAAATCTAATCTTCCTGAAGATTATAAAGTGGAGAAAGGGGCAGTTTTCTCAATGGTGGATCGTGGTCAGTTAGCGGCTGCACACAAAGACATCCTGCAGAAAATCGGAGTAGAAAGCACACATGATAAATGTGTGAATGGAATTGAGCCTGCGGCATCTAAAAATACTAGTGCATGTGAACATGATGTCACTTCTCAGGCAGAATTTCTAGCTGGGTCAAACTTTGTTACTCCTCAGAAGAACAAACTGGCGGAAGTGACTGCGCCTATAGCTTCAGCAGAAGCATTGAAGACAAGAAGTACACTGAACAACAAAGCGCAGAATTGTGGTTCAGCTGCTGGCAAGGCCCCTGGAAGTTATAGCAAGTCAGCTTCGAATACCAAATCTGCGCCAGGTGGTTCTACTCAGCCGGCTGGCAGTTCAAGGAAGCGGGCAAGAAAAGGGTGGACTACGCTGAAGCAGATTGCTGAGAAGGACGAGCTTGAGAGAAAAGAGAAGATGGATAACTTTGTAATCCCGTTCTTCATGCAGTAGGATATCTTTTACAGTTGGCCCCTGCCTGTTGTAAACGTTGGGCTGGAAGAACAGTTAGAGTTTTTGGTGATACTCTTTAGTTATGTACTTTTGCACCAATCATGTTGTGGAAATATAAAGTTGCGAAGGAGTTCAAAATTAAACCGAAGGCAGATACACTAGCAGTCAAGGGAATGAAAGTTGAGGCTTGGATATTCACCTGTGCGGTCGTGCTTGGCTCGAGCTGCCAAGCTGTGAAAGGTAAAGTCATATACTCTGTTCCGTTCTTGGCTGAAGGGTTAACAATCCGGAGTTTGTTCTCTGTATACAGGTTTTTGGGCCACAGTGCCACAATTTCTCCAGAGTTTGTTCTCTGTGTACATTTCGGTTGCTAATTGAGTATTCCATTATTTGTGTCAGATACCATCGCAGGGGCCATGCTATGGACTAGAGCCCACCACTCTCTGTTAGTACTTGGTAACATCTTCATACTCATATTTTTGGCCCTTCTTTAGCTGCTGTGGTACTAATCTATATAGCACCCATCTTCAGTTCTTGGGGCATCTCCTGCTTGAATCCTGTAGACTCGGCACCAACCCAATGCTCGTGTCTAAGCCGAGGGCGCCACGTGGAGCCTGCCGCCATGGGCTATCGTTATGCGATTAATTCACAGAGGCAAAGATACAACTTTCTTTGATCCATGATATTGTCGCTATGCCATGATTTGATGAGGATTCTTATTCTTTGATGGAATGATGCTGGAACTGCCGCTGCTATTGGCATGATCTAGCTTTGAGGTGCCCTGCTTTGTGTGTTGGCTTGATCTAGCTTCTGCCAGATAAAAAGATAACCGCATAATTTTGATCCAAATCTTGACGCTCTCAAGTCAAGAGGACAATTACACCGGCAGTGTGCTGCATTTAGTCGTGCCGTGCGTGTATCGTGCAGAACTCTAGGTTTAGAGAATTGATCCCAGCCGATCATTAAGTAGAGCAGACTTTACAAGTGCATCCTGTTAAAGTAAAGATAAGAAAGAATGTCAGCAGTGCCCACTGCTTTACAAGTGTTCATGCTTTGATTAGGATAAGAGAAAAATTCACTACAGGTCCATTTACTTGCATTGGCGTTAGTTTTAGTCTTTATGGTTACAAATACCCGCAATACGGTCACCAAACTTGATTTAAGAGGTCATCTACTGTCCATTATACGGTTTGCTATATGTATTCGCTGATCTGGTCTCAGTCAACTCAAGCCACGCGGGCGCTGACTGCCACGTCGCCGTCCCCACACTCGTCCTCCTGAATATGATTGAAACCAGGGGCTTTTTTGCAAAATCGCCTGAAATATAAACCTGCCCCTCACCATGGCGATTGGGTAAGGTGGAGGTTCTTGCCGATGTGCGGGTTCTTCAGCCCGTTGTCGCGCAGCAGCACCGGCGTAAGGAGCGAGCCGCCCTTTGCGACGGTCACCTTGGCGCGAACCAACGGCTACCGGTGCACATCACGGTCGGCATGGAGCGCAAGAACGGCGCAGGCCTCAGGCCTCTCGCCGCGGAGAGGTCGCGCGCCAGGCGGTGCAACGAGCAGAGCAGGTCTCGGGCTCGGCGCCCACTCCTTGCCGGCGAGCTTGGCACTCCAGTAGTAGAGGCCGCCGGAGGTCGGGTACGCGGAGCAGATCTCGGCCATGGACAGGGCGACAGACATGGCGTCCACTACTCCACTTTCAAGTTCAAGAAGTCTGTCTCCTCGTCGACCAAGTTGGTTGTGATCAACGGAGCCTCATGCTCAGCTTGCGCTGTCTCGCCGGCATCCTGCTCCAGCTCCACGGCAGCCGGCGGCTCCGCGGGCGCCGGAATGGCCCTGGTGGCATTCATGTCCTACTCCTCGACCTCTGGCTCCGGACTGGACGGCTCCGGCGATGGCGGCGGTAGCCTCTGCTGCGACTCGGCGCCGCGCCTCCCGCAGATGAACTCGTCCATGAGCTCTAGCTTCTTCTGCGTGATGACCTCCACCTCCGGCACGTCGGACTGGCGGCAGACGTAGGCGTCCTTGCACTACGCGATCTGCTTGGCGAGGCCGCAGAAGACTCCGTGCACGCGCTCGCAGTCCGCGGTCTCCATGTCCGGGAACTGCTCGATGAGCACGGCGGCTGGGGTTGTCGGCGCGGCCGACGAAGTCGTCACGGAGCGCGTCCTTGCCCATGACGATGACCTCGAGCTAACTGGCCGGCAGGTGGGCGCCGGAGAAGGCAAACGTCTGCCACCACACCGGGTTGTGCCATCGCCAGCAGCACCCTCGGCGACGCCAAGACCGTACGTGTGCCACTAGCTAGCTTCTCTGATCCATCCATCCATTAGCCTCACAATTAATCCTTCCGTAAAATCTGCAGCTTTCGTTGCCCGGCAATGCTACACGTGCAAACGATTTACAGGCTTTTACAGAATGGTTAACCTTGATTGGTCAATAGGTGAGCGGGGCGGCCCACCTCCTGAAAATCAGGGGGGAGAGAGGTTTGTGATTGGTTGTTAGATAGAAGGAGCGTGTAAAAGCGTGTAAGTCTTTGTATGTCTAGCATTTTTGGGCCGTCAAGGGGGTTTTGCTTCAGTTTCCTGTGTGAGTACCAAACAAGAGGAATTTGCAATTTTTGGTTCTCAACACTTGGACAATTTATTCAGACTTAACAGTCTTCAGTTAAGTTCAGGATTTTCTGCAGCTCCGATTCCCAAGCATGAGAAATTAGTATTGTTGGTTCTGAACAATTTCAGCGCCCAGCACCTGTACCCGCCGGCGCACCCGCCGCTCTAGAGTCTAGACCCCCATGCAGCGGCAGGGGCAGCGTGGACGACAACCACCAACGGCAGTGGAGGTGCGACTGGGAGCGTGACTACTCCAGCCTGAAACCGCGTGACGCCCTTGGAGTTGTCGAGCTTCACCTCCACGTACGGGTCCAGCGCGCCGGCCGGTGAGGTCCATGCTGGGCAAGTCGTGCGCCTTGACGACGCTCTCACGTACAGGTACTGCATCGGCTGCACCATGTCTTATGTGGTTGCGATCTTTGCCGTCCCCGCGCGCGCCCCCATCATGGCCGGCAGCGGGGGCCGTACTGCTACTGCGAGCCTGGAGCCGATGCCTGGGCAGCGCCGGGGGGAGGGGGGTGGAGGCGCGACACGACCATCGTCTGCCATGGCGTGGAGCGTGAGGCTCATTGCCACGGCCTGACGAGGCCGGCACGGAGCGGAACTCGCGTTTGTCGTGGCTGCTCTTCCCCTTGGACTCTGCCGCCGGCCCGCCAAAAGCAGAAGCAGCTTCGGTCCCTGCTGGCGCCTCGCCGGAGAAGACGATCCTGACCATCCTCTCGGGGTCTAAGCTGGCGGCGGCGGGCTGGGAAGGCTACCGTTTCCATCGCTGGAGCAGCAACATGGTCCTGCGCCACGCGATCACCGTCCCGCTCGCCAACGCCGGAGATGACGAACCACCTCGGCAGCGACGACGAACCAGGGGAGAAGGGAAAAGGGAGAAGCAGGGGAGTGGCTCGGTCCAACCCGACCAGGTGGCTTGAGTTGGAGAGTAAACTTGCTCTCTTGTATTGATTATGCCACATACATCGGTGTTACATATATACACCCCATGGACGAGGCACGCGGGCCGGGGGAATTAGTTGAGATCCTACAATCTAGGAAGTAGTAGTGCGCGCTACATACATATATGTTAACACCCCCCCGCAGCTGGAACGCCGTTTGGAAGAACGTTCAAGCTGGATCGAAACTCAGTGAAGACCTGTGAAGGAAGCCCCTTGGTGAACAAGTCTGCAAACTGTGAACTGGAGGGAACATGGAGAACTCGTACTTCGCCGAGTGCCACGCGATCACGGACAAAGTGGAGATCAATCTCGATGTGTTTAGTGCGCTGATGCTGAACCGGATTAGAAGATAGGTAGGATGCACTGATGTTGTCACAATAGACAATGGTGGCTCGAGAAGGGGGGCGCCGGAGTTCGTGGAGAAGCTGGCAGACCCAACAGGATTCGGCAACGCAGTTGGCGACGCCGCGGTATTCGGCCTCGGCGCTGGAACGGGAAACTGTCGGCTGGCGTTTGGAGGACCAAGATATCAAGCTGTTGCCGAGAAAGACACAAAACCCCGACGTGGATTTTCGCTTGTCAGGGCAACCCGCCCAATCGGCGTCGGTATAGGCCACGAGATCAAGATAGGATGACCTGTAGAGCTGAAGGCCAAAGTGGGTGGTACCCCGAAGATAGCGAAGAACACGCTTGATGAGATGCATGTGCGTATCCCGTGGTTGATGCATGAACAGACAAATTTGTTGCACCACATATGAGATGTCCGGTCGTGTAAGAGTGAGATACTGCAAGGCACCGGCAATGCTGCGATAGGTGGTTGGGTTGGAAAGGGGGAGGCCAGCGGTAGCAGATAGTTTGGCGGTGGTGTCGATGGGGGTGGACACTGGCTTGCAGTTTAGCATGTGAGCGCGATCCAAAACCTCAAGTGTGTATTGTTGCTGACTCAAGAAGAGGCCAGATGTGTTGGGTGTGACATTAATGCCAAGGAAGTGATGGAGCTCACCGAGGTCTGTCATGGAAAACTCGGCTTTGAGTGAGTGTATGATGGAGTGAAGGATATGCGATGTGCTAGCGGTGAGAATGATGTCATCAACGTAGACTAGGAGGTAAGCAATGGAGGACCCGTGGGACATAATGAAGAGGGAGGAATCACTCTTGGAGGCATGAAAACCAAGAGATAAGAGGAAGGCCTTAAATCGATGAAACCACGTGTGTGGGGCTTGTTTCAAGCCGTAGAGAGACTTACGGAGGAGACAAACGTGATCCGGGTGAGATGTGTCTATGAAACCGGATGGTTGGGCACAATAGACTGTCTCCTTGAGCTCTTCATGAAGAAATGCGTTCTTGACATCAAGTTGATGTATAGGCCAAGAACCAGAAGTGGCGATGCTGAGAACCACACGGATCGTGGCCGGTTTCATCACCGGACTAAAGGTCTCCTCATAGTCCACGCCTTCCTTTTGAGTGAAGCCTCAAACAACCCACCGAGCTTTGTATCGCGCCAAGGACCCGTCTGGATTGAATTTGTGACGGGATATCCATTTGCCTGTGACCACATTAATACCTGCAGGGTTTGGAACCAAAGACCAAGTCGAGTTCTTGATTAAAGCGTTAAATTCATCTTGCATTGCATGTAGCCAATGGGGGTCGCGAAGGGCTGAGTGATACGTGGCGGGGATGGGTGAGATGTTGGAGTCCTGTTGGGTGGTGAGAAAGAGGCGCCGAGGTTGGCAGAAGCCGGATTTGGCGCGTGTGCGCATTTTATGCGCGTTGATTGGAGGTTGGATTGATATTGCATGGGGAGGGTGACGTGGCGGTGTGCGGTAGGCTGCATGGGAATCACTGGGGCCGGAGCTGGACGCGTGATCCGAGGGGGATGCGGTCAGAGGAGAAGCGGCCGAGGTGGGCGTGCGATCCGAGGTGGATTCAGTGGCAGAGGGGCAGGCAGGGGTAGTGCGCTGCGGGCCAGCGGGTGGGGACGGCGCGGGAGGCGAGGAGGATTCGGTCGGGCTGGCGGAACGTGTGGGGGTGGAGCGCGTGGAGCGGGGGGATTGGGTGACCGGTGTGCGGGGCGACGTGATTGGCGGATCGCTAGGTGGATCGGGTGCGCACGAGTGGTGGGGTCCAGCTGGTGCGTTGGGATCGGGAGCACGCGGCGACAGCGAGATTCGGTTGGGATCGTTTGTGGCTGGGGTTGAGCTGGGTGTTGTTGTGGGAGAGACGTAGGGAAAAATTGTCTCGTCGAAAACAACGTGTCTGGAAACGATGACGCGGCGCGAGTCTAAGTCGTAGCATTGGTAGCCTTTGTGTTCGAGTGGGTAGCCCAAGAAGACACAGCGAGAGGACGGCGGTGCAAGTTTGTGGGAGGAGGTGGCGTAGAGATTAGGGAAGCAAAGGCAACCGAAGACTCGAAGATGGTCGTAGGTGGGGTGGATGCCATGGAGGCGATAGTAAGGTGTATGACCATGAATGGCACGGGAGGGGCGACGATTAAGGAGGTACGTGGCTGTGTGAAGGGCCTCCACCCAAAAGGAGGGAGTGAGGTTAGCTTGGAAAATTATGGTGCGCACAACGTCATTTGTTGTTCGTAGGAGTCGTTCGGCCTTGCCATTTTGAGGGGAGGTGTGGGGGCATGAAAAGCGGTAGGAGATGCCATGGGTAGAGAGGAAGGAACGGAGGGTGGAGTTAATGAACTCACCACCATTATCACATTGGAGGGCCTTGATGACAACATTATATTGGGTGCGTACATGAGCAAAGAGACGTTGTAGGGTTAGGGACGTGTCTGATTTGCGCCGTAACGGAAAAGACCAAGAAAAGTGAGAGAAATCATCGAGTACAACCAAGTAATATTCATAGCCAGAAAAACTCACGACCGGAGAGGTCCATAGATCACAATGAATGAGCTCAAACGGAGCATTGGTGCGGCTAGTGGAGGAAAGGAAAGGTAGTCTAGGTTGGTGCCCTAGTTGGCAAGCATTACAAGGGCCATTATATGGCTTATTACACGGAAAGGGAAAACTACTAGTAATGGCATGGAAGGATTGTGTGCTTGGATGGCCGAGTCGACGATGCCGCACATCACCATCGGAGGTATTAGCGGAGAGGGCAGTGCACCGCGTCGTGTTATTGCCGAAGAACGGGTAGAGGTCGCCGGAGCTAGCGGAGATCAGGATTACCCTCCTGGTTCGAAGATCCTTCACAAGAAAGCCAAATGGGTAAAACTCGACGGAACAACAATTATCTTTGGTAAATTGGCGAACGAAGATGAGACTAGTGGTGACAGAGGGGGAGAAGAGGATGTTGCGCAGCTGAAAATTGTGTGGGGGGGGGGGGGAGGTCGAGCCGGTGGCGTGGATGGGAAGGTGGTGGCCATTGCCTACAACAATGCTAGAAAATTTACGCTGTAAGGAAGAACTCGAGTGGCTGAGGTCACCAGGATTGCCAGTGACGTGGTTGGAGGCGCCGCTGTCGAGGTACCACTCGTTGGACGACGCGGCGTTGTTGAAGCCCTGGTTGCTGTAGGCGGCGTGAAGGAGAGCCAGGTGATCCCAAGACGGCTGCTGATAGGAGGAGTACTGCATCGGGTACGCCTGAGC